>NC_137783.1:31432938-31533772 GCF_963455305.1 Plecotus auritus | reverse complement strand
GTATTTAGATCATATCATGAAGAGATGACAGACTTCACAAAAGCAAAAAATAATCCAGATACGTAGAGAAAAAAAAAAAGATACTTAGGACTTATGTTCATCAAGTATGTTATGAAAAAAAACGTGATCACAGGTAACTGTGGAAATTTATTAAGGTTTTGTTCTGTTTTTATCCTCTGATTGAGTCTAAGCAAATCCTGTTGAAGGATTTGCTTAGACTCAAGAAAAAGAACTTGGAGCCAGAGATTAGAATATAAAAGAACTGTGAGAAACACAGAAAGGAAAAAAAGCAAGAAAGAAGAAAAAAAAGATAAAATAACATCACATTAGTCTTTCACATCATGAACCACTTAATGAGTAGGACCATGTGTTATGTACTTTTCTTTCCCACACATAACTGATATTCAACAGTTTGCTTTGAAAAATGCTTATCAAATTGTCTTTTTTTTTTTGCTATTATAATATTTTGGGGGGATTCATCTTTTGAGGAAAACCATGCTTTTGCTTTTTTCACTCTCCCCAGATATTTGCTTATTTCTCCCATCTGAAAATTGACCAGTTTTCAATCCTAAGTTTTCAAATGGCTGAGTAGAGGAACATTTTCATTAACATAGTCAATATAAATCAAACTACATGACTGAAATATATATATAACTTGACTTGATGAGAGAGAGAGGGAAAATTAATCTGCTTGTAAAATCTGAAGAAAGACTGGATAATCAAATAGAAGGAATGTGACACATCTGGGTCCTAAGATCACCTGGTTCTCAAATGCTCCAGAACTTACTCTCCATTTCTTCTTCAGGAGTTATTTGGAGATAGTAATATCCAGTTTTATAAATTACACATTATCCCAATTTGCTAATAAGGAGGCTAAAGTTAGAGGGTTTAAGTGACTTTCCAAGTTCACACAGTTAGTAAGGAACACAATCAGACTTAAAGCTAGACCATTCTAAATCCAGAGCCTGAACTCAGAAACTCTGATCTTGGCTCCTCGATTACTGGCTAATGTGCCAGAATTTAATTTTTATTTTACTCATTTATTTTGAGAGTACATTTTTTTTAAAGCTGGGGGCAGTGAAACAGGAAAGGCTTCTATCGAAGATAGAAGAAGCAACAGGACAGAGCCTAGGCAGTGCTCTGCTTTGGCTCTAGAAACATTATGGGAAAGAAGTGAGCCAAGATGGGGCTGCTGTCAGCTCACTGAAGAGTCAGAGAAAAGGGGGCCTCAGGGACACGTTCAAGGGGTTAGCCCAGAATGAGCTGCCTCTGTCCATTGCTCCCCTCCTTTCAAGTCTCTGTGGGGTCCCCTAGAGTTTAGGAGATTCATGTCAGTGGGGGAAGAAGAAGAGGAAGGGAAAGGTATGGGCGTGGCCTGGGGAGGAAGAGCAACCAATTTCTTAATAGCAGTCATAATGAAATACACTACCTTAAGACCTGTTGTTTATTGTGGTGTTAAAATAAAAATTGGTAAAAGTAATAGACATGGTAATATCCATGTCTTTGAATTCTTTCATCATTTAAAAATATATAAAATAAATTGCATTGAGAAACCATTTCATGAAACGAAAAATAAAAATCAATCATTGACAGTACCAATCACTGAACAGCAAACACTATTTACTTTTATTTAAATACTAAACAACATAATCTTGGATTACAAATATAGAGTTAAAAAACAAGTAAATAAAGGAATTTTGGATCTTTTTAAAACAACAATTCATCAATAACAATATGCTGATTTATTGATGTTCCATAATATTATTCTAGTTTTTTTCATTGCTATAGTAAAATTGATAATGTAGCAATATAGACTTCTATTATTATAGCACCATAGAATATAACCTTTAAGTGTTTTGAAATTAATTTTTTATTAAAAGGGAAGGCAGGGGAGGGTGGTGGGTGGGAAGATATCAACCAAAGAACTTGTATGCATATATGCAGAACCCCTGGACATAGACAATAGGGTGGTGAAGGCCTGGGGCAGGGTGAGGGTGGGCTAGAAGGGGTCAATGCGGGACAAAGGGGACAAATTAAATCTTCAACAATAAAGATTTTTTTTTTTTTAAAAGGTTGTCTTATTTACTTCTAATTCAGCATGCTGTAAAAGTTGTTAATCTAAAGGGAATTTTTTTGGGTGGGCATTTACCATCATCATTATGTACATTCATCAATAATACTTACTAAATGTACAAGCTGACCTTTATTCATTATTTAAATATTGTCATTTATTCTGGGATTTTCTTGTCTCCCTAACAATTAAATTCACTTAATGTCCATGATTCATAGATATATCCCAGAAAATCATTTGTAATATCTAAAAAGAAAACTTAGTAGTATTTTTCTTCCTAGTTATTTTGTGTCTCTCTCTTTTTTTTTTTTTTTATACTGCTGGCATAGTATATGCAAGACTAATGAAAATTCTCAAAGATCAGTTCTACAAACATCATATTCCTATACTCTAATGGTTGGAAGTCATGGTACCTTTTTTAAAAAAAATCAACATTAAATTACAAAAAAAAAAAAGAATTTTAAAAGAATTCTGCATCAAGAAAGATAGATGGAATATAAATACTTTTCTCCATTCCTTCTGATAAATAAAGCGAAAAGTCCTTGCTATTATATACAAAACAAACATAAGACTCTGAAAGGTAGAGAGAAAAATCCAATGAGTTAGGAACCTTGGGACTTAAGGAACAACACAACACTGCGTTTCCTAGGACTTCTTTTTTGTTTCATATATTTTATATAGGATGCTGGAGAAGATGACACCCTGGGAATGCAAATGGGTACAGTCAAAAGAAACCCCAAGAAAAGCCCAATGCTCTGACATAAAGGATCAGGAGGGACAGCCTAGCAAGACAGAAGTTTTAAGCAAATAACCACTCTACTTCAGCCAAACACTGCAGAAAAAGCAGAGGCTCCATGAAACAACCATGACCAAGTAGGAGTCTAGAGCTTCTCTGGACTGCAGAGATGCACGTACCTCCCTGCTGGGATGGTGTCAGAGAAGATCCAATAAAGAGTCAGGAGTTTCAGCTCCATGGGGCAGTAACAAACACACACATCTAAGATGTCAGTTGAGGCCACATGAGGAGCCTGGACTTCCACTTCTCCCTTGTAGTAACATAGTGTTTCCCTATCTCATGATACGGTGGGGTCAGAAGAGGTCTAATAGAGAGTTGGAATTTTTACCACTGTTAGCAGTAACAGGGCCACTTTCAGCCGATGGTGTCAGTGGGTAGTAGTAAGGAGGCACTCCTAATTCTCCTATCAACAGGGTATCTCCAGAGGCTTACCGGGAAGCTAGAAGTCCCATATCCACCCAGTAATAACAAGGAGATTCCCCCCTACAGTTATAAATGGAGGCTGAGTTGGTAACTTGGATTTCCATCCCACCTGCAATAAGAGGTAATGTCTACTCTTCCCTCACCAGAGTGATGTCAGAGTAGGCCTGCTAAAACAGAATGTTGAAATAAGAACTCTAGTCTCATAATACAACAACCCAGTAGACTTGTAATCTAAGTAATATACAAAGAGCATCACTATGTATTAAGTACTATTTTAGATGCTTAGGATACAGTGAGGAATATAGAAAAGAGAAATCCCCACTGTTGAGGGGCTTAGAATCCGGTGGAGATAATGAAATTAATTAACTGATTAATTAACTAATGAAATGGTAAGGTAGATGGTGATAGCAATCTGGGAAAATTTAAAGATAGAGCAGAATAATTGTGGTTGAGAGTACAGGGTAGCAGAGGATACAAGTAGAGAGACAAGTTAAAAGATTAAAATAAAAGGGGTCATGATGGTAAGCTTTCTTGAGGTTGTAAAATCTGAGCAAAAACTTGAATGGGGTGAATAAATTAGTAAGCAGTTTATGGATGTTGGACATTCCAATCAGAGGGAACAGCAAGAGCTACATCCATATACCTGAGGAAAACAACCAGACATGTAGGTGGCACAACAAGGGGGCAGCGGAGATGGACTGCAATGGGCCAGAGGAAGAGGAGAAGATGAGGGACCAGAAAGGCACAGGTAGTGAGATGTTTGGGGCCTTCTAGGTCTTTGAAAGGACATTGGCTTTTACCCCTAAATCAGAGACCAGGATTCCAAGGCAGAGGACCAACAGACTCTAAATTACATGTAGAAAGACTCACTCTGGCAAGAGGAGAAGCAGGGGTACCTGTCCAGAGCTCCCCAGTAATCCAGTCTAGAGATAATGCTGGTCTGGATCAGTATAAGGACAGGGACCTAGCATGTGTCTATTTTGTTAATTTTTGGAACGGATAATAAAAAAATACTTATTATGAATTCTATGGGGGAAAAAAGATAGTTGTGTTTTGCTATGGGCAAGGTGTAGAACAGTGAGCCTCCAAAACTGATTTCTAATTCTAGGCCTAATTATCTGTACAAACTTATATTTATACTTCACGTGCACAATCAGTTAAATGAGGGGTTTTTTTTTCCCTAAGGGGTTCCTAAAGTCCCTGTCAGCATTGAGAGTTACTAGATTATTATTTTGAATGAACCAAAATTATCTTTAGTTAGAATAGATGTGGTCAGGCAACTTTTTATTTTTTCATTCTTTTAGTATTCATTCAATAGTACATAGCTGTGTATGAACCACTTGGGAGTGAAATGAGGAAAATATACATAAAATAATGACTTTATTTTCATTGTACTAGATGTTAGGTGTACCTGTTTAAATAGACAATTGTCTTTCATCTTTTTTTGTTGCTCTATCTTAAAATTATAATTTATTTCTGGCTTGCTATCTCTATTTATAGTATTATTAAATGTTTCTTAAAATATTATGGTAATTATGGACCAGGACTTAACATTTTAACTGCTAAATAACAAGATTGTTATTTAGCAATTAAAGAAACTATCTTGCAGTGTTTAGGGAGATATCTGGGAAGATATTATCTAAAGTAATTAGTACAAAATATAGAATATGAAAAGTTTTCTATAAAATGTAGCAAATGTGATGATAATGATGATGATGAAAGTAGGCAAGGCTTGAATTACAACTCCCAAGTTCTAATCAATACTAAGCAATACTTCTTATTAAATCTTAAATCAGTATTAACTTGTTTTACAGGTTCATTTGCTTTTCAAAGTCTCCAACTTTATCCAGACTTTACTAGCACAGAGAATCTTACTATAGGCCTTGCTTCACTTAGGAAGGAAGGAACACTGGAGAAGGGAATGAATAGGGCAAAAAATAGAACAAAATCCCTGTATCTTCTCCATTATTGGCACAGATGACTTCTTTTAAAACCATATCACATAGAGGTTTACCTTTCGCATTTTAAAGTTAGAAGTCACAAATTCTTATCATCTGCCTCCAATGTTCAAATACTGAGACTGTCACAAGGCCACAGCTCTGGGAGGAAGGGCCCCTTGGGTTATTGTAAAACTAGGAGGTTATGATGTACAGTTTACGCTAATGAAGGTAGGCTTCCAGTCAGGAAGTGGAGTCACTCCCTGCGGTGAGGCTGTTAAGCAGCCAGGAATGAGACATGTCTATAATTAGAGAGGGATTAGGCGTTAGTGATCCCAGTGACCAGGGAGCCTATGCCCAATGGACTAGCCAGACTGGCTGACTACCCACCCAAAGCTATTTCCTCCATTACTCAAAGTCAGAAGCAATGAAATGAGGGGTGGGCTAACAAATCCCATTGAGCTGAAATTATCCATTAAAAAAAAAAAAAAAACCGTTTCTGAAAAATGGACTTGAAAATTGCAATGCTTAGAGCAAAACAAAACAAAACTCCATGGTGTCTAGTAAAGCTGTAGATTGATAAGGTAAAACAAGGCAAAAATAAACCTTAAAACTATGAGTAGCAAATCACATAGTATTATCACACCACTGTTCATATTATCACTCCTAGGATCTGAAAATAGAAGAACCAAGAAACCAAGAGAGCTGAAACAAGTCATTACATATTTCTGGAGTATGTATTTGTTAAAAAATGCAGGAAGTGTTCCTTGTCAGGGACCCCAGTGTAGGCAGCAAGGCTAACAGACCTAGAATATTTTGAAAATATGAGCTGGAAAAGATGACAGAAATGCTAGTTTACCTTTATTGCTTCAAAAATGAAAAAAAAAAATTAAAGCTGAGAAGGAACAGAAGGGTAAGTAATGTAATCATAGCTATTATTATTTAAAATGCATTCTGTGCATTTTTAGCCTTATTTCATTATCAGTCCAATCTAATAAAGCAGTGATTGACCACGACTCAAATATTATACGTTAGAAAACTAAGCAACAGAGTAGATGAATATATTGTAAATGCCCATCTTTAAAACCAGCTGCCTCCAAAACTGAGCTCGTGATAACAACACAGTACATGCTTGTCTAGTATCTCATTGCTACTGGTATAGGTAGAGTGAGGATTAGGATTCAGGTTCTATGGTGCCAGGCCTTGCATCCTATCTAGTAGGCTTGGCTGCAATCCTATAAATTCTGAACACAACTCTGTGGATTGTTTCCTTTTAGTTGTGGAAATTCAATGATATAAAAAAAAATTCCTTGTAAGCATAGAGTTAATCTAGAGAACCTCTGCACTGGGCACTATAACAAGGTACTTATCTTCATTTATTTTTTTCTGTTTTGTTCATTGCTTTATCCTCATTACCTACTTCATTACCTCAACATAGTAAATGCTTAATAAACATTTGTTAACATGAGGGACTTGATCAAGTATCTACAATGTGCTGTAAGACACTGTTCAAGGAGCTAGGACAATGGGGAAGACATACAAAGTTCTAGCAATATGAAACTTTTTCTAATGCTTTTGAGAGACATTAAGCAAGCATACAAATACCTAAATAAGTTTTGAAAGAAGGCTATGAAGAACATGACACAGGATAATGTGAATGTGTGACTTGGGAGCATTTTGGGGAGTTCTTTTTGAAGTGGTGATGTTTGAGCTGTACTCCAAATATCAAGAACACAGCCATATAAATACCTGAAAAAAAGAAGTTCTAGGTAGAGAGAATAGCAAGTGCAAATGCTCAAAGCCAGGAACAATGTGACTCTGAAGAAGAGAGAAGAGTGACTTGAGGTTAGATAGTGATAGGGAGAGGGAGGAGTTACGCAGAGCATGGAGGCCAGTGGTTCCTGAGGCACTTTAAAAATACTGATGCCTTTTTAGATTTTACTTATATATGAGATCATACAGTATTTGTCTTTCTCTGATTTACTTCACTTAGCTAATGCCCTAGATGCGCATTCATGTTCTTGCAAATCACAGGATTTCCTTCTTTATGTGAATGAATAATTTTCTATTATATGTATTTTACGTATATATTCTATAATATAATACTAGGGGCCCAGTGCACAAATTCATGCACCTTGAAAGGAACTGTGGGTCACGAGGTTGCTGTGGGCACAGGGACGGGTCTCTGCCCATCCTCCATGCTCCCACTCAGCCCCTCCCGTCATGGCCCTCAGTCCCCTGTCTGCCGGCAGCCCCGCTCCCACCACCACCACTCCCATGCACTGACCATGCTGGCCCTGCTCGCACTGCACCGGAGCCATTGGGGCTGGTGCCAGCAGTGGGTGTGAGCAGCGGCTGCTGGCCCCGATTGTCCCTCAGGAGCAGGGGAAGGTGGAAAAACCCTGAGGGGGCGATCAGAGCCAGCAGCTGCTGCTTGCACCTGCTGATGGCGCTGAGCAATCGGCACCAGGTGCTGGCAGCGGGTACGAGTGCTGGGTGTGACCACGATGCGTGGGAGCAAAGAATTTTCACTAACCACCAGAGGCTCACCCCGATAACAGTGACCAGCTCCCCGCCTTGATCTGGTGCCCCCACTCACCTGCTCACCATCCCGCCACAGCCGACACCCACCATGTTCCATGGACTGCTGGCTGCTGCCGACGCCGGCCATGTTCTGTGCATGCCCCCTGGTGGTCACTGCACATTATAGCGACCAGTTGTTCAGTTGTTCTGCCATTTGGTCTATTTGCATATTAGCCTTTTATTATATAGGATATGTATATCAGATTTTCTTTATTCATTCATCCATCCATAGATACTTAGGTTGTTCCCATGTCTTAGCTGTTGTGATAATGCTGCAATAAACATGGGGGTGAAGATATATATTTGAGATAGTGATTTTGTTTCCTCTGGGTCAGGGGCTGATGATGAAGGAAGTAAGGGGATGTTGGTTAAATGGTACAAACTTTCAACTGTATGGTAAGTTCTGGGGACCTAATGTACAGCATGATACTATGGTCTGCAATATTGTATTGTATGGTTGAAATTTGCTAAGAGAGTAGATCTTAAATGTTCCTACCATACACATACAAATAGTAACTGTGTGAGGTGATGAATATGTTTACAAACCTTATTATGGTAATCATTTCACAATGCACATGTATATCAAGTCATTACATGGTATACTTGAAATTTGCACAACATTATATCATTGTTAATGATATATTACATCATTGTGATATGTTACATTATAGCATAACAATTATATCTATAAAGCTGGAAAAATATTGATGCCTGCCTCCCACCCTGCCAATACCTTGTGCCTGCAAAACTGATTCAGTTGTTTTAGGACCCCCAATCAAAGGTATTTCTTTTTGTTTGTTTATTGGAAACCCACTTGTTTCATTAAATTTATTGGGGTGACATTCATCAAAAGGATCACATAAGTCTCAAGTGTAACCAAAGGTATTTTTAATCCTTAAATATAGCTTTATATGTACCCAGGGTAGAAAACCATTGATAACAGTGCTGCAGGACTTAGTAAGAAGTGCTTAGAGTTTGATAAAGAGGTTAAAAGAAAAGAAGTAGAGAAAAGACTCATTTCTCCAATGTCTACCAATTCAATTGCAAAGTAGTCACTTAGCCCAATGAGACATGTACTCTCTGATTTCTTGAAAATGAATCTTAATTACTAAAAACTAATAAGATCAGTAACTTTATCAATGGTAATGTCCTTGGAATATTATTGCTTTTGTTCATAAAGTTAAAATTTAGATTTAGGATTAACTGAAGTGTATCTATATTGAACTGTGCAAAGAGTATTTTTTAAACATGTTTTATAATTTGCAGGATATGGACACAAGCAAAATTAGTTGAAGGACTGTTCAATTTATGAATTTACAACTACAACCAGACAAGAGAGGTAACTCAGGCTAGTTGTACATTTTTTGCTAAATATATGTGTGCATTTAACAGAAGAGTGTGCATCAACTTCTCATTTTTTTTCTGCTGGAGCACAGACTTTAATTGTTTATTTTAATGGTTTGGGTTGTTGCTTATAACCATGATCTTACGTTCCTGTTGATTCAATTTTAAAAATCCTACTTCATTTGATTACAATAAATAAATAAATAAATAAATAAATAAATAAATAAGAAGCACCTTGAAATATTTAGATTAAAGCATCCTGTGTTGTACCAGCCTGATTGTAAATTATTGTGAACTCTGTATGAGGAAACAGAGATCAACAGTAAAATCACAAAAAAATGTAGTTCTTAGCCCTTTAATGGGTGTGGTTTCCTTTGGAGAAGTCTTAATAGACTTGTCAGCCAATCCTCCTAATCACTGGTGCTTGCTGATACATCACAATTTATTTCACAGTCCTCTTGCATCAGAGAGAAAGAACTTTGATTTACTGCTAATTGGAGTACGCGTTTCCCCAGGCACAGGCAACATTTTGAGTGATGATGTAACCAAAAACCAGGTTTTTGTGATAAGTCAGTACAATTTAATGGAATAGAGAAGGCATTATTTTCTCTGTGACACACACAATGTCACTTGCATATCAGGCAGAAAGACTGAAAACATTAATGTCACTTTGCTTAGGTTATAAAGATGGAAAGGAAGACAGGAAATTATTCCAGTTTGCTAAATCAATTTGGGAAGAGTTATATACAAAAAAAAGTAAAAAATGTGTAGGCTTATGACTCATTGTCAGACAATTTGTAAACAAACGGGTATAGAATTACTATCGCTATTCAGAAAGTGTATTTGCTTGTTTGGTTGGGAATTGAACCAGACATTACAAGTTGGTTACAAATATGGACTCATTGGGGGGAGTGAGAAAGCCTGGGTTGTGAATTGTGTAGTTCCAAAACATAAGCATTTTCATATGGGTTACAAGAAGAGCAACTCAACAACCTTGCAAGTGTCTAAGTATAATAGGCAAAAATTCTGTGGTTAAAAATGTTCTCAGCCATTGTATTTATATCACTCAAAATCCCCAAGGTTATAGGTTGCTGTTTTTAGATATCCTCAATTTCAGTGCTTCCAATTTTATCTAATGCTCTGGTTTATTTGGGGAGGGGGAGAAGTGTGGGTAGAGGGATATTGTGTTCCAATTGTTATACTCAGAAAACAAAAAATAAGCATGTCTGGAGTTCACTCTACTCAATATACACTGGAGCAGCGCTGCATTTCATGCTTCAAAAGTCTGTATCTGTTAGGGTGACAGGCTCAAAGGTAAAAGCACCCACTGCATTGTGAGAAATGACAGGAACCCCTGTGTTGCTCTCAAACACATCAATAAAGTGAACTTGGAGTGATCCACATGAGACACAGGGCAGATGCAAAAAAAAAAAAAAAAAACTGTACCCGAAACTCTCAAAACTGCTTTACTTTCTGAACACTGACTCTATTGCAGACTCAAAGCAAGCAGGGGCCTTTAAATAATTAAACCTATAAGACTTAATAATCAGGGGCCTTTAAATAATTAAAACAGGGGCCTTTAAATAACTAAATCTGAGTCTTAATAATCAGGACGCAAGCTTCTATTTCATAATGTATCCATTCTCAAAAGCTTACTAGGCATTAACTTGTGTTCAAAATTCTTTTATATATGCATATGACAGTCCTTCATTAAGAAAAACTGAACAAGTATATAGCATAAGTTAAAAAATAAGGAGCATAAAGATAGTTCAGAGTTTGGTGGAGGTTCAAAAAAGTAAGAATGTGACAAAGGTTTTTTGTTTCTTTGCTTGTGTGTGTGTGTGTGTTTTTTTTTAATACAAACAATATAGCTGGTAATAAAGTTATATATTTTTGTAAATTGCTGAATAGATTAGATTAGAGATCTAATAGATTAGAGATCTATTAGATTAGAGATCACTTTTAATAGATTAGAGATCACTGAAACTTGTTCCAATGCAAACATAGAACACTTTAATTATTGCTGTCGTTTTTTTCTGATGGAGGAAATGTAGCATTCAAAAGTATCGAACTTGCTAAATAAAATGAAAAAAATCTCTGACATTGAGATTTGCCAGTCTCAAGCCTTTCTACCAAAAAAACAAACAAACAAACAAAAACAACACCCATCTATTTAGCCTGAACCCAGACTCACAAGACAACTTTATAAAGGCTCATATTTTTAAAACCGGGTATGGATTTTGCATGCTATTCTAGAATATATTTCTTTCGCCATAACATATTCTTCATGGAGTGATAATGTAGAACTAACGCTCAGTGAAGATGTACCATGGTATCAGACCAGGCGTACCTTCTGGTCCAGAATAAAATAACTCATAAATGCATGCCTCCCAGTTATAAAGCAAGTCATTAAAGAGAGTGGCATTAGATTGATGCAACAATTTTTTTTCTCATAAAAATAATGCATGCTTTAAAATGGAGACTACTTTTAAAGCACTATTGAAGAAAGAAAAAGTGTTGGATTGGCTATTTTAAGGTTAACCCCAGACTAGAAATTGAACAACTTCAAGTGGTAACCAAACCCACACTTGTTATATGACCTTGAACAAGCCAAGCAGGCTGTGGCCATGATTATGTATACAAACCGCCTACATGAGGTGTCATGCCAAGGTCAATGTGTTTATGTCAGCCAGTTTTGTTATACATGCATAACTCCACAGAGTTGTTCTGGGTCTTGCAGGCGGAGTGGCTGCCAACACAGACTGTAATGGACAGACTGCCAGAAAGAGGATGATTATCTATGCTAAGTAGCTTTGAGGCAATTCTAAGAATCAATCAAGTAAGCATCTATGTTACCAAGACTAATAGTACAATTGGTCATATACTTTAAGTAATTGCTAAAACATCCAATATAGATTGTTTTACAAATTGGACATTCCTCTCAACTAACATCTATTTTTCTATTAAAACAATATATGATAATGAAGCCTAGGACCCACTACATTAGTTCACAATAAGTTCTCAATAAAGTATATGCCAGATTAGCTTTAAAATTATTGCAAAGGAGTAATCACACACAAGCAAAACTTGGTTCAGAGTAATGTAGTTTAATGTTCATGTAAGATCAGAATTCTTAAAGGAAAAAAAAAAAAAGACTTAAGTTCCCAAGTGTATTTATTTGGTAAGATAAATGTATTTATTATATTTACTTCATTTTCAACCTATACTTCAATATATTTTATTTATTTATCTATCTATTTATTTATTTTAATTTTGCCTGAAAACAGATGCAAGCCAAAAACTGCTGTGCTCACCAGTCCAAAGACACTGACCCAGAAATTCTAATCATACCCAGTGATAATTCTGCACACATCTATTGGCCCTCTGAAAAGGCATGAGTTCTGAGGTTAAATTTTTATAATGTCAAATAAATGAAAGGATTAGCTGACTTAGTAAAGGGGGAAAATTCAGGCTTATTAATCTGAAATTGCATTTTTTCACTATTCCGTCTGTTGTAGGAACATCATGAACTTATCCTGATAAAACATAATGACAAACATGACATCCACGGAAATTGATACTAGCATTTAGTATTAGAATTATAATAGGTTTAAGTGAAATCTAAAGCAGGTAAGAAACTGAAAATAAATAGAAATCTTAGTAAAATATATAATTCTAGAGGCCCGGTGCATGAAATTCGTGCACGGGGTGGGGGTGTCCCACAGCCCAGACTGCACCCTCTCCAATCTGGGACCCCTTGAGGGATGTCTGACTGCCCGTTTAGGGATCGGGCCTAAATGGGCAGTCGGACATCCCTCTCACAATCCAGGACTGCTGGCTCCCAACTGCTCGCCTGCCTACCTTCCTGATTGCCTCTAACCGCTTCTGCCTGCCAGCCTGATCACCCCCTAACCACTCCCCTGACAGCCTGATTGATGCCTAACTGCTCCCCTGCCAGCCTGATTGCCTCCCCTGCAGGCATGGTCCCCCCCAACTGCCCTCCCCTGCAGGCCTGGTCTCCCTACCCCCCAACTGCTCTCCCTGCAGGCCTGAGTTCCCTCAAACTGCCTTTCCCTGCAGGCCCGGTCACCCCCAACTTCCCTCCTCTGCAGGCCTGGTCCCCCCCAACTGCCCTCCCCTGTAGGCTTGATCGCTCTCAACTGCCCTCCCTTGCAGGCCTGGTCCCTCCCAACTACCCTCCCCTGCTGGCCATCTTGTGGCGGCCATCTTGTGTCCACATGGGGGCAGGATCTTTGACCACATAGGGGCAGCTATCTTATGTGTTGGAGTGATGGTCAATTTGCATATTACTCTTTTATTAGATAGGCTAGAGGCCTGGTGCATGGGTGGGGGCCAGCTGGTTTGCCCTGAAGGGTGTCCCGGATCATGGTGGGGTTCCCTTGGGATGTGGGGTGGCCTGGGTGAGGGGCCTGTGGTGGTTTGCAGGCTGACCACGCCCCCCGGCGACCCAAGTGGAGGCCCTGGGATCTGGGATTTATTTATCTTCTATAATTGAAACTTTATAGCCTTGAGCAGAGCCAAGCCTCCTGCTTGCTCCGTGGCCACAGCCATTTTTGGGGGGATTTATTTATCTTCTATAATTGAAACTTTGTAGCCTTGAGCGGAGGCCAAGGCAGGCCAGGGCTGCGGAAAGCTTGGCTTCCTCCATCGCTGGGGAAAACTCAAGCCTCCTGCTCTCTCCAGCTCTGTGGCTGCTGCCATTTTTGTTGGGATTTATTTATCTTCTGTAATTGACATTTTGTAGCCTTGAGTGGAGTCCTGGGCCTGCCAGTGTGTGTGGAAAGCTTGGCTTCCTCCATTGCCGGGGAAACCCAAGCCTCCTGCTCGCTCCGTGGCCGCAGCCATCTTGGGTGGGTTAATTTGCATACTCTCTCCTGATTGGCTGATGGCATAGCTTGTGGGTGTAGCAGAGTGATGGTTAATTTGAATATTACTCTTTTATTAGATTGGATTAATTTTTACAAATGTTACATTAAAATTCTCCTTCCTCGTTACAATGTTAAAAGAACTAATATCTAGACTTTTTGAATAACTGTCCAAAGGTAATATTCCTAGTAAATATAAAATATAATTGAACCCTGGTTTCCAATATTCATTACACACTGTGTAAATATGTAGAATAAAAGTGATATATATATATATATATGTGTGTGTGTGTGTGTGTGTGTGTGTGTGTGTATTTATATACATATATATATATATATATTACATATTTGTATATAAAATAAATAGAGTAACCATATAATTTGACATCAAGCTAGGACACTTTTGGCAATGAAGGATGCAATTAATAATTACATCATGATGTCGAGTATAAACTGGAATTGTGCTGGGCTAACAAAGTCACTTGTTCCCCTGGGGAGGATCTTAACAACTTCATGTACAGACAGTAAGGGAGGAAGTTATTCGCTTGCTTCATAATCTTACAATAGGTGTGATTTCACCAACTGAAATACATTCTCTGCCCTATCTCTTTAAGGCTAGAGAGTGTATCCCAGCCATCAAATGTGGAATAGAGGCTCATGTGTGATGTGATTGGCTCTAGAGGACAGAGACACTGAGCAGTTCAAGGAAAGAAAATTAGAATTGAAAGTCTAAGAATAGGAAAGACCACGAGAAGTAAGGATATTCTTAACAGCTTTGTTAAATTTTTAAATCATAGGGCACAGGTCTTGGCACTAATTTTTAACATAATTTTCCACTAAAACTTAAATCATACATTAATTGTATATACAGTTATGACTAAGTTTACCACTTTTCAATAGATTTGGATTCATGGCAGAGAATAATGTATGTTTTTCACTTTCTAAATGATAAACTAAAACTTTTTAAAAAAATTAGGCATATTATGATTTATATCAGGGAAACAAATTCTACATATTTTTTTACATTTATTTGCATGGCATTTTAACACAGAAATAGAAATTTTCTCCTTTTTTCCCTAATTCAAGAAACTTTTGGTACATTGATCCTCAAACATGAGTAGAAATAAGAATTACCTGGAGGACTTGTAAAACATAGATTGGCAGACCCTACCCCAAAGTTTTAGGTTTAGTGGGACTATGGTAGGCTCCAAGAATTGGCATTTCTAACATGTTCTGAATGGGTCCTGGTTACTGTGATGCTGGTGGTCTGGGCACCACACTTTGAGAAACGCCAATATATTGAACATGAATATTTGCCAAGTGCTGTTTGCTAGGGATACAGCAGCAAACAACAAAACGGATACAAATCCCTGTCCTCATGGTTGTTATGTTCTAGTGGAGAAGTATGTACAATAAATCCATAATGCAAATATGCAGCATGTTAGATAGTGAAAGGTGCGGTGAAGAAAAACAAAAAAGAAAATGGGATGTATGACTGATGAAGTGGTGAAGGGGGTATGATGAAGTGAGTGATCAGGGAGACCTTACTCAGAAGGCAAGAACTTAAAGAGCTGGAGAGTGAGTTAGAGATATCTGGAGGAACAGTCAGTTCAAATGCTCTAAGACTGGAGTGCACTCACCAAGTTTAAAGAACATGAGAAAGCAATCATGGCTGGAGTTGAGTGAGTGACATGGAGAGCAGAAGAAAACAAGGCAGAGAGGCAATGGGAAGATCAGCTCAGGTGAGGTTTTATAGGCCAATAAGAGGTATTTTTCTTTTATTGTGAATGACATAGGAATCTATGGGTAAAATTTGAACAGGGAAAAGGAATTAGCTAATTTGCATTTTTAAAAGATCACTGGGGCTTCTAGGTTGAAAATAAGAGCCAGGAATTCAAGAAATGCGTGTAGGCTAGATATATAAATTTGAGAGTCACCAAATATTGGTGGTATTTAAAGCTCAAACATTAGAAAAAATAATGTTTCTAAACATTAGAAAGCTCAAACATGAACTCACCAAAGAACGAATAAATCCAGAGAAGAAAAGTACTCCAAGAACTGGCCCTGGAGAAATTTGACTTTCAAGGTCAGGGAGATAAAGTGAGAGACCAGGAAAGAGGCTGAGAAGAAATAGGGAATTAGGATGAAAACCTGCAGAGACTGGCTTCCTGAAAGCCAAGTGAAGAAAGTGAGGCAGGAGCTGCTTATCATCTGCTAACAGATCAAGTAGGATGGACAATGAGAATTAAACCTTTGCATTAGCAACATGAAGTTTGATAGTGATGTTGACAAGAGCTATGTCAATGGAGGGGTAGAGATTTAAAGCTTGACTGGAGTATTTTCATGTGAGGAGGGAGGAGAGCTGTTAAGAGAGTCTGAGCACAGGCAACTCATTTGAGGAGTTGTACTCTTAGAGAAAGGAGAGACATGGGTAAGAATTAGAACAAATGTTAGATTAAGGGGGAGGGTTTTTGCTCATCTCAGATGGGAGGAAGTATTGAAAATGTGTGAGCTGATGGTTATGATCCCATAGAGGTAGGTAAATTGATAACACAGAGAAACAGTGGGTAATATTGGAGTGATACACTTTAGGAGGGGAGGACTGAGGTCTTCTGCCCAGGTAGAAGGGTCAACCTTATATCAAAACATAAACAGTTCATCCATAGTAATAGGAAGGAAGTCAGAGTATGTGGAAATAGATGCAGGTGAATGGATAGTTATAGTGGTGGTTGTCTCAGTGTAAGAAATAATGGCCCCAACTGAAAAAGAGTATAACAAAGAAGTGCTGGAGGTTGGAGGGACATCAAAATGTTTAAATATCCTCCAGTTGAACGAGAGAAAGGAGAGAGCAAGTGAAGAGAGAGAAGAGAAAGAAATAAAGATTGTGGATAGATAAATGTGATAGGATTGCTAGCAATATTAATACAATCAAGCTGATATTGTAAAATTATTATTTCATATAAAAATCCCCTAAGTATTCTTTCAAGTATTTGTAGAGCTACTAATTAGTACAATGTGTAATTTTCCAAGATCTCCATTATCAGGAATTTGCACAAAAACGAAGATCATTTGTTGGACTTGTTAATGAATCTACTCATACAGAAATCCACTAAATTAGATTTCAAGATAAATTAGGATAAAATATGCTAGTGGATTTTTGAAATTTTTATTTGTAAAATTTAATATAAATATCCAATGGATATATATACTGTCTTTGAAAATTTCAAAAATATAACTCAGTTTAGATGAAAAGGTATTAATCAAATAGGAATTTTTATGGGGTGGTCACTCAGACCTTCTGTCCATTGGCACTCAACTGTTTTTTGTAGGGAACTCTAGTGTTCTATAAACTCTTCATACATGTGTAGCATAACTTTGATGCAGGAAAACATTTTTTCCTACAAGGAAGATATATACTGTTATGGCAACATCTGTCAGGAACAATACTCCCTTAAGTATGATAAGTGACAGATTCAACTTGCTGTAATAGGTAAAAGGAGTAGTATACAATATAACTGTGGTAAATAAATTTCTGTTATTTATAAGCTAGAAAAAAAAGTAGTAGTATAACTCCAAACATGAGGCACAGAAATGTGAAAACTTGGCTTGTTAAGTGTACCAGACAGCCTAGTAAGGGCAATAAAAAAGGTTATCAATCAGCAATATAGCTCTGAAAAATATCTAAGGGAATATGGTGATAGTTCTTATGGATACTTTGAGGATTTATTATGGTCTCTATAAAAAATACTACCTTTGTCTGAGACAGTTCTCTAGTTCAAAGTGCAGATTTCCATGTGAGAGAAGATTGGCAATTTTACTCACCCATGAGTTCCCTCTTTATGTACCAGTTGAGATTTAGCATAGCAGAAAGGACTCTGGAGAACAAAGAAAAAATACTTAAAATATTTGGTTTTCATCACAGTCTAGTCAAGAGATCATCTCATTTTTATTCAAGGACAGCAGAGTCCTAACCAAAACAAAATTCAGAAGCTCTAGGACATAAAATAGATTTATGCTTCCTGATTTATTGTAAGAATTATACTTCTCATAGATATCATGCTATCTACATCAACTACACATTAGTACACATTTAGTACACATTTCTGTCAATCAGAAACTAGATCAACAAAGAGATCAACAGCTTGTAGCTACCTCTACTGGATCTGGATGTGCATGGGAAGGACCAAATTGTGCACCAAAGCTGGCTTTTATTAGCACCAGGCCTAGGGAAGAACAGTAAAAGTCCCAAGGCACCCCGAGATCCCCCTGCTTCCACCTGTTGGCTGCCAGTTAGGTTCAGTAACTGAAGGAGCCTCTCCTGGTACTCAAGTTCATGAGGTAGATTCTCAGTGAGTCACCAAGTAGGGGCAAGCGGTGTCCACCAAATTGATACAGGTTCAAACTCAGTGCCAGTGCTGGGTTGAGGCCACTCAGCAAATGTCCCAGGGTGTACTAAGTCTAGCTGCCCCCTGCTGGGTGTTTGCATATATTTGTGTTGGAGTGGCGGGGGATTGATTCTAGGAGTTCTTAGGCTGAGGCCAGCAGAGTTTATCAGGCCCAAACAGATCAAGATTTGGCCATGTGAATGGAATACTCTGCACCTTTAGGGCATGTGAAGGAAAAATGCCCCCTATCCTAGAATCACACAACTCAGTTTGTCCTGGATATTACCCAGATAGTAGAAAGCCAGAGCTACCAAGAGTTGGAAGTGTCTGCCCAGCCGCTGGGGGCCCAGCAAGTGGGGCTAGTGGATATCCATCTCATGATGGGGAGGCACCAGTCAGGTTTATAGGAGAGTGGGGGAAGTGACTCTAGCCCCAATGCCTCCCAACTCAGTCACTAACACCCCCTGAGTCCTCTTAGACCTCTACACCCTGGCCTCGGCAGCTGACTCCTCAGCAGGGTGCAAGCTCCATAGGGTAGTGTGACAGGGAGTCCAGAGTGTGGGGCTATTGCATTCCTCCAGGCTGATGCCATAAGGAGAGGAGTTCTCCACCCAAGAAAGATGGCATCTGTAGTCTGGGAGAGAAACTCAGTGCAGGGATCCTGACAGCTGTCCCTTCAGCTCTCTCCCCAGAGTCACAAAGCCCAATCTCTTCTCACACAACTCTAGTCAGCTCTACCCTCCCTCCCCCAGATCCCAGGGTATGTGGCTGCAAAGGAGATTTTGTGCATTGGCCCTTTAATAGGGCACCTGTGTACTTAGCAGACTCCCATCTCTCCCTGTTGCAGGGAGGTGCAGAGTGCTCCATTCAATCAGTTCTGCTGATTTTTCACAGCTAGATGTTTTATGTCTGTCTTTTCCCAGTTATGGTGCTCGAGGCTGACGAGCCCAGCTTGGGAGCCCATGAGTCTCAGGAGAACATTTGCAGCTTTGATGTCCCTCTGGAATCTCAGTCAACACCTGTGGAGCAGGGCCAGCCCTTCTCACATCTCCGCCCTTCTTTTCAACTCGACTTCGGTTGGTTATTCAGGTTAATTCCTCTGTATTTTAGTTGTAATTCCAGTTTCATCCTGGGAGGAGGTGAGTGTAATATCCACCTAATCTACCACCATCTTGAATCTCTGTATTTATGTCAATTTCATCAAAAAATTTTTACTATTACAATTATATATATTCAATTGATGATGAAGTTGAAAAGATAAAAACATTTTTCTCCAGGCAAAGAGTGAACTAGAGTTTGGATCTTTCTGACTGCGTAGTATTTGCTCTTAACAAATAACTAGACTGTGAAAGTTCAAGGGCACCACTGAAGTTTTGTAAAGGAGAAATGACATCCTATATAATAAAAGCCTAATATGCTAAGTGTCCGGTCATCTAGTCATCCGTTCAACCAATCACAGCATAATATGCTAATGACATGCTTAGGCCACTCAACCACTTGCTATGATGTGCACTGACCACCAGGGGGCAGATGCTCTGACCGGTAGGTTAGCTTGCTGCTGGGGTCCAGCTGATCGGGACAGAGAGAGATGGGCTGGACATGCCCTGGAGCCCTCTTGTTGTCTCTCCCTGGCTGGCCAACCTCCAGCATCCCTCACTGGCCCAATCATGCACCAGTAGGGTCCCTCTGCCTGGCCTGCGCCCTCTCACAGTCTGGGCTGAGGGACCCCCGAATTTTGTGCACTGGGCCTCTAGTCTTAGTAATATGAGATACAAAAGAACTAATTGAGCTAACTCTTCCCTCCTTCTTTACTCCCTCCCCCATTTCCTTTCTCCTCCCTTCTCTTTGCTTCCCTTTTGGAACAATCTTAGTCTAATGTCTATGCTGAGCTTAGGCCAAGCAAGTTAGGCACCTGTGGAGGGTGAAGGAAGCTGGCTCAGGGCAGGGTTACTGGAATTCAATCAGAGAATCAGAGTAGTGAACATTCACAGAAAAGCTGCCCTTCATGAGGAGTCACAGCTGACCAAGGTGAACCTCTTGTTATGGCAAAAGAATTAAAACAGACCCCAGTTTCTCTTATTTCAACCCTTGCCTCATTTGCTGTTTCTTCTCTCTTTCTCCCCCTGTCACTCCCACTTTTTTCTTTCCTTTTTTTTCTACTTCACACTCTTCTAAACCTGAAAAAATGCAGAAATTGCAAAAACATCTTTTAAAAGAATTGTTCTGACAGTTTCCAGGAGGGAATTGAACCAATGGTCCCTAGCAAGAGTTATGACAACCAGAAAAATCTCCAATCTTTTTCACCAAAGGTTTTGCAGCAGTTAACGCTGAAGGAATCCTCAACCCAGCCAGACCTCAAGTACATATAGCCCTCTCTATACCCTACAAAACTTCAATCCTACTTCACGTAGGGGAGTTACCTTGATGCTCCACGGGTGCTCCTGCATGTGCATAAAGCTTTAACCTCTATTTGAGTCATGCAAACAAATTTCTTCATATAGGAAAGGGAGTCATGACTGGTATCGGATATCAGAGTCTGAGAGGGGTGTGGAGTGCATTCACAAGGAGGGACAGCATGGTGTGGGGCATGGGCGAGTGGGTATAGAGTCCATCCATGCAAGAGCTACAGTTAGGGATCTAATTTGGAATTTAAAAATTCTGGAGGTGCAAAGGTAAAGGATTTTTATATATGTGGTTTTGAAGTATCTTTTAGCAACTGAACACCTAGTACACAAAGATGCAGAATAAAAACTGTATAATGAATAAATTAATGAGTAAATAAAGCTCCTGGGAGATGGTTTAGGGTATAAATGTGGAGAATGGTTTTCTAGCATAGTTGATATTCTCTAGTTTTAAACAAGGGGAAATGTTTTTGTTTTATTAAACCATAGAATGTTTGGGATTTGTTTGCTTGATGAGAGGACTGCTGTTTTATGAATGTTAATCCTCGATATCCAAATCCCACTCTAAAGGAATACTGTGCACCACAACAATAAGACAAAAGCCCTAGGAAAGTAAACATTCCAGAGGCCTTCAGAGGTTAACTAGAAGTCTGGAAATAATTATTCTACTGCTGAAAAATGAATAACATATGGAAAATATAATCAGTTGGGGAGGACTTCCTCATCTTAAGCAGGATTTTATTAAAAAATAACCTTGACAAAGTAATACTTGACTAATATATTCTAAAAGGTAAAGCAGTAATATAATTATTGTTTGGTATCATATTATTGATTGTATGATCCATTTTATATTATTTAAAGTATTAATAATAAATGATGGTATTTAATATTTTATTTCCTACTTTTTATGCCCTACATAAAATTGTTCATATTGCATATTAAACAATTTAATTTAATCTATAGAAAGTGAGAGATTAGCATGTGTGTGTATGTGTGTGTGTATATATATGTATATATATATATATGTATATATATATATGACCTATCATCCAGTCAAAATTAAAAAACTGGATTTATTCTACAGTCTCATTTTCTTCTCTGTCTCCCTCTTCTGTTATTTTCTAAGCTCCTTGAAGATGGTGTCTAGACTATTACCACTTCCTCCTTTTGTCTTCCTCCCACAGCAGTCTGGTTTCTGTTCCATATCACCCCACTGAAACCCTTTCACCCAGAAACTGTTCTTTGGATCATTAAATCTGAGGTAAAAGTTTTAGTTCTTAATTTACTTGACTGCTAAGAACATTTAGCACTATGGACCCCTTCTTGAAACTCTACATTCTTGATGTTCTGGACACTACTTTCTTTTTAAATTTCTTCCTAATTATTTAGCCATATCTTCTCAGTCTCCTTTCTCCTTTCTTCCCCCATTATCATTCCCAGTTGTTTAATGTGATGATATATTCATCGTATCACCCAAATAAAAACACTGGGGCATCATCCTTGACCCCTCACTTTCCCTCTGTCTTCATACCCAACTGATTCTAAACACTCTATCTCCATTCTTTGTCCTCACATCCTTTTCCACTGCTGCTATCTTAGTAAACACTCTCCTTATCTCTCACCCAGGGATTGCAAGAGCTTCCTAATTAGTCACCCTCTCTCCAGCCAGACTCCCCACATTCCATCCTTTATAATTGCCACCAGCATGATGGTATCATATCACTCCCCGTTAAAATCCTTTCAGTGGCTTCCCAGTCATTGCAAGATAAAACTCAAGGTCTTTGGGAGAGCTGACATACCAGATTTTCCTTTTTAAAATCCTGGCACAGCCTGCCTCTGTGGTTGTCCCACATAACTTTTTGGTATGAAGCTGCCTCTAGTTCCCACATTCTTCGGGCTGTTCTATGTGCCTGCATATTTGCACTGGCCATTCCCCTGCCAAGCAACCCCTGTCCCCTGTAAGCTGGTTCTTCTGTACTCTTCAACTTACTCTACATAATTTTCTGCTTCCAGACCTTTTATATATACATCTCAACCTCTGGATTTTACGACACTATATCCAACTTCTTAATGGAGATCAGTGGATACTTCATATGTCTAAAACTCATCTTTCTCCTCAAACTTATTTCTAGTTTCATAATTCAGGTTAATTACACCATCTCATTGTCCACTGCAGAAAACTAGAATGCTCCCCTGTTTCCTCCTCTTCCTTACTTCTGCATATACAATTCCTGTTCAGCATGGTTGCTTCTACTATCAAAATATAATTTACACTGATCCACTCACAAGCATCTTAGCCATCGGTGCCCTAAGTCAGAGCTGCATCATTCTTGACCAGTTCAGTACTCTACGTGTTACCTCTCCCTCTATTTTCTCATGACTACCTCAAACCCTCATCCTATATCCTACAGGCAGAATTATAGTTCCATCCTAAAAACCTGAACACATGACCCCTCTGCTCACAGTTCTTCAACAGCCCCCTCTGGTTAAAGTAGCATCTAAATTCACTTGTGTGGTCTGCGAGAGCTTCCACATAAGGTCCTCGACTTACTTGCTTTATGACTTCTACCACCAAGATAGGAATGCTTATACCTTTGCTCTTCTGTTTCAGAAACCCAAATGTATTCACTGGGACTTAGAAAGCTAATTACTTTTAAGTTGGTAAGTGACTATCATTTTTGTTTCTGCAAGGTGAATGTGTAATAGCACGAATTTTTTTTTTTTTTAAAAAGTAAGACTAGATACAAATAGAGCTTAGAGATATACAAAGAAAGCCTAGTAAACAGTCAGCAGCCCTCCCTATGTCACTATTCAGAACAAAACAATACAAAATAAAACAAACAAGTTAGACCTCATAAAAATGGTTTGGTAATTAAGGAGCCATTAAGGTATTTTTCCTTTTTTTTCAAATTTTATTGCTATTAATATATTTTTATGAAAAAATCTACCTCTTTGTAATGAGATTCAGCTTAAAAATAGCAACAATGGTCAGGTGTTTGTCTCCCCCCCCCCCCCGCCCCCACCTCAGTTGATGGTAAATTGTTCTCCTCAAGTAAAAAAAAAAAAAAAATCTAAAATTGGACAGAGGTGTTTGGCTTTTTAATTTATTTTAACCTAACTCAGAGCAGTTGAATTTTAACAGTTAAATTCTTTATTCTTTTGTATTACCTCTGTCTTCACCAAATGTTATTTGAAGCAAATTGATATTTTTGAATCCTGGCAATACTCGAGGGACAACATTACCAGCAATGAATTTTCTTCCAAAAATTCAGAGAATGCAATGAGAGCCTAACCTGGGCTCAGTTAATTACATGTTTGTAAAGCACTCTGTTGGTGTTATTTCCCCCTCATGTGTTTATTTTTAACACAAACATATACACTCTACCAACTGGGCGCAACCACAGTCATACCCTCTAAGCTCTAGGAGAGTTTTCCTCCTGCATTTATTTATTCAACACCCAACAGATATATACTGAGAATCTGCACGAGGCAGATGTGATTCCTACCTTCACGGAGCTTGCATTCCAATAAATAGTATTCACTGAACATAGCACATTCCGTGCATTGTGCTAAATGTTCTAATTGTACCATCTCCTTTAACCTTTAAGCTCACCATAATAAAGTAACTATTTAGCAGTGTTGTTGTCATTTTATAAACGAGAAAACAAAAACTGAGAGAGATGAGTAATTAGCCACAGCTTTGATGGAGGCAGCATTGTATCTAGCTCAAAACTTAAAAATAGTGCTCTTTGCAAATAGTGTTGGCCACATACACAATATTGATCAATCAGTTGTAAGTTTTAAGTGAGATTTCTGAAAAATCTGTTTAAATAGGACAATTCATCTGGTAGAAGCCCTCTCTGTCCCTTACGTTTCATTGCTCTTTCTGTTTAGATTGAACAAAGGCCTGCTATCTTGGGCTAATGTTGACCATAAAGAAAAAACAAGCCTAGCAGATGTGGCTCTGTGGTTGAACGTCGACCTATGAACCAGGAGGTCAGGGTTCAATTCCCAGTCAGGGCACATGCTCATGTTTTGGGCTCAATCCCCAGTAGGGGGTGTGCAGGAGGCAGCCGATTGATGATTCTCTCTCACCATTGATGTTTCTATTTCTCTCTCCCTCTCCCCTCCTCTCTGATATTAATAAAATACATTTTTCAAAAATTAAAAAAAAAGGAAAAAGAAGAAAGGAAATGCAAAGATTGCTACGAACATTCAGACTGCATACCTCTGGATATTATGCTATGTGAGAAAAAGAAAAAAAAAAAAAAAAGAAACTATATTATTCAAGCTACTGTTCTTAGGTTTTCTATTACATGCTCCCGAACCCAGCCTCAACTGACACCCTCCATGATCCATTCTTCACATAGCAGCTTGAGTGATCTTTTGAAATGTACATTTAATTGTATCACTACCTTACTTCAGTGGCTCACATCTCCCCGAAAAGAAATCCAAATTCCCTAGACTTACAAAGCCCAGTGTGAACTGCTTTCTACCAGTCTCTCTGACCTCATCTCTAAGCTGTCTCTTCTTTGCCTTTCATCACTGATCTGGCTTTCTTTTCCTAGAACATGCCAAGTAAGCTCTTTAGGGACTTTACTAGTATGCTACCTTCTCCTCAGAACACTGGGGTTTGGGCTTCTCTGCTTGGCCGGATCCTATCTGTCACTCAGATCTTAGCTTCTCAACGCTATTTTAGAGAGGCCTCCCCTAACCATCTATTCTGAACTAGCCACCAGTAATTCAGTATCACATCCTAACTTAATTCTTTTTGAAGAACTTATTACTATTTTATACATTTTCTTATTTATTTTTTGTATTGAGTTGTATATTGTCTGTATCTCTCTACCAAAATAGAAACTCCCTTAGATCTGGCATCTGATCTGTTTGGTTTCCACTAAACACCTCTGGTACCTAAATAGTGTCTGCCACAGAGTGAAGACTCAGTAAGTATCTGTCAAATGAATGAACAGTATAATAAACCTCAACCTAAAAGATACAAAACATTCTCATCTAAATTCCATATATTGATGTCATTCAGGTTGTATAATTTAAACTGTTGAAATACTTTAGCCACTTTTAGTGTATAAAATATCATTCCATATTTTTATTTATATAATTACTAGAGGCCTGCTGCACAAAACTCGTGCAAGAGTAGGCCTTCCTTCCCTCGGCTGCCAGCACCAGCTTCCTTCTGGCACCCAGGACCCAGGCTTCCCTCACAGCCTGGGCTTCGTCCAGAAGGTCGTCTGGAAGGCCATCTGGTCTAATTAGCATACCATGCTTTTATTATTCTAGATACTTTTTTCTGGCCATGTTGCTGCCAGAATAATGGGGAGAAAATAATTTAGAGCTAGACCCATAGTAATAATATGTCTAGAAAGGAAAGACAAATAGTTATAGGGCACATTAAAAATCAATTTTAAAGTGCCTTTTACAGATTTATTATGGAAAGAACATTCATTTAACCTATATGTAGTCCCTAATCAATACTGTAATGTTTAGGTAATTGATGAGAAAAAAATAGTTTATTTTTGCTTCTAACATTTTCCACACAGTAATCTTAGTTGAATGAGGATATGCAGCAAGTTATAAGTTTACTTTCAGAAGCTTTCTGAGAAGACAGATACATATCTTAGTCTGAATTATTGAACACTTCATGTTGTTCCCTCATGATTCATTTTTAATATCATAAGGTGGTATAACATAGTAGTTAAGAGCCCAGGCTATAGGTTCAAACTGCCTAGATTTGAATTCTGCCACTTACTGGTTTCATGGCCTTATATACATTACATAACCTCTGTCTGCCTCAATTTCTCCACCTGCAAAATGAATCAAATTAATATTTACCTCATAGTTTGGTATGAAGATCAAATGAGGCAACACGGGTGTTATGGCCTCAATGTTTGTGTGCCCCCCAAATTTGTATGTTGAAGTTCTACCCTTCAATGTGATAGTATCTGGAAGTATTTGAAGGTGGGGCCTTTAAGTGAAAATTAGTTAGATTAGATCATGTGGGTGTGTCCTGCATGATAACATTAGTGACTTCTATGGAGAAGATCTCTGAGGAATGGCCATATGAGAAAACAGTATAAAATTTTATCATCTGGAATTCAAGAAAAGAGCTCTCACCTGGAAGTGAATCTGTCATCTCCTTGATTTTGGACTCCCCAGTCTTCAGAATTATGAGAAATAAATTTCTGTTGTTTCAGCCTCTCAGTGTATGTCATTTTGAGAGAAAGGAGCTATAAATATAAAATGGTGAAAGGCAAAATGATGTGAAATGGCTATTTTACCCAGTCTGTACACTTAAAGGGCATGAACAATGGCACCTCAGTGCCCAGGAGCACACCTAGCTTCCAGATCTCTGGTTCTAATATCACTCACTCCCCAGATGTCAGGGCTGGGGGTAGGAGAGAGCAAGCCAGGACCATCTTGTGCTAAAGGTAAGAATGTGCTCAAAAATTACAGGCACAGAAGCGGGCATGAAGGAGCCCCTAGTGACCAAATCTGAGACAAAATGAGCATCAAAATAAGTAATTATATGAATGGGTTATAATCCAGTGAATAAAAATCAGAAACCATGGATCCATTATTGACAGACAGAAATAGAGGAGAAGGAAAGACCCTTACAATAACATGTTAACTAATAAATGCAGAAGGAATGATAGAGTTTAAAAATCGCTACCTGGCCCTGCTGGCATGGCTCAGTGGTTGAGCATTGACCTATGAACTAGGAGGTTATGGTTCAATTCCCCGTCAGGGCACATGCCTGGGTTGCAGGCTCTTGATCCCCAGTGTGGGGTGTGCCAGAGGCAACTGATCAATGATTCCCTCTCATCATTGATGTTTCTATCTCTCTCTCCCTCTCCATTCCTCTCTCTGAAATCAATAAAAATGTAGTTTAAAAAAAAACTCTATCTGGCAAACATTACAGTAATTTGACTCAGGCAAGAACCATCAATGTACTATAAGGAATAGGACTTTCACATAACTTCAAATAATCTCCCTACAGTTTAATTATTTATTACAAAGGGAAAAATAGTAACTTTACAGTAGAGAAACTTGAAGGACACCTCTGAGAATTGGTGATCAAAGTTAACATCACCTATATCAAAACAAGTCACTATCATCTGCCACCTGATAGGATCTTTAATTTACCTATACACTGTCTTACTATTTTTGCTGTTTTCCTACACAGGAAAAAAAAAAGTAGGCTGAGTAGAAATGTCCTGTAAGACAGGTTAAGTTGCAAAAATAAGGATAAAAGACTGCAAAATTTGAGTCAGCTGTGAGAAGAACACAGCATCACTTCTGGGGGATTCCTGCCACCTATGCCAAACTTGAATCTGATGAAGTCTCAGACAAACCCAAACTGATGGGTATTGTACAAAATAAATGGCCCCAGCTCTCCAAAATGCCACAGTTCAGAGGACAAATAAAAATTAAGACTGATCCAGATTAAGGAAAGCTAAAAAGACATGACTACTGAAATGCAACAGGTGATCTTGGATTGGATCCTGGCCCTGAAAAATTCTTACTACAGAAGACAAATGGGACAATGGGTGGAATCTGAAAGGAACAAAGGATCTTCTTAGGCTCTGAGAGGCAGGTTTTTGCAATGCCAAGTCTTCAGCACTCGGTTGATGTGCCTGAAGGGCAGGAACATAGGCTCTGACAGAAGGAAAGGAACTTGTACTCTTTTCGTTTGCAGATGGCTTGATATGAAAGTCTTACATGTTTAACTTTATGTTAAATCACGCTTATTTAAACCCCTAATGAATTATCTTCATAGAATACAATTAGGGAGTGTCCCATATAATCTAACACACATCAGTGCCTGCACATGGATTATCTTCATTGGATATCAGACAACACTAGACCCTGAAGACTAAAAGCAGTTGAAGATGGATATTGTTTAATTTCCCTAGTGCCCTAAAGAATATCCCTGACTATTCCAGGGGATTAGAAATTTTCAAATTTAACTTTGTATTCCATTTTAGTAACTAACTCTGTAAGGTTTTGCTTCTCTCCAATATGTTGAACAAAATGCTGGCAGTTGTTTTTATCTGCATACTCTGCCCTACGGTTTTCTCTCTACACACCACTCTTTTATGATAATGTAATGTCTGCCATGATCTGGGCATAGATCCTATGATGTAGCAAGGGTAGGGGGTGGGTGGGGGGAGGGGGGTTACATTGGATCTTTTTTGTGTGGATAGGAGTCAGAGTTGAAAATAGATTCTGACCATTGTGGCACTGCTATCTTTTGTCACACCACCACTAAGAACCTCTGCACAGCAGGTTTTCAGATATATTACTATCTAGCACTTCAAGCTCCTAATCATGTAGGTTCCTCTTATTCATAATAGTTTATGTGTTTAATCCCAGAATGAATACAAGGTTCAAAATTTAATATGGGTAAAATATACCTTTTTATTAGAGGTCTATTATATTTTACACTAGAGGTCCGGTGCACGGGATTCGTTCACTGGTGGGGGTGTGGCCTGTGGGGATCGGCCGCTGTGGGAGCACTGCTCATCCCAGTCAGCTGAGTGGCACTCCCACTGTGGGAGTGCACTGACCACCAGGGGGCAGCTCCTGCGTTGAGCGTCTTCCCCCTGGTGGACAGTGTGTGTCACAGCGACTAGTCAAGCTGTCCTTCTGCTGTTCGGTTGCTGGGCTTTTATTATATAGGATTGCAACTGGCTTGATCTTTGATGGAGATTAAATGTAATTTTAAAGTAAAAGCAAATACTGCTCTATTGGGTTCCCTGGCTAAATTCAATTACTTGAAATTGAGAATTTATGGCAATCTTAGCATGATAAATCAAAGTTTTAATTTATTCTACAATAAGATAGTAAAGCTTTAAAAGAATAGCTCAAATGATTATTCTTAAAATTTAAGTAAAATCTTTTAAAGTCTCACTTGAGCAAATTCAAAGAATAAAATCATCACTTAAAATATTTATGTGTACGTATATTCCTCTTTGACTTTACTGTATACCTCTGTGTAACAGACATTTTTCACTCATCTTTTAAACCCTATACCAGCATAATCCTTGCATATCTTAGTTATTAGAAACAAAATATTGAGTGAGTGAATCTGAACTTTTTTTTTTTTATCTTGGGCCTGAGAAGAAAGCAAAAGATCCTGTATCTTTGTTTGGGGACTTGATATTGTGAAATGGACCAATATGTAAAATTATTCCATGGTAAGAAAGTATCTACCCTCTTATTGAACCCACCATTGGGCAAATATTGACTCCACTGGTGGAAATGAGTCTCAGAGAGGTCCAACTTTACCATTCAATTCTAATTTTGTGGTTTTAGTGGTAAGAAAAATGCAGAAAATAATAGGCTGTCCACAGCAGAAGAGTATATATTGGTAGAAAAGTAGTTAATGGTACTCTAATTAGTGAAAGGCAACATGACTTTGTTACAGACTAATTGGTGTCTTAACTAGTTGTTGAGATTGCTTAACCTCAATCAGTGAGTCTTGGAACAACAAATTCATTAACACAATGATGCTGATAATAATAAGTTTTTATATATTCAGACAGATCCTCTACTATTCCTTTGTTCTTTAAGGACCATAATGTACCTTTTTTTGTATATTATGTGATTAAACAAAGGTTGCCAAACATTTAATGTTTTATTTTGTTTGTTTCTTATTTTATTGGAAGGAAGTTATTTTTTCTCTTTCATTGATTCTACAGCTCACTACAATTAGAATTACCATAATGGTAGGATGTGGTTGGTAGAAATATATGACTTCATCCTTTATAATCACCAGCATGGCATTTCCCGAAACAAAACACTACAGGATATCAGTGAAGCTGAATCTCTCTTCTCGGATCTAATGTTTTCATGCATGCCGGTCTGAAAATGCTGACTGCATCATAACCCTGACTGCTGCCAACATTAAACTTGTAAAACAACAGAAAGCGACAATAAAACTGCTATTTGTGTCTTATGGAACTGTGTAAAAGTGAGAAAATAGAGTATCCAAGGGCTGGGTTTTTAAATATTCCCAATGATCTCAATCTTTGTTCGCAACTCATTATGGCAACATTTTCAAAGCTTTTTTTTTTTTTAACTATGGTATATTTCATATATATAATGGTTGAAATCTGTCAATGCACATCTAACATTTTAATAACGTCTTAATGAACAGTATTCTTTTGATGACTCTCGAATTGCACTATTACAGTAGTTTATATTGTACTAGAAGCCGGATGCACAAAATTTGTGCAAGGGGCTTGGCCCTCGCAGCCCTGGCTGCCCCGTGGCCCCAGCTGCCTCAGCCCTTGGTGCCCTGGCTGCCTCACAGAAGGTCATTCGGGAAGGTCGTTCCGCCACCTGGTCTAATTAGCATATTAGCTCTTTATTATATAGGATTGTGATATATAGGAATATAAGATGTTTTAGAAACCTTAAACAGTTAACTAAGTAAGTGCTCTCAATTCAAAATTGCCCAAATCTTGAACTATGAGTAATGTTCTCCAGTACAAAGGTCTAGCTTTATTTATACTTATCATAAGTGCACACATAATACTATAATGATACAACTAAGCACCTGATTAGCTTCATTGTTTACTTGCTTATTTTTAGAAACTTTATCAGCATCTCCAAAAATATATGAGGAACTTTTATTAATAGTTATGCTAATATTAACTCCTGCTGTGGTGAAATAAAGATGGGTACACATTCTTTACTCCTCCTCCAATTGAGGTGAGTCTAATTCTCTTCCTCTTCAATCCAAGATCATAACTTGTTTGACCAATAGAACGTGTTACATCCTGAGATTCTGAGGCTAGATTAACAAGAAGCCTTGCAACTTCCTCAGGCTTCTTGAAACTTTCTCTGGGAGCCCTGAGCTGCTGTGTAAGAAATCTGGCTACTCTGAGACCGCCACATTGGAGAGACCACTGGTACGCGCTCCAGTTGATAGTCCCTGCTGATCCTAATCTTTTAGTTATTTCCCCCAATAACCTTCTTTGATGCTCAAGACAAGCCTAAATACCAACTTAATACCAACAAGTATTCTTAGTTGATATTATATGGAAGAGACGAATCACCCAGCTGAGCTATATCCAAACTCCTGATCCCAAATTATGAAATATAATAAAATGGTGATTGTATTAAATTGCTAAAGGAAAACTTTCTCTACTCATAACACTTCCTTCTGACACCAATTTATTCTCCCACACCAACCAATTCTGCAGCTTTTCAGACACCAATAGGATGCCCTAAAATTCAATTTAATTCTGATACTAGCTATCTGGAACTAACAGAAACCCACAGGTCAAGGGCACAAGGATGACCCTATGCACACACACTTTAGATGTCAATCTCATGTCCTGATCTCCTAAACTTTTGAATGACTGGCTATACATTGGGGTTCACAAAATTTCCTCCTCAGGTTCAATAATTTGCTATAACAGCTCACAAAACTCAGGAAAACACTTTACTTATGTTTACCAGTTTATTATAAAGAATATTATAAAAGATATAAATAAATACCAAGAGTGAGGTCTGGAAGGTTCCTGAGTGCAAGAGTTTCTGAACCCCTGGAGCTGTGGTGCTCCACCCTCCCAGCATATGGATGCATTCACCAACTCAGAAGCATTTTGAACCCATCAGGAATTTTTATGAAGGTTTCATCATGTAGGCATGATCCATTACTAACTCAATCTCCAGCTCCTCTCCTGTCCTCAGAGATAACCAGGCTCTATCCAGGAGCTCACCAAGAGTTACCTCATTAAAACAAAAGATGCTGCTATCACCCAGGAAATTCCAACAGATTTAGGAGCTCTGTGTTAAGACATTTCTATTACTCTCATTTTTCAGAAAATTAAAAGGGTTTTAGTTGGTCTGTGTCAGAAACTAGGGCAGAGAACAAATGTATATTTTTTTTTTTATTAAGGCACAGCTGCTAAGGATTGCAGGTATTTTGTTAGCAGCAGTAAATAACTGGGACACACATATATTGTATCGTCAATGATTGTCTTGCAAAATAGATTGGATTTTATTGAAATTGGATTTTATGAAACTCTATTTTAATCATTTTGTGTTAAGACATATAATAATTATTATTTATCAATTTATTTCATATCCAGCCTCTCTTTCTATATAGGTAGCCCACTCTTCCTTTTGGAAATCCACCACTGAGAGAATTCTTGATTGAAAGGTAGTTGTCTCCAACTGTGAAGGGCTATGTCCTTTCTTTTCTTGCCCTAAGTGGCCAGGGGATAGCACTTAAACTTTCAACTCCTATAGGACTTTAAATTTTGAGCTAGTAATACAAGGATTCAAGACAGAACAAATTCCCTAAAACCTAAATATAATCATACTAGAGTCCCGTTGCAGGAGATTCCTGCAAGAATAGGGCTTCCTGCGGTGGTCTCTGCCACCCTGCCTGCTTCCCTCCCTTCTCCACTGCCCCACTTGCTTGCTTCTCTGCAGCTTCGCACCCTTCTGCAGCGCTTGGCTTCCTTCTACGCTGTCTTCAGTCTTCACTCTGTGCCTGGATATGCAAATTAACTGCCATCTTGGTTGGGTTAATTTGCTTACTCACTCCTGATTGGCTGGTGGGTGTAGCAGAGGTACAGTCAATTTGCATATTACTCTTTTATTATATAGGATGGTTAATTCTGATTTCAGTAGGCAAAGATGGGAGGATGACATTTCTAACTTAATAAATATTGGAAGCAAAGGTGTAAAAGTAGAAACATGTAGATCCTTTCTAAAATAAAAACAGGTTGTGTCTTTGCTTTATGTATCAGGTGTGTACAGTGAATTCTAAGAACATTATCACCAATGGTTCAGTTTAATTAGACTACTTCTAATTAAAGCAAGCACACAGGAAAATAGTTAGTTGCTTTAGCATCCTTTATTAGGCCTTCCTCCAAGAAATCCCATAACTGCTTTAGGATTTTTTAGTGATTCTCTAAAATATGAGTGCTCAGGAGTTTACCAAATAGTAAAAAATGTTAAAGGATAAGGGGCACCATAAGAATATCAGTATCTTATTTTGGAACACAAGAACATTTTAATTAGTTATTTTTTAATCACCATAACTTCATTAGAGAAATAAGATCTCAAAAATGAGGAAGGAAACATCATAATCTCAGAGTAAATTATTATTCTATAACTTGAAAATAGCTTTGTGAAAATTTTCCCACATTGTCATTCTTTCTTATTTCCCCCAAACCAAATAAAATAATCTGCTGTTTAGGGGTGGAAACACATACTAGAATTAAACATACGAAAATTTTTAAGAGTGGGGGGACAGAGCAAAACTTTTGCAATGCTCTTTGATTCTCTTATAACCTTTGTTCATGAACTGATTCTGCAAATGTAACATTTACCTAAATCATCTGAATTAAAAGTCCAAAAAAATTAATGACAAAGCCCAGTGGATGCTATGCTTTTTCCATAAGGCATACGAGAAAGAAAATTATAAGGAATAAAAGAAGTTGGACTTATAGATGTTTGGGGTTTTCCCAATCACTTTAAATTTTTGTAAAAGCAAATCTTACTAATGGTTAGTTCCTGCCTCATGCTGACAGTTTACAAATAAGAATGGCAAGGTCCCATTTCAGGGCAGACAGTGTGGAGCCCTCCTCAAAAGCATTTTTAAATTAGAGTGACAGAGCTTCACAAGCATTCCTGGCAGTAAAGGATAAATATTAATGCTTCAAGCAAACAATAAACTAGATCTATAGTCTTTCACCCACCCTGCCCCACTGTAAGAGCAGAGATAGGCCTCCTGCTGCTGGACTTTGTGTCTCCTTGATTGTTTACACTCATAAGTGGTAAAAGAACAATATGTAATTCTTGTTCACAAGAATTGTAATTCTATTGGTATACCACTTCGTCTGAGAAGATTATGCTCTAGGTTCCCCCAAATCCAGACATATAAAGATATATATGAACATATGTTCAACAGAGACGTTCATTTTTTTCTCTAAATGGTATAGAATTGAGGAGGCCCAGAGGAAGTAGCATAGCATGGCTTGATGACAGACAGATCCAAATAACAAATTTTGGCTCAGTTTATAGGACAATTGCTTTCAGTCCCTTGAATTGGGTTGCAACCTGAAAGATACGCAGGGGTTGATGCACTCATTCAGCTACATTATCTTTAGTTTGCTTCCTTATGTCAGGGACAAGATCTTCAATTAAGATAGAAATAAAATGGTTCCAGTGTTCTAAATTTAGAGCTGTTAATTTTTAGAATGCTTATTCTTTCCCTCTGGGTACATAGTTTCATTTTAGTTTAGGGGGAAAAGCCTTTTTAAAAGTTCCTGTTGGGCTCTGAATATCAGCTTCCAATTTGGCCAACTTCAGACCATAGAGCTACCAAAAAAAAAAAAAAAAAAATCTTTCATCTATCTTGTCAAGTTTCAGCTGGGACTAACAATAAACATTCCTGACAGTATTAAATGACCCCATGAACAAAAGAGGTGCCCCCCCGACCCCCGTAAGGGTGTAAAAGATACTATCCTCCCAAGATTCAGAGTCACTTCCAATGGTAGGCAAAAGAAAGACTGAATTCCCCTGAAAACTGAAAGCTGGCAACAGTCAGCAGCACCTTAGCCACAGGTGGAGTACAACCCACATTTCTCTTTGGCCATATTTTTGAGCCCCCAACCTGACAGTTGAGCTGCCTGCATACACAAGAATAAACAACTTGCATGCCCCAGGCAGGAAGGATGCTAAACCAAGTTCTCAGGACACAAAACACCGCAAATAGGAAGGAAATAGCTATCTTGGGGGAGAAAGGATTGATAACAAATGGGTACCCCACATTCACAAGAATCTGGTCCTGGAAAGAAAGGGACAATGTGGAATTTTGCCTTCCTCTCTTGATTGGGGGACCACAGAGATCCCAGAAAACTAACTCTGGTAAGAATTCTCACCCTTTGCCACTTCTGCCGGTTTCCCTAGGATCCCACCTGCAGGCCTTGGGGAAGTGGGATAGAAAGAATAGCCCCGATAGCTACCAGATTTGGCAAGGTTTTCCATTTGAGTGCAAAAAAGTTACTTCAATACCTGTTAAAAATAAACTGAGGCATACTGAAAATGGTGAGAGTTCCTTTGATCACTTAGGGCAGCACCAAGCCATAAGTAGGAATGCTGGAGAACAGGAGCCCTGGACATACATAAAGTGCAGAAGCAAAAACAAACAACAAAAAAAACAAAAAGGAATTATTTGATTGGCCAGAGAGTAAAGCCTAGTTGCTTTTTTTGTGACTGGTTCCTCATAGCGTTTTGATTTTGTAACCTTGAGGCATTTCTGGGCTTAGATTTTGGCTTGCTCAGGTGACCACCTTGGCCGAAGAACCACCTCAGTGTTTGGTGCCAGGTGGGTCCTGGAAATATCGAGGGGAACACTTTGCAAAGTATATGATTGTCTAGCCACTATGCTGTATACCTGGAACTAATACGAAATAATATCGAATGTAACCCGTAATTGAAAAAATAAAATGAAGCACCTCAGTCTAACAGCCTCCTTGTTTAATTTAACAGGCCTACAGAAGAACAAGTATCTAACAATAGGAGGCCGCCAGGAAAGAGCAGCTATTTTTATTGTTGCTTTGTTGATATTATTGTCATCATCAACAGCATGCTAATCAAAAGTAAGCCGAGTTTTTGATCTGCCTGTGCCTTCAACAGAGTGAAACGGGGAAGTGGTGATAAAGAAGCTTCAAGTGAAATCCAGTTTCTAGCACAGCTCTGTCACTGCTTGTGCGACCTTGGGAAAGTGGCTTAATCTCTTGTCTCTAGTTTAATGTGAGGATAATAGCTGAGCTGAATTTACTCTAGATGATGTTTGTGAGGATTACAGAAGATTTTAGATGAAGTTCTGAGTATCGTTTCTGGCTCGTAATTAAGTGTTCAGTGTTAGCAATGATTAACATTATGACATATTATATTATTCAGTCTCAATGTAAAACAGTCCCTGCAAGAGAGTCCTAAATGTCTGATCCAAGATAACAAGGAAAAAAACTGGAGATTTAAAAAGGTCATTGGAAAGCTATGACAAAGAAACAAAAGCAATAAAATCTGAGTGGGTGGGCAGAAAAGACAAACACACTCTGAAAACATTAAGAAGTGAAAGAACAGGCTTCAGAAGAGATTTCCTTATTTCATTTACTCGACAAACACTTTATAATGCTCACTAAGGCCCAGGCATTGTTGTAGGCCCTTCACAAATATTAATTCATATAACCCTAGTAATCCTACAAGGCAGATATTATTTTTTATCCCGATTTTACAGATAAGGAAGGAGAGGCCAGAAAAGTCAAGTAATGTACATACCCAAAGTCTCACAACTAGCCAGTCGCAGAGCCAAGATCTGAAGCCAGAAATATGCCCCAGAATCTGGGCATTTATCCTAGAAAAGGAGATAAGAGCAAAAGCATTGCTACATTTTATTGAGGTATAGCTAAGATTTTAAAATATATTCCACTGAAATGAGCCTTTATCTCCTCCTCCAGGTTGAACTCAAAGAGTAGCCGTCAAAGACCTTTCCCTGGTCCTGTGAGAAGAGCATTCTTCTAGAGAAAATGCAGTGGCAGACTCAAGTGTAAATGTAAATATGGAAGGCCAATTTGCCAATGTGTGTCAAAAAGACTTAAAATTTTGCTTATAATTTGATCCAGAATGTCTAGCTTTTGTAATAATTTTAAGGAAGTGTATAAGCATTTTCAGTGAGGATGTTTATTGAATGTGTGTTCATAAAAAAATCATGACATCAAAAGTGAATTCAATGTCCATTGACTAGAGATAGTTAGGTAATATATAATCAATCCACCAAATGTGATAAAATGCCCTCATTAATAAGATGTTGCAGCAGAATGTTTAAAAACAATGACATAGAGGAGGATCCAAGATGGTGGTGTAGGTAAACACCTAAACTGCTGCCTCGCACAACAATTTCAAAACTACAACTAAAAGACAAAACGTCTATCACCCAGAACCACGGGAAAGCTGGCTGAGTGGAAGTTCTACAACTGGAAGGAAAGAGCAAACAGCATTGAGGGGTGCACAAGCGCTGAAAAGCTGAGGTACGGAGAAGCGCGAATAGGGCTGGCGACTGGTGACTGGGAGCGCTGCTGTTTTCAACCCGAAGGGAGACAAGCTCCCGATTACTCTGAACTCCAGTTTCTGGGGAGACGCGGGGGACCCAAACTCCTATGGGGAGAAGCTGGACTGTCTGCCATGGGGTCGGAAAGTGAGGGTGGCTTGCTTGCAGGGCTGCGCGCAGGAATAATTGTTTATTGTGCTGGGGCGCGGGGCGCGGGACGCGGGGACACTGCCAGAGATGCAGAGCCGGCTTACTGGCAGCCATCGCTGTTTGCCACACCCTAGCCTAGTCATGCCCTGAGACCCCGCCCTGCACAATCTACAAACCCACCCAAGCTCCAAACAGTGGCTTTAGCATATGAATGGCCTGCCCTATCGCAGCTTAACCTAGCAAACTTGCAGCCCGGGTCAGACAGCTCCAAAACCTCCAAACCCCAAGCACAGAGGAGAAAACTGTAGTTCTTGCTGTAGCTCCTGCTGGGTGGCCTCAGACAGTAGCTGACCTGCACCCCATTGGAGATCCAGAAGCCAGTGTACCTTGTGGTCAGTCTGAGACACCAGATTTCAACTTCTCACATCCATAAGTGACACATTTAAGAGGCAGACTCAGTGAGCACCAAAGCCCCACTGAAACAAGTCCTGCACCATAAGCGTGTCTCCAGCGCAGCAGTTCTTCCATTATAGACACAGCGGGTCCTCACAGCCAATTGGCCTGGAGGTCAATTCCTCCCAGTGTACCAACAGCAATCAAGACTTAACTACACCAAGACTTTGCACTCAGCCCACAAAGGGGTGTACCAAAGGCGTCCACCTCAGGTGATTGGGGAGGCTGAGCTACTGGCCCCTATAGGTCACCTACCACACAAAGCCACTCCATCAACACAGGGAAGCAACAAAATGCGGAGACAAAGAAACATGTCACGAATGAGAGAAATGGAGGAAAGCAAACTAATGGACGACACAGAGTTCAGAACCACATTTATAAGGTTACTCAAGAATGTTCTAAAAACCGCCGAGAAACTTGATGAGACCTCCGAGGAGCTTAGTGAGACCTTCAAGGACCTTAATGAGAATGTCAAAAAAATGGAAAAGGACCAGTCAGAAATTAAGCATACACTGTCTGAAATAAAGAATATACAGAAACTCAACTGTAGATCAACGTACCCCAAGAATCAAACCAAAAATCTGAAATATGAGGAAACAAAAAACACCCAACCAGAAAAACAAAAAGAAAAAAATCCAAAAATATGAAGATAGTGTAAGGAGCCTCTGGGACAACTTTAAGCGTACCAACATCCGAATTTTTGGGGTGCCAGAAGAAGAGAGAGAGCAAAATATTGAAACCTACTAGAAGAAATAATGATGCCGAAACCGGTTTGGCTCAGTGGATAGAGCGTTGGCCTGCGGACTGAAAGGTCCCGGGTTCGATTCCGGTCAAGGGCACGTACCTTGGTTGTGGGCACATCCCCAGTAGGAGGTGTGCAGGAGGCAGCTGATCGATGTTTCTAGCTCTCTATCCCTCTCCTCTCTCTTCCTCTCTGTAAAAAATTAATAAAATATATTTTTAAAAAAAGAAAAAAAAAAGAAATAATGACAGAAAACTTTCCCTACCTGGTGAAAGAAATAGACTTACAAGTTCAGGAAGCACACAGAACCCCATACAAGAGGAATCCAAAGAGGACCACACCAAGACACATCATAATTAAAATGCCAAGGGCAAAAGACAAAGAGAGAATCTTGAAAGCAGCAAGAGAAAAACTGTTAGTTACCTACAAGGGAGCACCCATACGACTGGCAGCTGATTTCTCAGCAGAAACTATGCAGGCCAGAAGGGAGTGGCAAGAAATATTCAAAGTGATGAACAGCAAGAACCTACAACCAAGATTACTCTACCCAGCAAAGCTATCATTCAGAGTTGAAGGTCAGATAAAGAGCTTCACAGACAAGAAAAAGCTAAAGGAGTTCATCACCACCAAACCAGGATTACATGAAATCCTGAAGGGTGTTCTTTAAGAAGAGGAAGAAGAAGAAAAAGGTAAAGATAAAAATTATGAACAACAAAATGACACCAAATACATACCTACCAACAAGTGAATCTAAAAATCAAGTGAATAAAAAATCTGAAGAACAGAATGGACTGGTGAATATAATAGAATCAGGGACATAGAAAGGGAGTGGACTGACAATTCTCAGAGGGGAGGGGATGTGAGGGGCGCGGGAAGAGATTGGACAAAAAGCTTACACCTATGGATGAAGACAGTGGGGGGGGGGTAAGGGCTTGGGGTGGCGTGGGGAATCAGGTGGAGGGGAGCTATGGGGAAAAAAAAAGAGGAACACCTGTAATAATCTGAACAATATAGATTTATTTAAAAAAATAAAAATAAATAAATAAATAAATAAAAACAATGACATAGACAATGGTTCATGATGCATTACGTCAAGGAAAAATGCACAGAAAAAAATCAAAGAATATGTTCTAAAATGTGTTCTTTTAGGAGGAAAATAATTGATTTTAATGTTACATGCTTATTTATTTTTGTTTTATAAATTTGTTCCAATAAACTTTTGTAATCAAAGAAAAAAAATTTTTAATATAAAAATTTGTTCCCTGTCCTGGGAGTCCCAAGAGGACAACTTGGAATCCCCAGAACCTAATGCAAATAACCAGAGACTGAGCTGAATAGGGGATTTGTTGAGGACCCTTTCCTACCCTACAGCTTTTCATTCCACAGTTTTGTTTTGGCTTTGCTGTTGTGAAATACAACCCACAACGCTCCCCAGCAGATGCATATCATTTATTCCAGAACTCTCTTAAAGCCCTGAGGCTCTGAATACTTTCTTACTTATGAGCTGGGATAGATACCAAACATTTAAAAAACATTAAAGGCACCCTTTTCTTTTCTTCCTTAAACCCTGTAGCCTAGAGGAACACTGTCCAATAGAACTTTCAGTATCAATGGGCATATTCTATATTTGCACCACACCTTATGGTAGTCACTAGATGCATGTGCTATTGCATATTTGCAATGTGGCTAGTAAGACTGAAAAACTGAATTTCTAATTTTATTTCAATTTAATTAATTAAATTTAAATAGCCATGTGCGGCTGGTGGCTACTGTATTAAATAATGCATGACTAACATGTTCAGGAACAGTTAGCTCGGTATTTCCTGTTCTGGACTTCATTTTCCAAATTAAAGTCCCTACTCAACATTTATCACTCATTTATTCATTCACTTATTTACTACTATGAACATTTTAGTAAGCATTGCAAGCCAGTCTTGGTACTAAAATCTACAGACTCGGTTGCTTACTATGAGATAGCCCTCATTGCACATGTACTTCAGCAGAAATAAAGACTTAATATATTTATTTATTGACTTCAGATAAGAAGGAGAGAGAGGGATAGAAACATCAATGATGAGAGAGAATCATTGATTGGCTGCCTCCCACACACCCTACACTGGGGGGTTGAGCCAGCAACCTAGGCATGTGCCCTGATTGGGAATCAAACCCTGACCTCCTGGTTCATAGGTTAACACTCAACCACTGAACCCTGCCTGCCAGGGAACATTTTCTTATCTCAAATTGCATCTCTTGTATTTTGCCTCACAAAGGATCACAAGGAAAGAAAAAGATGGATTCTAGTTCATTCATTCAGTTTGTGCTATACTGGAATTGTGTGTTCCTGAGCATATTTAATTCTGTATCAGATTCTATCAAAGGACCCTCTTTTCCCCCCTGGGTACTTTAAAGTCTTCCGAAATCCATCCTTTAGACTGAAAAGGAGATTTCTCCTGTTTGAGCTTTTCATCTTGAGCAGACAGGGATTGGTTGATTCTTCAGAGCAAAAGGCCTTATTCATCTGAGAAATGGGAATTGGTATCTCTATATTCTCTCTGTCTCTGGGAAATAAAACTACTTTCCTACTAACTAAAGTGTTCAGAAGAAAACCCAATATGTCTTCAGATTTAAGTTATATTGGGCATTTACTACATCTAAATCACTGTACTGTGTATTGTGGATTATCAAAGATCTAAAAGACATGGTCCCTGCCTTTCCCAGAACCCAAAAGTGTATAGAATCCAAATAGAAGCTACCAGGTGACTTTGCTTTCTTAGAAAACATGATTCCACCACTTTTTTTTTTGGACAGGTTTTATCCTATTCATTTATTCCCATTCCACCACACCTACCCCTTTGGCAACCATCAACTTGTTCTCTGAATCTATAGGTCTGTTTTTTTTTATTATTCATTTATTTTGTGTTTTTAGATTGCACATATAAGTGAGATCACATGGTATTTGTTTTTCTCTCTCTGACTTGTTTTAATTAGCACAATACCCTCTAGGTCCATCCATGCAAATGGCAAGATTTCATTTTTTTTATGACTGAATAACATTCTTTTATATATATGTTACACATCTTTTTTTTAATGTATTTTATTAATTTTTTACAGAGAGGAAGGGAGAGAGATAGAGAGATAGAAACATCGATGAGAGAGAACATCGATCAGCTGCCTCCTGCACACCTCCCACTGGGGATGTGCCCGCAACCAAGGTACATGCCCTTGACCGGAATCGAGCCTGGGACCTTCCAGTCTGCAGGCTGACGCTCTATCCACTGAGCCAAACCGGTTTTGGCACACATCTTCTTTATCCAATAATATATTGATGGACTCGTAGGCTGCTTCCATATCTTGGCTATTACTGGTAATACTTCAGTGAACATAGAAGTGCATATACCTTTTCAAATTACTGTTTTTGTTTTCTTTGGATAAATACCCAGAAATGTAATTGCTGGATTGCATGGCAGCTCTTTTTTTAATATTTTTAATCTCCATGCCACTTTCCATAGTGGCTGCATAAATTTTACAATCCCACCAACAGTGCATGAGGGTTCCCTTTTTTTCTACAGCCTCTCAACACTTGTTTGTTGATTTATTGCTAATACTCATTCTGACAGGTGTGAGGTGATATCTCATTGAGGTTTTAATTTGCATTTACCTGATAATTAGTGATGTTGAGCATCTTTTCATGTCTCTTGGCCTTGGGTAGGTTTTCTTGGGAGAAACGTCTATTCAAGTCCTCTGACCATTTTTAAATTGTTTTTTTTTTTTTGTGTGTGTGCTAAGTTGTATGGGATTCTTATATATTTTGGATATTAATCCTTTATCAGATGTTTCATTTGCAAATATCTCCTCCCATTACTAGGTTGTATTTTCATTTTGTTGATGGTTTCCTTCTTGTGCAAAAAACCTTTTTATTTTGATGTAGTCTCATTCGTTTATTTTTTTCTTTTGTTTTCCATACTCAAGGAGATATATCCAGAAAGATATCGCTAAGAGCAATGTCAAAGAGTTTACTGCCTATGTTTTCTTCTGGAATTTTTATTGTTTCAGGTCTAACATTTAAGTCTTTAATCCATTTTGAGTTTATTTTTCTTATGGTATAAGATAGTGGTCCAATTTCATTGTGGGGTTATTTTTTGGCATGTGTCTGTCCAGTTTTGCTAACACCATTCATTGAAAAGACTGTCTTTACACATTCCCCACCCCTTGCTTTTATAAAGCATTTGAAAGAAAATGAGAGGAATCAAAATTTGAGGGTAAGGCCATTTTTGGTTAATTTTTCCATTGTAAACAAATATAAAAGGAGAAACTGACATGTGTCTAAAATTGTGCTAAAGTCTATGGCAAAGAAAAAATAAAACTAACATTACTGCTGTAAAGGAGATTAAAATTTAGTTGGGTTTACATGCAGTTCACATGTCACACACATGTAAAAGTATTAAATATAAAAACCATAACTAGAACTAAGGCTCTGTAGTAATCAGTGTTTTCCAGAGAAACAGGACCAATAGAACAGAGAGATAAATAGATTTATTATAAGGAATTGGCTCACATGATTATGGAGGCTGAGAAGTTCTATGGCCTTCTATCTACCTGCAAGCTGGAGTCCCAGGAGAGTCAGTGTTGTATTTCTAGTCCAAGTCCAAAGGTATGAGAACCAGGAGCCCTGAGGGCAGGAGATGATTGATGTCCCAATCCCAAAAGTTAGGGAGAGATGAATTCAACCTTCCTCTACTTTTTTGTTTTCTTCAGGCTCTCAGCGGATTGGATGATGCCCACCTACATTAGGGAGGGCAATCTGCTTTACGCAGTCTACTAATTCAAATGATAATCTTCTTTGGGAACGCCCTCACAGACACATCCAGAAGCAGTGTTTAACCAGCACTCTGGAGATTTCACAGCCCAGAGAAGTTGACATAAAATTAACTATCACAGCTCTTACTCATAGAGAGGTCCAGGTACATGGCCTTTATAGGACCTTGAACTTCCACCCATGTGACTCAGGACTCTGTACTCCATTTGCAGAAAAGGCACAGTGGTGCCATAAAGACTGGGTTCAAATCCTGCAATCTCCACTTCCCAGGTTTATGAACTTGGGAAAATTACTGAGCCCCTGATAACCTGCTTTATGTGGATAATGTAAACATTAAATACAATGTATGAGGAGGGCCTACCTCTGTACCTGCTTATAATAGGTATTCAATATATTCTATATTGATTAGGAATAGTTATTTAAGGGAATATTTATTGTAAACATCAAATAAATAGACAAGGCTTTGTGTTATAGCATCAGAAAATAACTCTTCTTCAAACAGGCAGCAATATAGCAGTCACCCATGTGGTGTGAAGACATCCACAGACTGGCATATGGCTTTCTCAGTGCTTATTGATTGTGATAGAAAGAGCACCGAGAAATGAATGTTTCCCTGGAGAAAAGACCACAATAAAATCTGCAATAATCCTAATAAAGTTACAAGCTGGTGGGTCATTTCTATATCTGTAGTGATGTCTCTAAGGATTCATCTTATACCTGGAGAAAGGCTAACTCCAGATCAATTCATTCTGAGCCTGACGCATTGATAGTCAAACAGTGGAATGGTGTCGCCATCTCCATTTTACAGATAAACGTAGTGAGTACTGAGAGATACACTTACAGAGTACTCCGAGTTCAAGGCCCTGCCACTATCTCAGAGACAAAACTGAAGAGGGGGTACCCAGAGATAAACTGAGAGGGTGCTGAGGGCCCCAGGGCACTGCCTGATTTCTCAGAAGTGAGGCTGGAAATGAAACAGAAGCCTGCACACTGCTTTCTGCTAGAATGTGCCGTGTGAATGTTCTCTCTCACCTTGAACATGATCTGCCCCTGTTGTTAGCAGCTCTTAGTGAGGACACTCATCTTAACCACATTTCCCTTGTCATGATATTTGTTCATTTACCAAGAAGTGATGTAATGTTACTCTTGCAGGCTCTTCACATCAACTGTCTTAGCACTGGATGTCACTGTTGCTCCATGCAAATCAAACGCAAGCATGCCTCATCAAGTACTTTTGCGGAACCTCACAATACCCCCCAACCAGCCTGCCACAGATGCTGCTATTTTCAGATTCTAAATCTAATCTATCCCAGGAGCAAGAGTCCAGGGAAAAGGCCAGGAAACCCCCAAGTCCCAGAATGTACACAGATTCATCCTACACTCAGATTATTAGAAAGGTCTACTTATCAGCAAGAAATTCTGCACTTGCTACATATTTTATGGGGTGGGGGGATACACTTAATAGCCTAAATGTATACCTGAATCGGAATGAATTAAATTATCATCCATGAAAGAGTTCCAGCAGCATTTCTTTGATAATGGGACACAAATATCAACTATTGCTTCTTATCCCAGTCGCTTCATAACCAAGTAACAGCCAGTAATCAAGGCTATTTAAGCTTTCAGTCTTGCCTTCCAAACTGCTCTTGTACTTAAGCAAGCACAGCAGGCAATGCCTTTTAGGGCAATTACAGGCATAACTCAAGTATTTACAGGACACAGCATTGTAATAGAACAATCTTTTTTTGTATTTCCGAGGTAACAGTTAAGTCCTGCAACAGTGGTGGCCCCTCAGTGGTGGGAAAAGACCAATTGCTCCTGAGGGTGGGAAATAATTTTGCAGTTCAAGTTAGTGAGGGATGGCATTTCTTCTCCCACTGTACTCAAAGTTGAATGCGTCTGCTGTAGCATTTTTTTTTTTTTCCTTCATGATTTCCTCATGACAATGTTGTGGTTACTTTAGCAGGGGGTGGAAAACTGATAAGTGTAATTGCTGTAATCACAGGATGTATAGGATGTAAATATTTGCAGGGCAATTAAAAATGATTTGCCTCTTTAGCTCCTTAAAATAAAAGGCACATCTGAATAGCAAACAAGTGGAGATTTACCAAAAATAAAGCAGAAACGATTTTGAGTGGCAAGAATATGAAATGATTTATTGAACATTCATTTTGTGGGTTGGTCTGAAGTGAATGTGGGGGAAAGAAGAGCAAAATGTTGTGGATCAAGAGAACTGTGTCATCAAATAACTAAAAATAAATTCCAAGAGGATCCCTGGGGTTATAAATGATCCCAGTGTGTGGCATTGTCAATTATCTTCTCAACCAGGCCCATTGTTAGGGGGATGTCTAACTGCCAAGTCCTTGCTGTCACAAGTCGTGGGGTTCTCCCCTTTCAGGGATATGTGTGGGATAGCAGTGAAAATGATACCTATTGACTGCCATCCAAAAAATGGCATTTTTGCTATTAGGATATCTTTTCATTTTCATTTTTCTCTGATTCATATATAAAGGTCTCCTGTGTCTCCCTCTACATTCCAAGCAATACTTAATGGTATTTGACTCATCTACTGAATTTCTAACATATGCTAACCCTTTTACCAGCAGAGAGAGAAGGCTACACTGCACTGTGTTCAAGTGTAGGGTCTGCATAACGGATAGAGGATTGAGCAGCCCTCAGATACTCCCGGAGCAAGGTTAAAATTTACACACTAAAATGTACATGTGCCAAAATAGTCATTGTTATGTTCTATGATTGACATCATCTTGACCTTGATCCTTTCTTTCTCTAATTTGAAAACAAAACAAAAACCCAAGCAAACAAAAAATCCTGAAACTTGATGATAAATGGCAACTTTGTCTCTTTATTTAAAAGGCTCTTGAGTAACTCAGTCTCTTAAGGGTAAATACTCAATTATTTTGGATATCTTATCTCTTTTTTAAGGCATGCAATTTCACGAGGACAAGGAAAAGTGAACTTGGAGCCACATGTCATCCTCTGCTAGTCTTGCTAACTAACTGAGGAATATCTGATGGGTCTCGGCTCTGGTCTTGGTCATTGCTGCAGACGCTTGCTGAAGTGCCTGTGGATTATGGTGCTCAAGGTCTGTGCTCTCAGGCAAAGCTGAGTGTTTACTCCATGAAGCTTAGCAAACTTGTGCTAGGTAGGGTCTGACTTTTGATCCCCTCCCCCCACCAGTGTTGATTCTCTGAGACTTCATCATGGCCTTTCCTTGGGGCTGTCAGCTTTGCAGAGGTCTCCTCCCCTGATGCATGGTGACCTGTTGGCAGAAATGCTCAACTTTGCTTCGTTATTCTTACTTTTAATTCTCTGCCACCTACTTTTTCCTTCGCATAGTTATGCTGGAACATTCTGACCTTGTCTGTGTCACGTATAGACTGTAGACCAGGAGCGCGCTGCCCCAAGGCTGTCCATCTGGACCCTCCTGCCTGCCTGTACTGAGCCAGCACCCTGGCACCATGCTGCATGAAGCAGAGGGAAGCAGAGCAGAAGTTTGAATATTCTTTGATTTCCCCTCACTCAATCCAGATCAGAATGTCTATCATCTTTTCTTTCCTTCTCCCCAACCCCCACCCAAGAGGCAGTAGGCTTATCCTCACCTAAGTCAGCTGGTTTTTAAGGCCCCACATTCCTAATCTCAGAGGTAAAAGAGCTTTCTATTGTCGTTTTCTATTTGAAAAAAAGCACCTTCTATTCTGTATTTCCTCATAAAATAGGAGAAGAAAGCTCTATGCCTTGAATTTCAGGTTCCACCCTGATACAATTAAAAAATCTAGAAATCCCGTTTTGTTTTTCTCATAAAAAACTAACTTGGTAGATATTATCTTGCTCTAAATCCATAAAAAAAAAAAAAAAAAAAGCAACCCTTGAACTTAAAATCCCAAATTGAGCATTGACTTTATTCTCTATTGTACCCGCTAAAGCAGCATTTTGAAACTTTTCATTTCATGGCACACATAAACAAATTACTAAAATTTTGCGACACACCAAAAAATATATTTCTGCCGACCTGACAAAAAAAATAGATATAATTTTGATTCATTCATTGTTGTGTTGGCTGTTGTCATTTTTTTGTTTTTGTTTGTTTGCTTTTTTTGTTTGTTTGTTTTTTTAATTTGACAATCTAAGGGAAAAGGGTCAGTGCCCCTTGCTAAATACTCAGGTATTGAATGCTTTAAAAATTCTTGTGGCGCACCAGTTGAAAATGGCTGCACTAAAGCAATATAGGCAATTGATTCTTTGGATTCAGAGTTATAAGGCAACAAAATTTGAGGAACATTTAAAAAAAATCAGTTTACTGTCTTAAAAAAATCAGTCATACTTCTTATTCAAGACCCCCAGTAGTTGCCAGTGCTTTTTGAATCTGTACAAAGGCATCTACAAGTGCCTTCCAGGCTTCTCTCTCACTTCTGTGTAAGAGAGGGAGAGAAGTGATGACTCTAATCTCAGAGACTCACAGCTAATGAAGCGAAACTGCCAACAGGCAGGTTTGACCCACGTAATATAGTCCCATGTGATGGCAGAATTAGATTCTGAAAGTAGCACTTAATACTGCATTTATAAAAATTACTTTTGAAAATCCCTTCAGTTGCCCATAAAGTACATTTCACTTTATTGAAAGAGTAAAAAAAAAAAAAAAAAAAAAAAAATGCTATCTTTCACTTAGCCCAATAAGTTTTTACTCCTGATATATTCAATTCTAAAATCATATTCAGGGATGCTCAGTTATAAGTGCACATAAACATGGGACTAATAATATTATTATTCATCTCTCTTGTTTCCAGACAATGTAGAGTTCTAGTTGCCAATTAAAAGTTCTTATGATGTAACTTCACCATATGCTGGAAACTACTCTAATACATATTGTTATTTGATAATAAAATGGGATGCAAATATGCAGAAAGGGATCAGATAATGATAATGCAAATGATGATAATAGTATCAGTGTTTGCATATCTCTGTGCCAGGCACATTATTTCATTTAATTATCACAATAACCCCATGAAGGAGATACCATTCTTATCCCGATTTAAAGAAGAGAACACTGATGGTAATATTCAGAGTGGTAGGTATAACAGAGCATTAAGTAATCAGCCTAGAGAAAAGGCTAAATATATATATTTTTTTATACTGGTATCCTGGCTGGTGTTGCTCAGTGGTTGGAGTGTCGGGCCATGCACCAAAGGGTTGAAGGTTTGATTTCTGGTGAAGGGTTGCAGGATCCCCAGCCCCAGTCAGAGTCGTGTGGGAGGCAACCAATCCATGTGTCTCTCTCACATTGATTTTTCTCTCTCTCTCCCTCTACCCTCTCTTCCTTCCAATCTCTCTAAAAAAAAGAAATCAATGGAAAAAATATCCTTGGGTGAGAATTAACAACAACAAATACTGGTAATCTTAGACTTAGATTTTTTTTTTCTGATTAAAAAAAGATCAGAAAATGGAGTGATTACCCTAAATAGCATAATATAAACATAAATATTTACATGAAAACCATTGCAAATTATTTTTTTAAAAAAATCCTGGTAGGCCTGTGGAAAAGAAAAAGAGAAGAGAAACTAATTTTAGGATAAATTTGCTATTACTAAAGAGCTATAATATTCTCTTGCCTGGAATTCTAATCCTATATAATAAAGAGGTAATATGCAAATTAACTCTCATGCCCTCACAAGATGGCTGCCTATAACCAGGCCAGCAGGGGGGTTAGTGAGGGATGACCAAACGACTGAACAAGCAGGCTGCTTGGGGCGACCAAGCTGGCGGGGGGGCCATGAGGGGCAACCAGGCCGGCGGGGGGGGGGGCAATTGGGAGCGACCAGGTTGGCAGGGGGGCAGTAAGAGGTGACCAGGCCAGTGGGGGGTGAAGTTAGGGGCAACCAGGCTGGCGGGGGGGGGGGTGCAGTTGGAAGCAACCAGGCCAACAGGGGGGCAGTTGGGGGCGATTAGGCTGGCAGGGGGGGCAGTGAGGGGCCACTAAGCCAGTGGGGGGGGCAGTTAACCAGGCCGGCAGGGGGGGGCAGTTAGGGACGACCAGGCCGGCAGGGGGGGGGGCTGTGAGGGGCGATCAGGCTGGCGGGGGCGGGGGGGAAGCAGTTAGGGGCAACCAGGCAGGCAGGTGAGCGATTAGGAGCTAGCTGTCCCAGGGATCGGGCCTAAACCGGCTGTCAGATACCCCCCAAGGGGTCCCGGATTGGAGAGGGTACAGGCTGAGCTGAGGGGACCTCCCCTCCACCATGTACAAATTTCATGCACCAGGCCTCTAGTATAAAATAATTCATAAAATGCCTGGGTGCATTCAGAATTAAATAGATATATTTTCTTGTTGGATTTCTATTGTTTCCACATGTACATACCAATTAAAACAATTTCAAACTTAATTTGCTACATAGTATTTCAGTTTGCACAGCATGTTTTTTTTTTTTTTTAATCATTTAACTTAGTCCCTCTCTGCATGCTAATCTTCAAAAACACTTTCTAAATCAGTCCTTGCCTGATACATATGTCTGTTTGGCTTAACTTTTGACTCATGTTTCCATAATAATTCTGATTTTTTTTTCTGAGCCACAAATTGGAGGCAAGGGAAGCATGAACTCATGGGTTTTCTTTCTTTCCTCTTTGTAAGTTTAACAGAGGTGAGGAGACATGTCTTTCATTAAGTAGATAGTAACTTCTGAGAGTTTTCAGAACCAGATGGACCAAATGATAACCTCTCTGCTGATTAGAATGTCTGATTCCCTCTGAGAGACCCTAAAGGAAGCCAATTAGCATCAGCAGATGTGTGTACAATGGAGAAGGGGAAGGAAAAGAGGGCAGACATAGCGTTTTTAGAAACTTGGATAGAAAAAAGATAAGATTTCTGGAGAAGTGGGATGTAGGGTTTAAGCTTTACGTAGAAGGTCATAGGAAACTGAGGGGAGGGGAAGGCAGCCGTAGAGTTGAGGGAGATCAGTATTATGGAATTAATGTGGATACTGTATACCTTGATTTGTCGGGGAAATTATGCTTAAGGAGTGTGGAAAACCAGGAAAATATTTCACTAGAGGGGAATATGGTATGTATCAGATTGTTTTTCATTCTGAGGTTGAACTCTGGAGTCAAACATTACAAGGATGTTGGACCAAAATAATGCTGTGAAATTCTTCCGAGCTCAGTTGAACTCCCCAAGCAATTCTTAACATAGCATAGATCAGCATTGCTCAATATAAGTAGAATGAGAGCCGTATAGGTAACTATAAATGTTATAGTAACTACAAAAAAAAAGTGGAAATAATTCTACTACCATACTTTATCTAACCCAACACATTAAAGAATCAATAAAATATATTTAAAAATAAATAAATAAAATAAATAAAATAAAATATTATTTTAATAAGTAATCCTTTTGTAAAATATTAATGTGATATTTCACATTAGTTTTTTTATACTAATTTTTGAAAATCTGGTATGTATATTATACTTACAGGCTATAGTACATATTGTATGGTGCCGGAAACTGATCATTGTCTCACTAATTAGAAAGATATGGACAGGGAACCCGGGAAGGCTGGTCAACAACCTTCATTGCTCTGAAAGGTCAGAGCTAGTTCGCTCACTGTTTAGTTGAAACATTGTTAGCTGAAGCAGCCTCCACCTGTGTTTGTCTGATGTAAATTTCTGTTATTGGAGTTTCCTGCCTAAGGGCTATGGGTGTATCCCATAGTGTCAATAAAAGCGATAGCAAGGCCAGAGCGGGGTGTAGTCCTCCCACTAGAGGTGGGCTCCTGCCTGGCCCCCAATACTCCCAAATTAATACTTTTCTAGTCTTTTTTCATTTGTGTGCGGCCTTCTCCAGAACCCGAACCCTGAACCGGAACCCTGAACCACGCGGGACGTGAAAGGGGTTTCCACAGTATGGGATCTAAATTTTTACTGGAAATATATGGTCTGTAGTTAGATTTCATAAAATTTATCATTGAAAAAGAAGATTCACAGACCTATATATTTTCAGAAATATTTAAATGTCTTCTAGTAGCTGAAGTGACTAACAAAATTTTTTCCTATTAAGATTGTTATCTAGCCCTAGCTGGTTTGGCTCAGTGGATAGAGTGACAGCCTGTGGACTGAAGGATCCTGGGTTCGATTCTGGACAAGGGGATATGCCCGGGGTTGCTGGCTCGATTCCCAGTAAAACAGGGTGCAGGAGGCAGCCAATCAATGATTCTCTCTCATCATTGATGTTTCTATCTCTTTCTCCCTCTCTCTCTCCCTTCTTCTCTGAAATCAATTAAAAAGATATATATATATATATAAATGATTGACATCTACATTGGTAAAACATATATATAAATGATTGACATCTACATTGGTAAAACTGGTTCATCATTCTGTAAAATTGATTTGCCTTTGAAGCAAAAGTATATCAGTTTCAAACTATGTATATCCAAACTAAATAAATGCATTAACTTTTGTATCAACTCAGTATTATTAACATTAATTCAAAGGAAGTATTTTATAAATTAAAAAAAAAACTATTTTGAAAGTTTATCAATATCAACATTATTCCTCAAATTTTTTCTACTTTTTGCAGCCAATTTATATAATATCGGTGATTACAATTAACATCGTCTGTATATTGATGGTTAGAAAAATGCGCAAAATCATTATTATGAATTTATAATAAGAACTAGAGGCCCGATGCATGAAATTCATGCAGGAGTAGGCCTTCCTCCTCCCGGCTGCCGGCACCGACTTCCCTCTGGCACCCGGGCCCCGGGCTTCTCTCGCAGCCCCAGCTTCATCCGGAAGGTTGTCTGGTCTAATTAGCATATTATGCTTTTATTATTATAGATAGTTTTTATTTTAATATAAATTCTTATACCTTTCTAATTAGATCACAAATACTTCTTTTCCTTGGAGCTTCAAATTTAGCTTATTTTTATGCAGTGTCGTATAAGTGAGAAAACAGAAATCACTCTGCCATTTTCACCTGTTTTTGTTTAGAAAAATCTTGATTTCTAGTTAATATAATAATTCTTTGTAAAATTCATCCATGACTCAATGAACATTAGCAAAGAGCACTAGATTATTGAGTCCATTGTCTTTTATTCCTTTCAGCATTTCCATAAACGAGCAATGATTCATGGCCTTTGAATATATGTATATCCATGGCCTTTAAATTTGAATTTGAATTATTTTAACAACTGCATTCATGGCACTTAAGACTCTCAGAAGGCAGTGCACAAATATTTTCAATGTGCATTATACTGTGGAATAAAGCAATAAGAAAAACATAATCTCTTGTTTTGAAATTTTAAAAGATTGAATTTTTAAGACAGAAACTGATTTTTTTATATCTGAAATTTGTTTTGAGAGGAGAGTCCAAAGTATCTACATCACAACTTAACTTTCTAGGTCATGAGTTGACAACATTTATTTGTAAATTGAAAGGTCCTTTGAAGCAAATTTTAACTATGTATGAATAATATCCTACATGAGTCACAAGATTCATCTAAAGCTAAAGAAAAGATTATAATTTTTCAAATTTTCAATCAATTGATTTTTAATATTTTTAGAAAGGGTTTGTATTCTACTGGTAATTGACAGCTTAAAAAAAGATCTTTCACTTTTTATAAAATATCTTTCTTAGTTTTTCCTCATAATTTTCTAACAAAAAGTACCATAATTGAAATTATGATATTTTTTACCATCAATCTAAAAATAATTTTGTGTGTGCAATAATTCAAGCCACCTTAAAACTTGTCAAGTTTGCCCTAACCGGTTTGGCTCAGTGGATAGAGCGTCGGCCTGCGGACTGAAGTGTCCCAGGTTCGATTCCGGTCAAGGGCATGTACCTTGGTTGCGGGCATATCCCCAGTAGGGGGCGTGCAAGAGGCAGCTGATCGATGTTTCTCTCTCATCGATGTTTCTAACTCTCTATCCCTCTCCTTCCCTCTCTGTAAAAAATCAATAAAATATATATAAAGAAAAGAAAAGAAAAGAAAAAAAACTTGTCAAGTTTTTAAATGCTTAGATCCTGTTTAAAAAATATTTAAAAATTTTAGAGATTTAATTATCAACTTTACTATGTATTTGCTAAAAAAAGTCTAATATTGCCCACTGTATCTTTAAAAAAAATTTTATACAATGAGCAAACAGGATTTTTTAAATCTATACAACAAATTTTAATTGCCCAGATCATTAAATTTGACATAGATTTTTCCAGTTTCTTTTTTTCTTTACTATGCCCATCAAAATACTAGCTTTTTCATTGTCAACTGACCTTGCATCAGATGTATGCCTTTTTTTTTAAATTGGAAAGTTTGCCCATGCTTACTTTACCATCCTATGTAATAAAAGGCTAATATGCAAATCGACCAAATAGCAGAACAATTGGTTGCTATGACACATACTGACCACCAGGGGATAGACGCTCAACACAGGGACTGCCCTCTGGTGGTCAGTGCACTCCCACAGGGGGAACGCCTCTCAGCCAGAAGCTGGGCTCACGGCTGGTGAGCACAGCAGTGGTGGCGGGAGCCTTTCCTGCTTCCGCGGTAGCGCTAAGGACCCTTCTGGGGATGTCCACCTGCCAGTTTAGGCCTGCTCTCTGCCAGCAGGCAGACATCCCCCTAGGGGTCCCAAACTGAGAGAGGATGCAGGCCAGGCCGAGGGACCCCCCCCCACCCCAGTGCATGAATGTTGTGCCCAGGCCTCTAGTTAAAAAATAATTTAAAAATATTATTATTAAAACTAGAGGCCCAGTGCACGAACTTGTGCACCAGTGGGGTCCCTTGGCATGGCCTATGGGATCGGGCTGAAACCGGCTCTCTGACATCCCCCGAGGGGTCCCAGATTGCTAGAGGGCGCAGACCAGGCTGAGGAACACCACCGGTGCATGATCGGGGCCGGGGAGAGACATGGGAGGTTGGCCAGCAGGGGAGGGACCGTGGGAGAGCTCCTGGGCATGTCCTGCCCAGTCTCTCTCACTCAGTCCCAATCGTTCAGACCCCAGCAGCAAACTAACCTACCGGTTGGAGCATCTGCCTCCTGGTGGTCAGCACAAGTCATAACAACTGTTCAACTGGTAGACTGTCTGCCCCCTGCTGGTCAGTGCACGTCATAGCGAGTGGTTGAGCGGCCTTAGCATATCATTAGCATATTATGCTTTGATTGGTTGAACGTCTGACCGGTTGTCCGAAACCTTAGCATATTAGCCTTTTATTATATAGGATATCTCAATTTAATTATCATTTACAATTTACACAGGTGTCACTATAACTTTGTGCTACCTGAATAAAAAATTGACATAAACACATTACAGAAATTATCTCTGCTGAATCAATCCATTTACATTGATTCTATGGAGGAATTTATTTTTAGAACTAGAGAGGATGTGCTCTCAAAATATGCACTACAATGTAACAATATCTTATGCAATACTCTCTTTAAAGTAAAATGAGTTCTACCCAAACAATAAAGTTGTATTTAACAGGAAAATATCTCACACTGCTTCAGTTTTTAAATTTAAATAGAAATGAATGAAAATCAAATCAATCATAAAGTTCAGTTTCTCAATCTCACCAGTTCTTCAGTCACATTTTGCAATGCTTAATAGTTGCTGAAGGCTCCTGAATTGGGTAGTACAGGACTAGAAAAGATAAATGCATATTGTCATGTTATTTGTGTATTAGAGGCCCGGTGCACGAAATTTGTGCATGGGGGAGGGGGTCTCCTCAGCCCAGCCTGCACCCTCTCTAATCCGGGACCCCTTGGGGGATGTCTGACTGCCAGTTTTGGCCTGATCCCAGGGATTGGGACGAAAGCGGCAGTTGGACATCCCTCTCACAATCTGGGACTGCTGGCTCCTAACTGCTCACCTGCCTGCCTGCCTGATTGCCCCTAACTGCCCCCCCAGCCAGCCTGATCACCCCTAACTGCCCCCTCTGCCAGCCTGGTTGCCCCCAACTGCCCCCCCCACTGGCCTGGTTGTACCTCATTGCCCCCCCTGCTGGCCTGATTGCCCCTAACTGCCCCCATCGCCAGCCTAGTTGCCCCCAACTGCCCCCCTTGCTAGCCTGGTCACCCCCACTGACCCCTCTGCTGGCCTGGTCGCCCCTCACTGCCTCCCCTGCCCGCCTGTTCAGTCATTTGGTCGTCCCTTGCTAACCCCCCTGCCAGCCTGGTTGCCCACGCAGCCTGTTGGTCAGTCGTTTGGCCATCCCTTGCTAACCCCCCTGCCAGCCTGGTTGCCGCACGCAGCCTGCTATTCATTTGTTACTGTGAGGGCGTCATGACCAATTTGCATATTACCCTTTTATTAGTATAGATGTGGTGGGAAGAGGGGCTTAATTCTCACTCATCTCCCACTTCTTACTGACTGCGTCCCCAAATGTGGAGTTGTTTTTCTGTTGGGACCAGCTTTTAAAACAGTGATTAGACCACATTTTCTAGTCTCATGATCACCTGGTACTATAAGTTCCCATAGTTAGGTGTGACTCTTCCTTGGAAATTGTCCTATATTGTCTGTCCCTTTCCTGCCTCGAACAAACAAACAAACAAACAAACAAACAAAAACTGACCCAGGAAATGGCCCTTTAATGCAGGCCAATTATCCTGAGCTCTCATTTGCTTATACAGGCCAGGAGGAATTTAGACTTTTAGATAAACTTACTTCATTTTGGAAACCAGTTGGTGGTAAGAATAGGGGCCTAACCAAGGGCAGAATCTTCACTCCATTTTTGAGCCCAATCATGTGTGCATGCCCAATTTTCCAGCAAGTTTAAAATTGGGGGTAATAGCAGCCCCGTAACCCACAACAAAGGGGATGAGAAACTTTATCATTTGTGTTTGCCTCTTTTGAATATTTATTTCTCAGGAATGTCATGGGGTCAGAGTGGTTATGCATAATAGGGTTTAGTAATCATACTCTAAATATTACGTGATTTTAGCATGATGCCACACTAATGTCTAATAAAGACCATTTTACTTTAATCTTGCATTGCATCATCATCTTTTTGATAATGACCCTGGAGAAAAAGATGGAGTTTTTTTCTACCAACTAATATATACATGATACTTGGTTTAGGATTATGTCCTTATCAAGATGGTATTATTAATTGCAGTGGCAAACTTTAAGTTTTATAGAAGGAATTAATGAGGATGTTAATAGATGATATTGCCTATTTGTCTTAAGTCAGAATTGGATATGTTCCTTTAAGTCACATTTGATTTATAAACATTCCATCCATTTGAATGAGGTTGTACAGTTTCACCATTCCATAACCACCCTGAGGCCTATTGTTGAACCCTCTTGCGCTGGAAAATAAACTGCTCTTGTCCACCACTGCCACCTAGTGGCCATTTAAGGAATTTTGTTATCCAAAATTAATTCCCTATTATACCATTTCTTTTCTTAAAATATATTTTTATTGATTTTAAAGAGGAAGGGAGAGGGAAAGATAGAAACATCAATGATGAGAGAGAATCATTGGTCAGCTGCCTCCTGCATGCCCCCTACTGGGGATCGAGCCCATAACCCAGGCATGTGCCCTTGACTGGAATCGAACCTGGGACCCTTCAGTCCACAGGCTGACACTCTATCCACTGAGCCAAACAGGCTAGGGCTGTACCATTTTTTGTATACATTTCATATTATTCTGTTTTTCCATATCCTATCTCAATTAATTTCTTCTTTCCAAACATTTATCACACACACTGAAGGAAGTATGATATGGTAGCTAGAAGTACACCTCTAGAATTAGACTTTCTAGGTTCACCTCTCTCCTTCACCCCTTACCTGCTTTGTGGCCTTGGACAGGTTGCTTAATTTGTTTATCTCTCAATTGCCTAATTTGTAAAATGGCGTAATAATAGCACTATCTCATAAAGTTGTTTTGAAGAATTATATTAAGTCACATATGCTAAATTTAGTCTCTGAAATACAGAAAATGCTCAATGAATGCCAATAAATACCAGTTGTTATAAACACAATCCTTTCTAGTCACCTTCATACTTCCATTTTTCCTTTCAATTTTGGCTACATTTCCCATATTTCCCAAATCAATCTAAATTATGTCTGGTAAATATCTATAATAATAAAAGCATAATATGCTAATTAGACCAGACAGTCGAATGACCTTCCAGCGTCATTCTGGATTGCGAGAGGTTGCAGGCTGGGCTGAGGGACACCCCCCCCAACCATCATGCATGAATTTCATGCACCAGACCTCTAGTATTATATATATTAGTGATTAGTGACATGAATATATCAATGGAAATAAAATTAATATGCAAGGTGTCCCCAAAAATGTCACACCCTAAAAGCTAATAGCTGTTAGTTACATTTTGAAAATGAAATGTATTTTAATAAACACTGCCTTTATAATTACTCAAAGTGTGTATGCAATTTTTGGGAAACCCTGCATTTTGACATGACTAATATAACTTATAATTCTCTTGGCACCACTCAGAAGAAGCATTTAGAATCTCAGTTAAAATTTTCATATGCTTCCTGTCTTTGTTCATACGACCATAACAAACTACCATAGACTGTTGGATAATAGACAACAGAAATTTATTTTCGCAGTTCTGGAATCTGGGAAGTGCAAGACCAAAGTGCTGGCAGGTTTGATGTCTAGTGATGGCCTGACTGCTGATTCAGAAGCTGCTGTCCTTTTGCTGTGTGCTCATCTGGCAGAAGGGCTGAGCACGCTCTCTGGGGCGTCATAAAGGCACTACTCTCATTCATGAGGGCTCCACTCTCATGTCCTAATCACCTTCCAAAGGCCCCACCACTTATACCATTACACTGAGGGATTAGGATTTCAACCTATAAATGTGGGGCAGATTCAGACACTCAGTCCCCTAACACTTTCTAAACTTCCCCATTTGCAAAAGTCATCAGCTATTGAGAACATTTTTTAAATATTTTATTCTAATTTATTTCCCTGTTTTGTGAAAGTCAAATCAATGATTCAAAATTACTTGAATCACACAAAATGCTAAATGAACACTTTTTTTGTTGTAAAAATTCTCCTTGACTCCCTCCTCCCTCAATTCTACAAAATGCCTTAGATGTAAAGACTATCCTTTGGTGTATTTCCTTTTAGGCCTTTTCCCACACATTTTCCCCTGGCTTCAAATCTTTATAAAACACTTAACTGATTCTGGACACTTTTTTCCCCTGGTCATCCCCATACATGGTGTCCACTGCTCTGACTCTGTGATCAGGGACTTAGAAATGTCCCCAGGAGATGGATGACAGGGTCTGCTCTCAACACTAGCGTAAGTGTAGCCCAATGCCCTTCAACTCTTCTCTGTGGTCCTACAAAGAAGCTTACTCCTTCCCAACTAAAGACTCTAGTCTTCCTGCTCCTTTCTCTTTGAACCCATTTTAACTAGACTTGTGAGCAGAAAAATTGTCTCTTTGATTATGAACCCAAATCTTTCTTAGACTTAGATCAGCAGTTTCTTTGAATTTCTGCTTTTGCTTCTTTATGGGCTTAGCGTGCCCTGGGGATACCAGTAAGAGAAAGGTAAGTATAGAAAAACCAACAAATTAATATTCTGAAGTGTTATTCTGTCACATATGTATTTATACATATAAATAAATATGTGGTTTTGTTTTGATTTACGTTTTTTTCCTCACACAAATATCACCATGTGGATATTATTTTTCAGATTATTCTTGTATTTAACATCCCTCTTGACATAAACTTTAAAATATTTATCCAGCCACTTCTACATAGGATAGCTAAGGAGTCCATTAATTTAGAAATAAATACTAAAATGCTGCTTTTACAATATTCTTTTTCACTATTTTTTAGTTCTAATATGCCAAATTTGGGAAATGTTTCCAACTTTTCTATCTCTGTATGCATGTGCACCAACTTTCAAACTATTAACTTACAAATGAGCTTTATCAAAATAATTTATTTATAAAGTGATGAACTTCTGTATTTATATTTTAAAAACCTATCTATTTTTACTTATTCTCTTAGAAAATTAATTTCCTTTAAAACCTCTCCTGTAGTACAGTTCTAAAATAACAAAACAACAATAACAACAACAAAATACCTTAGAATACAAAATCATATTTTAAATCTTTCATTAGTGGCTTAAGGTATAATTTGATCTTTACCCACAAAAATTTATGTACAGTTAAAAACATTTTTGTCATTTTCTCTTTGTGTTAAGTTGTATCTAAAGATTTTTCCCCATGCAGAATTATTTGTAAATCAAAGACTGCATTGTCTAAGTCAAAATGGGCTTAAATGTAAAAATATATTATGGTTTATGAATCAATTGGAATAGACATATTTAATCCCTACTTCCTATACTCAGTGGTATATGTAGAAGGAGTGGCTAAAGAAAACTCATTATCATAGGTAAATACTAAAAGGCAAATTTGGTTGAGTTTTAAACAACATATAAAGCCCACTACAACACTGTGTATTTTGGATAACTCATAGACCCATTTTTCTTCTGCATAAAATAATTCCCTTCTTTTTATTTATTATATATTGCTACTTAACCAGTGTTAATAGATTTCCAACACTTTGGAATTTCCTTTTGAAATAGCATTTATAAATGACATATAACTGCTTGGTTTCAAGTGTGAACTTTCTTGAAACCAAAAATAGAAAGCTTTAGAAAATGTGGTAAGTATTTTAAAATATTTTTAAAGTAAAAGGAAGTATGAATTGAATCATACTTTAAATGATACTGGGCTTGTAAAGATGGAGTCAAGAAAGGAAAAATTTATGGTAGCAATTTCTATGCTGATAATGATAGTAAGTTGTGCTCTTTTTCTTATTAATGTTAAAGTACTCTACTGTTAATTCATTTTGTAATAAACTCAATAATACAAAGGAAATAGAAAGGGAAGTCAAATGTTTAGATTTCTTTCATTTCACAAGTTATTTTATTATCTACCTTGAAACTTTTATATAGAATAGATGGATGCACAGAATACCTTCTTACATATATAGCCACACCTATGCTATACATGTGTTTTCTCCTGGGTGTGCATGAGTCAAGAGGAAGAGAGGAAAGGATGAAAGAAAGACAGAAATATTGTTTTGTTTTGCATTGTTTTTGTGCTATCGTAGTGCTGAAAATATCACGGAACTTAAATTGGGCAAAAAAAAAATATTTTTAGGCTAGTCTGTAAATTGGATATTCATTTGGAGCATGTAATCACCCACTTTTGTATTTTTATTTTTTATTCTTGGCACCATTAGCATTTTGCCAGAATCTCCTGATATGGTCACAATGTAAGTACTTTTGTGATCTCATTTTTGCAATTACTATCTCTCTTCCCCAGGTAAGTGGTTAAAAAATGCATGCTGTGTGTTTGTGGGTTCTGTGTCTCTCTCAAGGGCTAATTGGTTTACATGCGGTTTTCTGTGGTTAGCCACTTAGCTAGGAAGCTGTCTCTTACTCCATGATTCCTGGCATCCTTCTCTCTCTATCACGTCTTGGAGCAATTGTTCTGGTGTGGCTGAGCATACAATTATCTTCTCATCGTTTCTGTTTTTGTCTCCCATCCTGCACCCTTCTGGATTCTTGGGTAAGATGACATTAGGAGTTAAAAATTAATGTAAATATTGTATCTGCAATATAAACTTAAGTAGAAATGCTTGGGAAGCCAAGATCTAATCAATCTGCCTATTCCAGAACACCCAGATACCACCTGAATGTGATGATATAGAGAATCCCGTACACTTTCTGTGGTCACTCTTTCCTATTTCCTTCCAGATTTCAAGGTCACTGTGAAATATTATGAGGATATGCTATCCAAGCATAACTGCTACTTAACTTTGATATTACGTTAGTCGCTATGTATTAACACACACACACCACTTTCTGCTGGGTACTATGGAAGATATAATATTTATAGAGGATGGATCTTCACAGGGGCATATAAAGTGGTCAAGAGCATGGGCATATCCCCAGCTGCTGGGGAGGTTCCTGGTCTCTTCCCTTCATTTTTCTATAAAAACTCTACCTCATATAATTTCTGGGAGGATTAAATAACATTTGTCTAGCACTAAAACAATGCCTCAATATACAAAGCTCATGTTTAGGTACTCTTACCATATTATTATAAAGTAGTTCATAGGCAAGTAATGAACCACATGGACTAGACCAGTGGTCGGCAAACTCATTAGTCAACAGAGCCAAATATCAACAGTACAACGATTGAAATTTCTTTTGAGAGCCAAATTTTTTAAACTTAAACTTCTTCTAACGCCACTTCTTCAAAATAGACTCGCCCAGGCCGTGGTATTTTGTGGAAGAGCCACACTCAAGGGGCCAAAGAGCCGCATGTGGCTCGCGAGCCGCAGTTTGCCAACCATGGAGCTAAACCATCAGAGCACAGACTTCTTTTTAAAATGAAAAGGTTTTCTGAGAACAGTGACTCCTAGGAAAGCTTTTATGGCCTTTGAGATGGGCTTTAATTGAAGAAAGTAGGGGCTAGGACAAAGGAGAATGAGAACAAAATTGGAAGGTGATTTATCAGGAGAAACCCAAAAGACCCATTTGGCAAGGATGAGAGGTGGATGTGATGAGTAAATGCAGCATGGGACTGTATGAAGTGAAGACGGAAAATGGAGGGTGTTGATTTCTTTTTATTTGCTAGTGTATTCTTTAAATCTTTAATATAAACTTAGAAGCTCTTTAGGAGAGATCCATCCCTTTCCTTTCGAAAGGGAGCCTTAAGTATTTACCAGAGACTCAAGTCCTGGGATCCAATATCATTCCTACAGATTTTGATTGTCTATGGCTGGATGGACAATAGTTACTTTATTTCAACCATCAGCCTGCTAAGATGAGAACTATTTTAAGAGAACATCTAGCTATTTGAGAACACTGGCATGAAAAATAAAGGGGAAAAGATGGTCTGAGGTAGAATGAGGAGAATGAAAGAAAGTGGGATGCTGAATATTCACGGGTACATTTAGATCATCACAGTGGTGGAATCTAAACCAGAAGTGAGACCTAGAATAACTAAGTCTGCACTGTTTTGCAGGCTTTCTCTGCTCCTAATGCACCACTTTTTTCAAGTTCAGGTCTTCTTTTAAAAAAATGTACCCTTGCTCAACCGGTGTGGCTCAGTGAGCATTGACCTATGAACCAGGAGGTCACGGTTGGATTCCCAGTCAGGGCACATGGCCAGGACTGCAGGCTTGATTGGAGGTGTACAGGAGACAGCTGATCAATGATTCTCTCTCATCATTGATGTTTCTGTCTCCCTCTCCCTTCCTCTCTGAAATCAATAAAAATATATTTTTAAAAATGATCCCTTATCCTCTCAAATTCTCAAAAAAGATTGAAGTTAGTTACCTCTGCACGTGTCTTTTTAATTTTGTATACAAATCAGACTCTATGGAGGAGACAGCCTCCAGGATCTTCTTGCTGTTTTGGCACCGCCTGGCCAAAAGTTGATTCAGTGCTTACGTAAGGATAGACCAATGAATACCTGGAAGTCTCCCCACTGGCTGGCCAGCATACCTCGCTAAATGAGTGGCTAGACAGGCTGGTGTTCCTTTAAACTACCAGCCATGTATACATCATTCTTTTCCTCCCTGAAACACAGAAACCCTTGTATAAACATTGCCTCAGTCCCAAGTCCCTGTGATGTGTGTCTCCTGTTATTCAGACATTGATTATTTGGGTAGAGTAGCCAAGTAGTTCTGGAAAACTATCCTACTCTGTACACAGTATTTATGTCAGTTCCCTTCAGAGTAGATCCATGCATAGTAAGTGGCAAGTAGCTACATAATAGAATATGACTCTAAAAATAATAAACAGCTTACCTGCTCAAAATTCTTTTCAACAGACCTGAAAAGTGTTTAAAATGTATGCTCACTTCCTAAATAAAGTCACTAACTTCAGAAATCTATAAAAGTACATATGTTATTCATGAGTGGGATGTGTCATACATAACCACTTTATCAGGATGGATCCCTAAGGGAATGGAACCCAGGAAAAGTTACTTTTGTTCAGAGAGATGGGAGCAAGGGGTTGTAGCATATGATGAACTATTAGGGACTTTGGCATAGACTTGGAATACACAGATATCTCACAGATAAATAGAAAGTCCCACCAAAGCTTTTGGATAGGAAAAGAAACAATAAAAGTGAATAGCAATGAATGACATGACGTGAGTTAATTTTTGAAAGTTGTATGTGGACTATGTTTATAAAATATTATTTGTCACTCCCAAGATAAAAAGTACTTTTGTACAAATTATTTATTTTTTATTTGTCCATTAAATATTATGCATACCAAGTGCTACAGTATCGTATTTAAGAATACACCTGAATAAGAGATCATGAATTCTATTGGCAGCGCATCCAAAGTATCTTTAGATTTCAAAGTAATAATGCACAGATCTGGAAAAACTAATCTTATAATGTCTATCTTTAGGAATACTTTTAGCTATTAAAAGTGATATATATCCCTAACCGGTTTGGCTCAGTGGATAGAGCGTTGGCCTGGGGACTGAAGGGTCCCAGGTTCGATTCCGGTCAAGGGCATGTACCTTGGTTGCGAGCACATCCCCAGTGGGGAGTGTGCAGGAGGCAGATGATGGATGTTTCTCTCTCATTGATGTTTCTAACTCCCTCTCGCTTCCTCTCTGTAAAAAATCAATAAAATATAAAAAAGTGATATATATATATATATATATATATATATATATATATATATATATATTTAAATAAATTACAACAATTGAGGTAATTATATGAATCTGCAAAAAGTTATAATGGACTAATTGACTGAGAGAAAATATAGGTTTTCTCACTTCTCTAAGTATGCAACTGTTCTAAATAAAATGAGTGGAACAAAAGCACAGGCTTAACATGGAGTCAAATGCCCAGGTTTTCTCTCTGTTTACCTAAGCACAAATAACTATAATTTTATTTCATATTCAGAAAAAAGCAGTTTTGTGTTTTTGTGTTGTTGTTTTTTTTTTTTTACTTTCATTCACTTGTCCAACAGAGTTTGCAGAACAACTTTACTCTTTATTATGGAACTAATTAGCAGTAAGTATCTGATGTGTAACTCTTGGCAATCTCAAAGGAAATAAAAGATATGTTTATTTTAGCCATTACATGACACAAAGACATAAATTAAATATAAAAAAATCAATAAAAAACCAGGCTACCATAAACACATATACATACAACAATACAAAAATGATAATATTGCCAAAAAACATTTCGCTGAGGGTTCTTTCATAAACACAGTCAGAGACTTTGCCTTCTTTAGGGTATAACCGATTTTTATGGATAGCCACCCGTTCTCACGGCTAATCACGTCACTTAGTGTTTTCAGATCTTGGATCAAATGAAGCAGAGGAAGCAGACCTTTTGCTCACTCATCATAAAGCCTTACAGTTTTCACTGGGGCATTTTGTGTGAAAAATAAAAGTAGGTGTGAACGGGTATGGCTCCAACCTGTTTGACCTCTGAAGATGATGTTCCAAACCCAGACAAAGTTGACAGACAAAAATCCAAAGAAAGCACATGCAAATTAGAGGTTACCAAATGCTACAAACTTAGCCACAGACCTTGCTGAGGGTTATATAACTTATGTCTTATATTTTTTGCCTACCAAGTGCAGAAAGATTCTTGGGGACACTTTGTTTCTCTTCCTACATTAACTTGGAAGGAAATTAGAAAAAATAATTTGCTGGGAGGAATGTGGTCAAGCTGATAATCTGCATTCGATCTTGTGTCTTAAGCCTGATAGGTAACATTGTACATGCTGATCATGTCCCTAGTGTGCTGGAGCATATACAAGTTTATTGAATACAAAGAATTCTTAGAACACTGTGAAGTCTGTAAAATCTGTTAAAATCATTATTGTTTGTTATAAAGTGTTGGGCTGTCACTTCACTTCTTACAGTACACCTATAACAGAGAACCATTGGCCACATGTAGGTAATGACTCAATGACAAAGCTAGCTACTGCTGGGGGTGATTCTAAATCAAGTGTCTATCTCTCTAAATTCTCTAGTGTTCTTTCCACTCTTTGGGGGCCACATCTAATATGTATTATTTTAATAGTCCGGGGGGGGGGGACCCCAGATATTTGAATTAAATTTGTGAAATAGATCTTTCAGACCATATGCAACTTGCCTTAGAATTATAATATTACTAGTGGCCCACTGCATGAAATTCATGCACATTAAAAGGGGATTAATTAGAGGAAATATTTTAATATTGCTATTTGTCCTTTCTCTATAATAGAAGTGTCAGAGATGAAAGAAAATTAGTAAAATGTATGAAAATCTTCCTCCTGTCAGAGTCTGGGGCATGCCACAGGACCCAGAGTCAAGTTCCTGCCCAAAATTGCATGAGACCCAGACCCAGCTGTCCCCATCCCCATTGGGCGAGATCCAGACCTGGCTGGCCCCACCCTTTCAAGCCCCATTGGGTGGGGGGCACAGCCTCAGGTCCTCCATCAAGCCCCCGGGTGGGGGGTGCAGCCTCAGGGCCCTGCTGATTGCTCATTAAGGCTCGTTAAGGGAACTCTGCCTCCGCTGTGGGCGCAGCCATCTTGTGTTACAGAAACCCTGCCTCCACGGTGGGTGCTGCCATCTTTGTGATGGGGTGATGGTCAATTTGCATATTCCCTCTTTATTAGATAGGAGGATTAGCTTTTGGAGTTGGGGAAGGCAGTAATGACAGCTTAGCTCAACAACTGTATTTTTAAAAAATGAGATAGCTGAAATCCAAAGACATCACTGACACCCAAATCACATTATTGGTTAACAAAAAATTCATTTTCATAACCATTATCACAATAAACATTGAGTAGAATTTAACTTTTCTATTATTGCTCCAGATGCTTCACCTGCATTAACATAATGTTTCAATGTCTTTAAAAGGATGAGTGAAATATTTTCCCCATCGATTTTACACATGGGGAAACTGAGATGCAGAGAAATCGAGTAACATGCTAATTAGTGGCAGAGGTAAGGCTCATATTGGTTTATGACTCAAAAAAATGCACCTGATATCTATGTTAGAGTGAAGATTAGATAATTAAAGTTCCATGAAGATGCAATTGAATCTTAAGTAGACACTTCTCCAAAGAGGACAGTCATCTTTTCTTTTTAATGTTTTTGTTGATTTCAGAGAGGAAGGGAGAGAGAGAGGAAAAGATAGATAGATAGATAGATAGATGATAGATAGATAGATAGATAGATAGATAGATAGATAGATAGATCAATGATGAGAGACAATCATCGGTTGTCTGCCTCCTGCAAGCCCCACACTAGGGATTGAGCCCAGAACACGGGCATGTGCCCTGACCGGGAATCAAACATGACCTCCTGGTTCATACATTAATGCTAAACCACTGATCCACACCAACCAGGCAGAATCTTAACTATTTATAAAACACAGAGGGAGGAGTGCCCTAAATAATGACAAATAACTGCTCTCAAATAAATAATTTAAGAATGCATTACATATACCATATTAGCAGATTCAATTTTTTTAAAGATTCTCAATTGGCAAATATATTTGAGTGAGTCTGCTATAAGCAAGATGTGATTCTTGGCAATGGAGATATAAAGATGACAATTTTCCTTGAATAAAGTTAAAGTAAATTTCTATTCCTAACTACTCAGTGATCACATAGAAGGAAGAGATAACAAGTTGAGGGATTAAAAGAAAAAAATATGACACAGAGAAGCCTCATGTGGAAAGTTGATAAATGACACTTTATATATTTATATTAAACTATTTATATATGCACATACAAATATCAAGAAATAGTTATATGGTGTCAAGTGAAGTGCCACTATTTAGAGGTAACATCTTGATTTAACTGTTTTCCAGGATGTATCAACTTATTCCGAAAAAAGAATACACACTTTGAATCACTATTAATTCCAATAGGTTAAATCTGAAAAGAAAGAAACATCAATTGAGCTATCAGTTGTTATACAATTGAGCTATCAGTGTGTATACATTTTTGGGGGATACCCTGTATTTTCCCATTTGAGAGAGAAGTTTGAGAAAACATATTAAATTCAACCCAAAATACTACTGGCAGATATATACATATATATATATCTGTATATATATAATTTGTGTGTTTCTTGACTCAGAATGTCTTTCACAGCATACATTTAAATGTAATATTTTAATCAGTTTTATTGCTGGAAAGACACTGATTTTTCTTCAGAGAGTGATATTTATTACCCGTTGGCTTGGTTTGATTTTACAGGAGATTCTAGTCAACTTTAATTTGTGCTATTTTAACATTTTACTACAGTTCTCACCCCTTTTGAGAAAGAATTTATTCCTTCTTCAAAATTTATGGGATCCTTTTACAACTTCTTTCTAAAAGAAAAATAAGTTAGGTTGTAATTAATTCCTTTACAGATAGTTTATGAAATTAGTGCTGACTCTGTCCCTTCCTTTACTATGGTTTGTGGGGCCTTAAAATGTAATTTAAGAGGTGAGATTATAAGCACTTCCTCACTCAGGAAAAAGCAAGAGGAAGAAAAACTCGTCTCAGGAAATATAAAAGCCTTAGAATGATTATTTTGCAGTCATTGTGAATGGAGAGGTGGATCATGCGTGAGTTGTGTTCTTTCAAAATAGATGGTGGCAGTTTGTTAGGTTACAAATTCAAATGCGGCCTCACAAATTCAAGTCCATTTAAATCATGAGGAATCTTCACAAAGCACAGTTAGTCCATACTCACTGCTACCAGGAGACCATTAAGCAACAAGGCACCTTCTCAGTGGGAGACCAGAGTCCAGGACTGTAATTCTTCATTAGTGAAAACACGGCAGATGCAGGGGAGTGTAATGGAAAGAACTAGACCTGAAGGCAGAAGATGCTTTCGGTGAAGTGGCCTTGTAGCCATTTCATATCACTTCTGCCAAGCCTCAGTTTTCTTATTGAAAAACTCTTATGTTCCAGAACTCCTATGGGGCAGGCAATGTTAGTTTCCTTCTGCATCTGTTCCTGGTCTCAGTCTCTCAATTGCTGTGTGTATGTTTGGATTTTACCTCCCTCAGTTTGGGTTTTACCCCCCTCACTGGGAGAATCTAGGACATAGACAAAATAATTAAAATAACCCTTCCAACTCATACAATTTCTAAGAAACTTTGGAAAATGCTGGCCAAAAAATGTGTAATTCTGTCAAATTATAAAACAGAATATATATGAAAAAGAAAAGATAAGACATTAAAGAGAGTAAAGAATCTTTCTGTTACTTTTTAGTTTTGAAACCAAAAGAAGCTATATAAATTGTGGTAATTTTCTTTAACTGGTTTAGAAGATATGGTAATCTCTGTGCAATGAAAGGAAAACAATAATATGGCATGATAAGACTCATGAAGACAGATTATTTTAATCTGGGCATCATCTACTCTTTATGATGGCCCACTCATATTCTTTTTTTTTAAATTATTTTTTATTGATTTCAGAGAGGAAAGGAAAAGAAAAGAGAGATAGAAACAACAATGAAAGAGAATCATTGATTGGCTGCCTCTTGCATGCCCCAGGGGGATTGAGCCCGCAACTCAGGCATGTGCCCTCAACCGGAATCGAACCCGGGACCCTTCAGTCAATGGGCCAATGCTCTATCCACTGTGCCAAACTGGCTAATAGACCAGATTAATCAATTGTAACACAGTCTGAGCTCAGGTTTAAATTTAGAATTACAATAATCAATCACTTTGCTAACCATTTTACCCATTTAATCCCACCACCCTTTTAAGAAAGTAATTAATTTGAATTCCACTGAGTAGCCTAAGGCTCAGATGCATAAGTCTCTAACCCAAGATGGAGCATTGACAGGTAGTTTAGTCCATCCCTGTCTAATTTCTCTCTGCTTCCAAGGCCTGGGAAACACTGCATGTATTTCTCTCCCCATAATAATAAGAAGAGGACATGAAAGAAGATAAATCAAAACTGAACCTCTCATTCTTTCATTCACTTCACTCAAAGTGCTTACTGAGCATTTGCAATTTGCAGACAGTGCTCCAAATGGAGGGGACATACTGGTCAATAAAGCAGATAAAAATCTAGTATGTGTACTTGTGGGGTGATACATAACAAACAAGATCAGTAAACAGAACATTAAGTATATTGATAAATGCTACAGAGAAAACATAAAGCAAGGAAAATTAGGATGGGGACTATTTATTAGATAGTTGGTCAGGGATCTCACAGGAAGGTAATATTTGCATGAAGAAGAGTTGAAGGAAGGGAAGAAAGCGGGGGGAAGAACATTGCACTCAGAGAGGGTAAAGGCATTAGCCCTTAGGTGGGAGGGCTGCTGGAGTGGCCCAGGCACTGAAATGGATGGAGTGATAGAGAAGTGGCAGGTGGATTCAGAGAGCTGACGAGGCTGAGCAGATTGAATAGAGCCCTGAGGGTTCTAACAATAAAGACTCTGTTTGTACTTTGAGCACAACAGGAAGCAATTGGAGGACTTTGACAAAGGAGTCCATCCTATGGTTCCGTGAGTTGACTAGAATTATTGAGTTATTGACTCTTTTACTAGTGAGAAAGAATTAGAAATCTGTATTACAATTCTAATGTCCTTAGAATAAATGGTAGGGAAGTATGTTGTTACGGGCTGAATTGCACCCCACCCTCACCCCCCAAATGTTAGTACATTTGGAGATGGGGCCTTTAAAGAAGGGATTCAGTTAAAATGAGGCCATTGGGTTGGGCCCTAATTCAATATGTCTGGTGTCCTCCTAGAAAGAGATTAGGGCACACAAAGAAACATCAGAGGAGCACACAGAGAACAGGCAATGTGTGGACACAGTGACCATCTGCAAGCCGAGGAGGCCTCAGAAGAAACCACACCTGTCTTCACCTTCGTTTTGGATTTCTAGCTTCAAGAATTGTGATGAAATACATTTCTGTCATTTAAGTTACCCAATCTGTATTTTCTTTTCTTTTTATTTTGCTGTTGTTCTGGCTGCCTTAGCAAACTACTACTAGTAAATGTCTGTTTTCTTCTTACAGGGAATGAGCACACTCAAGCTACAACACAAGGACAAAAGGATTTTCTTTTTACTCTTCTTACTCTAAAGATAAATATCATTAATATTAATATTTATGTAAATATCTGGTCAGAGTATAGCCTACCCCACTATGGCAATCCGAGATATAGTCAGTTCTTCAGCTTATTTTACACATAGTTTCAAAAAGCACTGCTTCACCTAAATATTGCCAATAAAACCTACCTGTAAAAGAGTTATTATAAACAACCAAAGTTTTCATTAATAATTTGCTTATATATTCCCTATAGAAAATTCTAAGTTTTAGCCCTTTAAAATGTTTTTTAATTGATTTTTTTTTTAGAGAGAGGAAGGGAGAGGGATAGAGGGATAGAAACATTGATGAGAGAAACATCATCACATCATGGATCAGCTGCCCCTGCAAGCCCCCTGCTGGGATTGAGCCCACAACCCAGACATGTGCCCTGACCAGCAATTGAACCAGTGACCTCTTAGTTCATGGGTCAACAGTCAACCACTGAGCCACACCAGTCAGGCTAATTGTTAGCCTTTGAAAAAATGATAGGCTTTTGTTTACTTGCATGTTTTGAAAAGTGTTGGAATTAAGTTGGGTCAATGTAGAGAGCCTCTTTAAATAACACAGAATTTATAAAAATTGTTTATTTGATTAGTTTGTTAATTTTCTCAAGTCTCCTTCTCAAAGTCTGCTTTTTTGTTCTGAAGACAAAGTATGACTGGTATAGCATTTGTCTGACTAAACCAAAGGAGATAGGAAGGAAGGAAGGAAGGAAGGAAGGAAGGAAGGAAGGAAGGAAGGAAGGAAGGAAGGAAGGAAGAAAAATAAATACAACAAATGCAGAGGCTCTGGATAAGGTTGTTAAGGGAAGAGGGTAAATATGGAAATCTGTCTTTTTAAGCCTTTCACTTACACCCCCAAACACACACACACACACACACACACACACACACACACGCACGCACGCGCGCGCGCGCGCGCGCGCCTCTACATAGGGCTGCCAGATAAAATATAGGACCTGGTTAAATGTGAATTCAGATATATAACAAATAACTGTTTAGTATAGGTATTTCCTAAATATTGACTTTATTGGCATATTTTTATTTGCTAAATCTAGCAACCCTACTTCTGCAGTCATCCTCCCTGTAGTGTGCTGGATTGGCTTGTTCAAGCTTGGAAGAGCTGGCTGTTAAAAGTTCTGGGATTTGCAGTCTGGTTGACATCGAGTTGGTAACTTGAAATTGGCCAGGTTGGGAGTATTAACACTGCAGAAATTGGCATAACTTAAGAAGCAGGCTTTTCTCTTTGGCGAGCTGGCTGTTGAGGATCTACCAGAACACCACTGCTTCCCCTGAATGAGTGGATTACTCAGAGCACCACTGGAAACTACTCTTTTATACGAATAAAGACAGCTTCTAATTATAAATGCGTGTACAATTTACAAAACTGTATTATACACTTTACTTCACTGAATACTAACAACTACCTCATATTTGTTCTTAGTTAATGGACAAGGAAGATGAAATAACTTCTTTGAGGTAAGCAATTGGTTAAGAACCAAAGCAGTGAAGGAAGGAAGGATGACGAATGGAGTTAGAAAAAGTCTAAAATAAACCCATAGTTAAATTACTTATTGCAAAAGGGAAAATGTGTCTTTAGAGTGAGAGATCTGGTTGTAACCACTTTAACCAAAGGACCAAATGATGGTAAAACCTGACATTTGTCCACACGGATGTGACGGAATGTGAAATACACAATGTCACCAATGATGTACTCATGAAAAAAAAAAATGTTTACTCTGAAACTAATCAAGCCTGTAGACCTAAATTTCATTTTCTAACAAATACAAGAGATGGGAGAACACATTAAACTACACAATGAGGAAACATACAAATTCATAATGGAATATTTTATGAGACAACTGGTCTGGATTCTTAAAAAAAATAAGGTTATTTTAAAAAAAAGATGAGTGGAACTATTCTCTCAGAGAAACAAACAAAAAAATTAATAATATATACAATGTATGAACCTAGAACGAATTCTTCCTTAGTAAATAAATTAAATAAATAAATAAAGGAGCTAGAAAACACATCCTTGGCATAAGTGGAGAAATTTGAATATGAGCTGAATATTAGATGATTGCAAGGGATTTTTGTTTATTTTCTTAGGTATGTTAATAGTACTATACTTATGTAACATAATATCCTCACTTTGAAAAAATTTAAGAGTGAAATTATTATGTTGTCTGAAATTTGTTTTACAAAATTTCAGAAAAATGTGTGTTTATAGAGAGAAAAATATAAAACATACAGAATTCATGTAAAATTAATTATTTAACAGAGGACAATCCAATGAATCTATATAGTGTGAAGACAGTGTTCATTGTACTAATGTTTCAAATTTTCTGTTCATTTGAAAACTTTTCATAATAAAGAGTTGATACAGCCGAGATCGGTTTGGCTCAGTGGATAGAGCGTCGGCCTGCGGACTGAAGGGTCCCGGGTTCGATTCCGGTCAAGGGCATGTACCTTGGTTGCGGGCACATCTCCAGTGGGAGGTGTGCAGGAGGCAGCTGATCGATGTTTCTCTCTCATCGATGTTTCTGACTCTCTATCCCTCTCCCTTCCTCTCTGTAAGGAATCAATAAAATATATTTAAAAAAAAAAAAAGAGTTGATACAAAAGAAAAGAACAGCAAATACAGGTCCAGTGGAAAAGTAGTGGTTAAGAGAGAGGGAGAGGTAGAGAGAGACTACTAAAAGTCATGCTAGGATTGGTCTTTATACACTGGATTGACCACTAGAGACAAACCAACATATATTTTAAGACTTTTTATTTTATTTTATTTACTGGTAAGATATATGCTCATAAAATAAACTAAATAAAAACTTTCTCAAATCATCCATAATTTTAAATTAGCTCATGATCTTTGCTACCTCATTGATCATAAAGCAGATATGAAGCTCATTGAGATTAAATTCAGGTATGCAGGACATATGACTTCTTTTGTATTTCCCAAATAATCTAACTTCTATTCAGACTTTCAATTCTTTCTTTTTCTCCCCAATTTGTATGTTAATCTGGGGAATTCTTAAAATAGCAATCAGCTCTCAGAGTCAGAAGAAGAGAATATGGTCGTGGTTCCTCAGTCCTCCGCTGGATGTACATAACCCCAGCCTGCTCTTGGTTGACATCTCTCACCCTTGTCCACAGGCCTTCCCTTGTCCAACTCGCAGGTATTTCCCTGCTCCTCTCGAGGGTCTGGGAAACATGCAGGTGCTCTCTTCCATGAATTTTGGGGGCCTCTGGAAATATAGTGGGGCTAAATAAGGTCCTGTTCTCAAATAAACTGCCTAATCAATCTATCCCCCAGTCCCAGTGCCAGGCTGGGTCACAGTCAGAACTCTGGGATCTTGCTACCTGTTTGTATAAGGTCCCCGTGTGTGATTCTTTTATTTTTTTATTTCCACAAACCATTTCCAGGTTGGTGGCTTATATGAAATGCAGGACACAGGCTCCTTTTTAGGAATAGGATGCTCTCTAAACTTTCTTGCATCTTCTTCCTCTTTCTCTCCCCTCTGCCTTCTTCCCCTAGTTGGGGTAAGCTTTACAGATAAGAGAAACTCACCCAAACTGCTTAGGGTATCCTCCTAAAGATTTTGTTTATGCCCCAAGTTCTAGACTTTTAAAACACAGAAATTAATATTTATTGTTGTTCTCTGGATTCTAGTGGGTCATCACTTCTGTTTTTTAAATATATATATATATATATATATATATATATATATATACATACATATATATATAATTGATGTCAGAGAGGAAGGGAGAGGGAGAGAGAGATAGAAATATCAATGATTAGAGAGAATCATTGATTGGCTGCCTCCTGCATGGCCCACACTGGGGATGTGTTCTGACCACGGAATCAAACCGTGACCTCCTGGTTCATAGGTCAACACTCAACCACTGGGCCTTGCTGGCCGGAGGGATCATCCCTTCTCTGAGATTACATATAGTCAGTCCCAGATGCTGCCTTAATTAGATGAAGGAGGATAATCCTTGTTTTACATATCAATACCATACCCACCACATGTATAAAAACACTACCATGTACTTACAATTCTGCCAGAATACCATCCTCCCACAAACATTTTATAATTCAGCATACACTAATTCCTTCCAATATTTTTTATATCAAAGTGTCTTAAATTAACTCAGGCTTTTGTGTGCAAACAAATTGAATTTTTTAACAGAGGACAATCCAATGCAAATATAATATGAGCCATATATGTAATTTTAAATTTTCTTGTAGCTAGATTAAAAAGTAAGAAGACTTGTCAGTAGTAATAAATAAGAATTGTAGCCCTAACCAGTTTGGCTCAGTGGATAGAGCGTCAGCCTGTGGACTGAAGGGTCCCAGGTTCGATTCCGGTCAAGGGCATGTACCTTGGTTGCGGGCAATCCCCAGTGGGGAGTGTGCAGGAGGCAGCTGAATCGATGTTTCTCTCTCATTAATGTTTCTAAATCTCTATCCCTTTACCTTCCTCTCTGTAAAAAATCAATAAAAAATATATTTTAAAAAAAGAATTATAATTCAACTGTAAATTTATAGGGCCACTGTTGATCAGATGATAACTTTCTGGAAGACATTAGGTAGGAGAGGAGATCATGAATGTCAAGTGAAAGAAGCTGAAAATATTTTGAAAACTAAATTTCTTTATTCCTAGTAGCAGTTTCTGATGACATTTAGCTGCATTATTTTTGGAGGGAATGGGTCAGTGTTAATTTATGAAAATTGGAAGAAAGCCTAACAACCAGAAAAGTTCAAATGAAAATTTTAGCTTTAAAAAACTGGGGACCGAACCCACAACCTGGGCATGTGCCCTGACAGAAAATCAAACCAGTGACCTTTTGGTGCACAGGACAATGCTCAACCAACTGAGCCACACCAGCCAGGGCTGGCCTAGCTATTTTTAATGCAATGGAGGGCCTCTCTATGGGGATACATGTTCAAGGAAATCTATACATGCTTACATAATGCTCAAATAGTATACTTCCAACATGTCTTAGGAACATAAAAAATATTTTTGTTTTGAAGAACACAGCATAAGTGCAACTCCTTATTGAAATGTGATACTACAGTGAGATATTAAGTAACAAGGACATCTTTCCTACCGTGTTTCCCTGAAAATAAAACATCATCCGAAAATAAGACCTACTTACAGGTTTCCTTCTGAGTGAAATATAAGGCATCCCCCGAAAATAAGGCCCCCAGGCTCTGTCTCAGAATGAAAATTAATTTACCGTAAACTGGTCGCTAGGGCCGCCCCGACTGGCATCTAGCAACCAGTGACGTTACGCGGAGTCCTGACATCACTGCTGTGTGGAGGCGGAGAGGAGGTCGGAGTGAGGGTGAGCGCGGGGCAGGAGAGAGGAGGAGACTTTCGCAGATGCGTGTAGAAGAACAGGAGGATTAGAGCGGATGGGACGCGGCAAAGGTGGTGAGTGCTGGTCTGTCTCTGGTGACACTACCTGATGCTTGTGGCCGCCTTCATGATGACTGAAGGTTCTCAGTCAGTGGCAGACCCTGCTCCAGCCCAGATCCAGGCCCCAGCAAGCCCAGTGACAGCCCCCAGGCAGGCCCCAGGGGGTAAATGTCTGATAAAGGGGTAGGGGGGATGTCTGGTGAAGGTGTTCAGTGGCACAGGGGTGGGGGGAGGGGGATCACTTAAAATGACACAGGAGGATCAGAGGGGGCAATCAAAATGACACAGGAGGATCAGAGGGGCAATCAAAATGACACAGGAGGATCAGAGGGGACAATCAAAATGACACAGGAGGATCAAAAGGGGTTACTAAAATGATAATCCCCCCTCTGATTCTCCTGTGCCATTTTGATTCCCCCCTCTGATCCCCCCTGTGTCATTTTGAGTGATCCCCCTCCCCCCACCTTGATATCCCAATTCCTTTTTTTTTACCCCTAGAAATGAGCGCAAAAAGAAAAAGCTACTCCGTGGAGTACAAGAAAGGAATCGTGGAAGACTCTTGGGGCCAAAATCTTACTGCTTTCTGCAAAGAGAAGATGTTGAGTATCCGATTGGTCCGAAAATGGCGAGCAGAGTATGGTAACCTCATTGAACAAGTGGACAAGGGAAATGCTAAAAAGTGCAAGTGTGGATCAGGTCGGCAACCATTATTTTCCGAGCTGGAAGACCTGATCTGTGAATGGGTTGTTGACAGGAGAGCAAAGGTTTTGGTTGTGAATAGGGCTCAGATTCAAGAATTTGCCCTTGCAATGGCACCACAGTTTGACATAGCCCCCAAAGACTTCAAAGCATCACAACACTGGCTGGATAATTTCCTTCAGCAAAGTGAACTGTCTTTAAGAAGATCTACCAACATTGTTTAGGTTGGAAGATACTCAAGTTATTAAGCGAGCACTTGCATTCAAGTCCTTTATTGATGATGCTGACTTCTCTAAATACAATCTTTCCAACATGATTGCTATGGATGAAACTGCAGTGTTTATGGGCCAATCATCTCAAACAACAATTGAGCAGCGGGGTGCCTCCTTGGCGTACATTCCCTCCACTGCTTACGAAAGTGCACGTGTTTCCTGTATTTTGGCAATTCGTCTGGATGGCACTAAAATCCCACCTTTAATCATTTCTAAGGGCAAGAAGGAAAAGATTGAATGTGTTTTGGGCATTTTTATTCTTGAAACTGAAAAAGCCTGGGCCACACAAGCAGTTATAAGGAAGTGGGTCGATTTAATGCTGCCTCTTGTTATGCGAGGGAGCCAAAGAGGTCTGCTAGTCTGGGATGCAGCCAGCACTCACTGCGCTAAAGACATGAAGACATTTCTTCACGAAAGAAAAATAGATCAGATAATGATTCCCGCAGGAATGACGGCCTATCTCCAGACTCTTGATATTGCAATAAACAAGCCATTCAAAGACAATTTGCGCATGGAAATTAATGACTACATTGAAAATAGAATGGAGAGAAATCAGCGTGGAAACTTTGTGAAACCTAAACTGCAAGAAGTTGTGACTTGGATGAAGAATTCATGGGAGAAAATCACTGACAGTTGCATTGCAAATGCACTGCGAGCAGGCTACCTTGACAAGAAGTACTCATTTAAAGACAGTGCTATTGCTAAACATGAGAGATTTGGTCCACTGATTCTGAAAGAAATGGAGTCACAAGAAATTCACCAGGAAATTCAGGAATTGGATTGTTATGATGATGTTCCAGAAGATGATGACATGATTGTCATTGAATAAATGAGTAAATTCTTGATACTGTAGGATTCACAGTTTGTCTGGTTTGTGTTGACAACTACCGTACTACCGTACCGTATACAGGTAATAAATTTCCTTTATTTTCACTTAACAATAAATGTGTACTGTATTCTTCTTCATGGAAAAATAAGACATCCCCTGAAAATAAGACCTAGCGTATCTTTTGGGGCAAAAATTAATATAAGACACTGTCTTATTTTGGGGAAAACACGGTAATAATAGAGAAACATGTAAATTGACTGTACCTCCACTACGCCCACAGCCAATCAGAGTGACTATGCAAATTAACCCAATAAAGATGGCAGTTAATTTGCATACATACCTGGGTCCTGGGAACCTCCTTGGCACCCAGGTCACTCCCAGCCGGCCATCCCGCGGAGGCTTTAGGCTTGGGGGACGGGGGTACCCGCTTCCCAAGCCTAAAGCCTGGGGTGGAGTCTGTAGGCTTGGGAAGGGGCTGAGCCTGGAATTGGAGGGAAGGGGAAAAAAATCAATGAAAACACATCCTCAGGTGAGGATAAAAAGAAAAATAAAGAAGGAAATGTCATATCTTATGAAAGGCACATCTTGAAAATGCTTAAAGAAAGTTGTCATTTTTTTCATGGTGAAGGGACTGGAGTCCATGTTGATGAAAATACCTTGGTGGCTGTGGTGACTGGCAGTGGCTGCAGTAGTGGGGTGATGGGGCTGGTGCCTTCCCTTGATCAGCCCGGTCGCCTCCCGCAAAGGGAGGACAGACTGCTCCAACAGGGAGCTGGCCTAAGCCATTAGTAGGACATCCCCTGAGGGCTCCCATTATGTGAGAGGGGGCAGGCTGGGCTGAGGGACCCCTCCCCAGTGCACGAATTTTGTGCACCGGGTCCCTAGTAGGTTATAAGAGTTGGATTATTTATATGCTTTGATCAAAAGCCAAAAGCATGATACTCTACAGCCTTGAATAATCTCCCCCAAATTTGATTTACTTTATAGTCATTCTCAACATAATGGTTCCCATAATGTTCTGGGATTTGTGCTTTTTATAAATACCCCTTGTCGTATAGTATTTACCAATTTTTTAAATTCCTGGGTAGCTATGGTGATCTCTTCTTTAGCATTGATATATGGTTATAAGTATACAGCCTATATGCACATAGTACTATAATCTCAATCATGGGGTAATTAAAGTGTTGGTTTGGCAGTCAAATAGCTACATAGCTAATAATTACACTGGAAAACATCAACTCAATTAGGTCCTTCCTAAAACATTAGACTTCATAAATTTACATATTACTAGCTGATTTGATCAGCTGGATAAAATTCATAGTAGAGTCATTCATATATTTTAAACCTAGTTTCTATACCTAATGCATTAAATATTTTTTAAAAAAATAAAAAAATAAAAATTATAAATTTACAGCAAAGCTTCTTATCTGAAAATGGTATAGAAAATTATATTTGTGTAGGAATTGCTTAAAGTAGGTGAGATATGTTTTCTTACAAATTGGGATAATAACAAATTGTGAAAATATGTATTAAATTTAAGTTGGGCAGGCTTCCTATAACAACCTTGTTAACTGCCTAGTATCTAATAGGAAAAAAATTTAAACCCAATACAAATGCAGCATTCTATTTCTAAGAGCTGGTGTAATTTAATCTAGTTCAGTAAAAGAAAAGAAAAATATTGGTGACTCTTTCTCAATAAGAAAACTCATAAAATTTGGAAAATATCAGTGAAAGCCATGTTCTTACTCTCTGTAAGACCTCTTGAGAAAACTTTAGGTCTCAGGGCATAAATATAGTCTGAGATTGTTACTAAAGTACATTTCTTAGATTTATTATTTCCTTTAAAGGACTCATGTAGCTGCCTAAAATTTATCAAAGTGATGGATACCAAGAAAATAATCTGTGGTTTTAATTGCTAAGTTCCCAAACCATAAAGAATGATAGTAGGATCAGAGGTTAAAATCTACCCTTTGATCACAAAGTACAAACATTATAGAATCTTTACTACTACACAAAGCATCTATTTGAGATTATTTTTCACATAACACACAACAATTGTGTTGTTTAGAGGATCTTCAGAGAATAAAACCCATATTCACATTATGCTATAGTAGCATTGGTAGGTACTCTCTACTTCTAAAAATCAGTGGGACCAAGTAGATGATATCTGAGGTATCTACTTCACGAAGTTCAATAATTCTGTGAAAATGTTCAAATTTGAGAAAGAAATCAAGTTTTTGTTTTAGTTGAGCAAAATCTTATATCTTTCAAATCGATATCCATAGCTCCAACTCTGAGCCAATCAGCCCAAGTTTCTCTGGAGATTCAGATACCTGAGGTCCACTAATCTCTGAGCATCTCAATCTGGTTCTCCCCAAAGCATCTTAAACTAAGCATATCTAAATGAAAGATATTGTCGTCTATCCTCATCTTTTTTTGTGGCATTAATCCTGGTAGATGATGCCACCACTTCTTCAGTTTCCCATGGGAAATACTTTGGAGATATTTTAAGTGGCTCATTACCATCTATATTTAATATTTTCAAAAGTTATATAGCAAAATGGCATGAGACATAAATTGAAATATTTTTCTGTGCCTGGAGGTAATTAATAGAACATGGAATTATAGTGAGGACCTCATCTAGTTTCTTCAGGTGAGACGCTCAGTTTTTCCCCAGGTATGAGAGAAACTACTTGGATGGTCTTCGCCAGCCAGAGTCACAAGAAGGAACTGGGAGAAGAAAAGGTGGTCTTCTCTGTTAGGAATAGGTAGAGCTTGGCAATCCTCCCAGCCACTTCTCCCTTCTCCGTAGAAAAAAAAATCAACTTTTCAGTCCCTCTTGTATATGATTACAGGTGTCAAAAACCTCCCTTTCTACCTCGTACTGAGTTGGGCAAGTGAAGTTGCCTGAAAGTTGTTGAGCCATCAAACTGATAGAGCACCCATGTTCTTGGGATGTGAAGAAAGGCTCAAGATAAAACAGGGCAATTGAGACAGGGAGCACCAATAGGTAGACCGGATTTCCATGCAAGGATATATAAACCTAAATTTCCTTTTTTAGACTGGAGGCTGAGGCATAAGCCATATTTCTGGCTCCATTACCATTCCCCTACCATGTACCATGGGCATTCAGTAAGTGGTTAAAGGGACCTCAGCAGGTAAAGGTTGTGGGGTGAACAAATATGCTGGGAATACCAGAGGAAATGGAGTCCTGAGGGAGGGAGGAACTGGCTAATGGCCAGCCAGCTCTCCCATGTCAGAGGACTGCAAGGGATGCCTTTGTAACATCTTCCCAACAAAATAGGATGTACCCACAAAAGAGAACCAATACTGTGAAGTCTGCCTCACAGATTGCTTTACCCTGAGAAGTAGTGACCAGCAAAAAGGGGACAATGTGTCTGCCAGTAGCAACTTGTCACCCCTCCAATACACTCTGCCATTGATAGATACAGGCTTAAAGAATACTAGTATATCAGGCGGAAAAGTGGAGGGAAGGAAAATGGAGAAAACTGACCCAAACTCCCCTCCCACAAGTGTGGTCTGTGCTAAAGAAGAATTTTAAATAGGAGAAAAGCCTTCTCTAAAAAACCAAGTGACTAAAATATTATGAAATTTTACTTAGCTATTATGAAAATAGCCTACTTCCCAGGAGAAAAATAGTCTATAATTAAAAGCAGTTTTAGAAAGATAAAACTGTCCCATGTTTACATCAGTATGAGTTGAAAATTCTCAATCAAATCAATGCATGAATATTTGAGTTCCCAAATATTTCCCAGATCTATTCTTATCTTCCTTGCTCTGCTATAATTGCTATAGGTCAAGTTCTAGCTAATCACCTCTGACTCTGGTTATTACATTAGTTCCCTTTTCTTTCTTTCAGCCTGTAATATTTCCCTAACTTTTCCAGTGCTTTTTTCCTCTATTCTTTTTAACTTATAAGTCTGATTGTCACTCCTCAATTGCTTTCAATTTTTAGCAAATCAAATTACTTTTTGCATGACATTCAAAGCATTTAATGGTCTGAATTCTGCTTACCCACTCATCTTTATCTGTTGCTCAAAATTCATCAAATGCAAACTTGAACTACTTAGAATCCATGAACATTCTTTTCTCTCCTGGCTTATCTGCATTTGCATTTACATTTTCTCTTTTCTTGGAATACCAGGAAGTTCTCCTAGGTAATTCACCAATTTCCAAGAATGACTAAAAGCTAACTAGCTGTAAATACTTCTCTGATTCCTTCAGGCCTACTCAAGTGTCCTCATCCGAGGTTCTCTCTGTACTCATGCTCATCATTACAACCGATTCATTGATTCATGGTAATTGTTTGCCATCACACAATAGTAAAAATTACTATTATAATAAAAATTAACTAAACTTGTTTTATAAGAATCCATCAGATGTACTTTCTCTGGCTCTTAATATTAGGAAAGGAAGTGCTTTTTAAAGTAGCTTGCTGGGTTTTAATATGTCATCTACTTCAGTTCCTTTATTTTAGAAGATTATAATACCCTCCAGGGAACCAAACAAATACTAGCAGACTGACTTATATTTATTTATTGAATGAGTGAATGAATGAATGAATGAATGAATGAATAATCTTTCTCACTTTGGTCACAAGGAAGTTCAGAACTAAATTTGTGGACCATCTTTAGCCACCACATAGGACCTCATGGCATCGTAACCTCAATGTGGATTTCACTTTTTTTTTTTTTTTACCCTTTTTATTCTTTGGTATAGGTATCACTTCATCAGTTTATTTTTCTTTTTAAAATCTTTCAATAGAGTACATAAATGCTTTACTTCCTTCTGAAAGCAAAATGGACATAATCATAAGTAGCAATGGTACATTCATTATTTAATGAAGGAAGAATGGGGATAAATACAAAACCAACATAGTTTGGCAGAGTTTAGTAATAGATCATTGAATTCTGTTTGCTTGTGAACATTGTTATAGCAGAAAACAATGATTACTGATTCCACTTTTAATTCATTTTCACTGTTACATAAGTCTGAACTTTCGCAGTTTAAACTACAGATACTATGTTTTTTAAAAATGTGTGGCTGATTTCATCAGACTTTCAGTAAAATATGTTCAAGTGACAGGCATGCAGTTATTAGAAAATTATGTCATTCTACTTTTACTGCACCAGACAGGGTTTTCATAAGTAGAGCCATGATGAAGATCTAAAATTGCAAACATTTTCCATTTTAAATTTTCTTAGTCACAAAGGAAATGAATCTAACACAGGAACTGTTCAAGACTCCCTAAAGTGTGGTTGTCCTTGGATTATCTGTCCCTTCCATTCCTCAGCTCTTAGGGCAATGTTTGCTAATACCACAGCAGAGAAAGTTTGTGCTTTAGGAGAAACACTAGCAAACAGATCCAACGTCATGACTCTTAGTGCTGTTCTTATATTTAGCTATTTGATTTGAAAACATTCCCATTCATAAGCACTACACAAGTTCATTAGTAGAGATTAAATTTCCTATGCATCCTGTCATGAAAGCATAACTTCCTATTAGAAACATATTTCAGTTTAATCTTTTTTTATTATTGAATTTATTGGGGGTGACATTGGTTAATAAAATTATATAGGTTTCAGGTGTGTAATTCTATAATACATCATTTGTATATTATATTGTATGTTCACCACCCCAAGTTAAGTTTCCTTCTATCACCATTTATGTACCCTTTACCCTCTTCTATCTCCCCCCATCCCTTTTTCCCTCTGGTAATCACCATGCTGTAGTTGGTGTCTTTGAATTGTTTGGCGTTTATTTGTTTTCCTTAATCCTTCTTCCTTCTCACCCAGCCCCAAACTCCCTCCCCTGTGACAGCTGTCAGTCTCTTCTCTGTATCTATTAGTCTATTTCTATTTTGTTTTTTAGTTTGTTTTGTTCATTAGAGTGCACATATAAGTGAAATCATATAGTACTTGTCTTTCTTTCACTTAGCATAATATTCTCCAGGTCTGTCCATGCTGTCGCAAAAGTTAAGATTTCCTTATTTATTGTGGCTCTGTAATATTCCATTGTGTATATATACCAATTCTTTAAAAAAAAAATTACTGATTTTTTAGGAAGATGGAGAGAGAGAGAGAAAGAGAGAGAAAAAAAGAGAGAAAGAGAGGTAAGAGAGAAACATCTATTGATTGCCTCCTGCATGTGCCCTGACCAGGAATCGAACCCACCATCTTTTCCTGTATGGGATGAGGCTTCAACCAACTGAGCCACACTAGCCAGGGTACCACTTCTTTTTTATTCACTCAACTACTGATGGGCACTTGGGTATCTTCCAAATCTTGGCTATTGTAAATCCTATCTAATAAAAGGGTAATATGCAAATTGACCATCACTCCATCACACAAGATGGATGCCCCCATGTGGTCAAAGATGGCAGCCCCCATGTGGACACAAGATGGCCACCACAAGATGGCTTGCAGGGGAGGGCAGTTGGGAGGGACCAAACCTGAAAGGGAGGGCAGTTAGTGGTGACAGAGCCAGCAAAGAAGGGCAGTTGGGAGGAACCAGGCCTACAGGGAAGGGCAGTTGGGGGGCGGGGGGGAACCAGGCCTGCAGGGGAGGGCAGTTGTGGGGAACCAGGTCTACAGGGAAGGGCAGTTGGGGGGGAACACCAGGCATGCAGGGGAGGGAAGTTGGGGGGAACCAGGCCTAAAGGGGAGGGCCATTGGGGGGGACCAGGCCTGTAGGAGAGGGCAGTTGGGGATACCAGGCCTGCAGGGGAGGGAAGTTGGGGGGAACCAGGCCTAAAGGGGAGGGCCATTGGGGGGGAACAGGCCTGTAGGGGAGGGCAGTTAGGGGTTATCAGGCCTGTGGGGGAGGGCAGTTAGGGGTGACTGGGCCAGCAGGGGAGGGCAATTAGGAACAATCAGGTTGGCAGGGGAGCAGTTAGGTGTTGATCAGACTGGCAGGGGAGTGGTTAGGGGATGATCAGGCTGGCAGGCAGAAGCAGTTAGGGGCAATCAGGCAGGCAGGCAGGTGAGCAGTTGGGAGCCAGCAGTCCTGGATTGTGAGAGGGATGTCCAACTGCCCATTTAGGCCCAATCCCACTGAATCGGGCCTAAACGGGCAGTCGGACATCCCTTTTGGGGTCCTAGATTGGAGAAGGTGCAGACTGGGCCTCTAGTAATACTATATTGAACAAAAGGAAGAATATATCTTTTGAATTATTGTTTCAGGTTTCTTTAGATCTATTCCCAGAAGTGGAATAGCTAGGTCATGAGGTAGTTCTATTTTTAAATTTTTGAGGTAACTCCATACTGGTTTCCACAGTGGCTGCACCAGTTTGCATTCCCATCAACAGGGCATGAAGGTTCTCTTTTCTCCACATTCTTGTCAATACTTGTTGTTTATTAATTTATTGATGACAACCATTCTGACAGGTATGAGGTGATATCTCATTGTAATTTTAACTTGCATTTCTCTGATGATTAATGACATTGAGCATCTTTTCATATATCTCTTAGCCATCTGTATGTCCTCTTTTAAGAAGTTAAATGATCCAATAAAAAAATGGGCAACGGACCTAAATAGAATCTTTTCGAAAGAAGACAGAAGGAAGGCCAAGAGACACATGAAAACATGCTCAAAGTCACTAATTATCTGAGAGATGCAAATCAAAACGACAATGCGATACCATCTCACACCTGTTAGAATGGCTATCATCAACAAATCAACAAACGACAAGTGCTGGCGAGGATGTGGAGAAAAAGGAACCCTCGTGCACTGCTGGTGGGAATGCAGACTGGTGCAGCCACTGTGGAGAACAGTATGGAGTTTCCTCAAAAAACTGAAAATGGAACTCCCATTTGACCCAGTAATCCCACTCCTAGGAATATATCCTAAGAAACTAGAAACACCAATCAGAAAGGATATATGCACCCCTATGTTCATAGCAGCACAATTTACAATAGCTAAGATTTGGAAACAGCCTAAGTGCCCGTCAGCAGATGACTGGATCAGAAAACTGTGGTACATCTACACAATGGAATACTATGCTGCCATAAAAAAGAATGAATTATTACCATTTGTAGGCACCTGGATGGAATTAGAGAACATTATGCTAAGTGAAATAAGCCAGTCAATGAAAGAAAAATACCACATGATCTCACTCATTTGGGGATAATGAAAAACATTATAAACTGATGAACAAAAAGATAGATACAGAGGCAGTAAAGCATCAAACAGAGTGTCAAAGTACAGCGGTAAGGTTAGGGAGGGGTGGAGGAGATAAGAGAACAACTGAAGGACTTATATGCATGCATATAAGAGTAACCAACGGATGCAAAACATTGGGGGGTGAGGGCATGTATGGGAGTGGGGTGGGGGGGCAATGGTAAGATATGTACACATATAATACCTTAATAAAAAAATACAAAAAAAAGAAGTGTATATTCAGGTCCTTTGTCCACTTTTGGATTGTTTTATTGGTATTGGGTTGTATATGTTCTTTATAAATTTTGGATATTAACCCCTTATCAGATATATCGGTGAATATGCTCTCCCATTTTGTGGATGGTTTTCTTTGCTGTGCAAACATTTTTAGTTTGATGTAGTCCCATTTGTTTATTTTTTCTTTTGTTTTCCTTGCCCGAGGAGATATATCAGAAAAAATATTGCTATGAGAAATATCTAAGATTTTACTGCCTATGTTTTCTTCTAGGATTTTTATGGTTTCAAGTCTAACACTTAAGTCTTTAATCCATTTGAGTTTATTTTTGTGTGTGGTATAAGAAGGTGGTGTGGATTCATTTTTTTCTGCAATATATCTCCAATTTTCCCAACACCATTATTGAATATACTATCTTTACCTCTTTGTATGTTCTTGATCTCCTTTGTCAAATAATAATTGACCATAAAGGTATGGGTTTATTTCTGGGCTCACTATTCTGTCTCATTGATTTGTGTGTTGTTTTTTATGCCAGTACCATGCTGTTTTGATTACTATGGCCTTGCAGTAAGTATAGTTTGATATCATGTAGCATGATTCTCCCAACTTTGTTCTTCTTTCTCAAGATTGCTATGGCTATTTGGAATCTTTTGTGGTTCCATATAAATTTTTGGAATATTTGTTATAGTTTTGTGAAATACATCATTGGTATCTTGATTACAATTATATATTGGTAGCAATATACAATTGTATCTTGATAGCAAGAGTCTGTAGATTGCTCTGAGTACTATGGGCATGTTAATGATGTTAATTCTTCCAATCCATGAACACAGTATATGCTTCCACTTATTTGCATCTTCTTCAATTTCTTTGTCAAGTATCTTTTGATTTTCTAAGATTTTGTTTTATAAAACCTACTTGGATGGCAGGCAAACGACAAGAAAAAGTCAGGGACCCAATTTGGACAAGCATTATCTTAATAATCAGGCAATCTGGAGTTGGAGGGAAAGCTTATAGAAGAGACAATGTGTTCTAAAGTACTAACTTTTGGGATTCTTAAGTGTAATTCTTTACATTTCTCTGAATGTTTTTTGCTAGGTTTTGAGCTATTGAAGAAAAGTGCCACTAGAAAAATGGGAAATCTTGGTTTAAAAATATTTGCAATTGGACTATGTATTACTTAAATCCTGATAACAAAGAACAACTAAATTATTACATTTTTCAGTGGATTGAGGTCACTAATATAAAACACACACACATACAACACACACTTTGGATTTATTCAACCAAAATGTATTTTAGTGTAGGTCAACCTTCTAAGAAATTTAATACGATATCTCCTTTAACTTCACAGCAACCCATGTGGCCCATATGATAATGATGATAATGATGAAGAAGAGGATGATGATAATGATGCTGATGATACTAATGCAGAAACTAAGTCTAAGAAAGGTTAGGGAATTTCACAAGGGGTTATGAATACGTGGCTGAAACAAAGAATTAGGGACACAGCCAGAAATAAAGGAAAGAGTATGAGCCAGACATGAATTTGAAAACTACTTGTATCATACAAGCTTCAAGATCTTGGTATATTACTTAACCTCTTTGAGAATCTGCAAGGTGGCAATTATGCCTACTTCCTAATGTTATGAGAAACAAATGGGTCTGTGTGTCAGAAATAGAGAAGGTGCTAAATAAATGTTCAATATATTAATGAGTAATTAATTAGTGAAAAGTTCTAACATGATTTTTAATGAGGTTTAAATGGGTGTATATGACTTCTTAGCTTAAAATAAGTACTAATAAATATTAGGTAATATCATCATTATTATTAAAGCCTCTAAATAATAATTATTTGAGTCTCTACTTAAGCATAGCTATTATTATTGTCATTATTATCTTACCAAGTTTTTTTATATTGAAATTCTTTATTGTTTAAATTATTACGAGTCTCCTTTTTCCCCCCCATTGACCTCTCCCTCTCCACCCCCACCTCCCCAGCACATGCCCTCACCCCGCTACTGTCTGTGTCCATTGGTTTTGCTCATATGCATACATACAAGTCCTTTAGTTGATCTCTTACCCCCTTACCCTCTGCCTTCCCTCATAGGTTGGACAGTCTGTTGGATGCTTCTATGACTCTGGTTCTGTTTTTGTTCATCAGTTTATGTTGTTCATTATATTCCACAAATGAGTGAGATCATGTGATATTTATCTCTCTCTGACTGGCTTATTTCACTTAGCATAATGCTCTCTAGTTCCATCCATGCTGTTGCAAATGGTAAGAATTCCTTCTTTTTTACAGCAGCGTAGTATTCCATTGTGTAGATCTTACCACGTTTTAATTTCAGCTCTTAACTCCTATTTACTTGTTATCACAATTAAAATTTTAAAACATCCAACCTTGCCCAGCTGGTATGGCTCAGTGGTTGAGCGTCGACCTATGAATCAGGAGGTCATGGTTTGATTCCCGGTCAGGGCACATGCTTGGGTTGCAGGTCCCATCCCCAGTCAGGGGGAGTGCAGGAGGCAGCCAATCAATGATTCTCTCTCATCATTGATGTTTCTATCTCTCTCTCCCTCTTCCTTCCTTTCTGAAATCAATAAAAATATATTTTTTAAAAATAAATAAAATAGCTAGCCTCTCCAGAGCAAAAAAGTCCCTCTCCAAAGTGAAAGCTGAGAGAAGGCAACTCTGTAAGCTCTCATCTCTGAACTTGCTTATCTACTTACAATTCACATCCTGTCTGTCCTTCCCTAGTTTATTTTCCTAAATTTCTGTGCAGTGCTTCATAAAATACTGCCAGTGAACCTGGTGACTTTGCAAAACTTGGGTCTCTAATTGGGGCCAACACTACACCATGCTCCCTTTCTATTAGCCAAGGGACATTTTCTTGCTGTAGGAGAGATTTGACACTGCCTTTCCCAATTCACAAACTCACATGTCACTGACACAGACCTGGTTTTGATCTTTGAGGCACCTCTTCCTAAAATGGTACCCTTGCTTTTAAGGAAGGGAGACCGGGTGCCTCCATCAGATATTATTAAGCTGAGGAAAAACACAAATCCTGCCATGACAGATGTGGCTAGTGACATAAGCATGCTGTTGTCTCCAAGAGTCTGGTTTGGACAAACACTCTGAAGGGGACAGCCGGGCTGGCTGACTGCATTGCACGTACAGGAAACCTTCTGGACCAAAGGGTTAAATCTGTTTCAAATTAGGGGAGTAGAAATACAGTAAGATGATTGCACTGTAATTAAATAACTGAAAACAATTTATCAGCTCAATACGTTGTCACACCATCTGTCACATAAATGAGACAGTAAAATGGATTTAGCCTATAACACAGCCTGATGAAATGCAAACCGGATCTGAGTATTCCTTTTTTAAATTCCCCATTTTTGTTACCTTTGTAGAATGATCTTCCTACTTGTAGTTCAGTCACTTATCAAGGATGCAGTTCTCTTCTCGAGGTCCTTGTACTTTTTGCCTTTTTTTTAATTTTCTAAAATCTTATTTTAGGGAAGCACATATTAGAGATTATACCAAAAAGTCTGTCATCTTTTAATTTATTTTAAGAATCAATGAAACTTGAAACACCCTCTATTAACACTAGCTGTCAATTGTTGAGGACCTAGTAAGTGCCAGGCTAAACTTTTTAGAGTCAATCTCATTTAATCCTTAGAGCAACCAGACTAGATATATTTTATAGCCCTCACAGATGGGAAAACCTGCCGAAGAAAAATTAAATAATGTACTCAGGTTTACACACAACTTCAGAGAAAGACCTGGAATTTAAACTCAGGTCTGTCTTGCTCCAAAGACTAGTTTTCATTTAGAACCAATACAAGTAAAAACAAATTATATTTCCTGAGTACCATTAGCCCAAAAAACAAGGAATTCGGGATAATATACAGAAGATTGAGGTTGATAGGTGCCATTTAGAAGGTATATAGTCCAGGAAAACAGAGTATAATTATTAAAACTAAAGTAAGTCCAGTCCGCACTCAATCCAGTAAAATATAACTATCTTAGCCCTACAGAGAAATCCTAGAAGTATGCTACTGAGTGGATAAAAGGAACTAGACATATAAATTGCTTGTGCTTTCAGATAATTTTGGCTCACCTCAGGTAACTTTTATTCTGATACTTCACAGCCTGAAGATAAGTGGAACACAGGCAATGGGTCAATCATTTTGAGACATATACACATACATAGTCATTGTGCCAATTATGAATCCACTAGAGGCCTGATGCACGAAATTCTTGCAAGGGGCTCAGCCCTCGCAGCCGCAGCGGCAGCCTTGGCCCTCCCATCCCTGGCTTCATCCGGAAGGTTGTCTGGAAGGACATCTGGAAGGTCATTTGGCTGTCCGTTCTAATTAGCATATTACGCTTTTATTATTATAGATTGCCTCTTAGATCCAAATCCATCCTTCCCGTGCCCTGTAACATGTTTCTCTTTTACTAGCTGGCACAATGCCCTGTCAATAGAAAATTCTGGAGGGGGTACACTGCTAAAGGGTTTTTTCCTTGTTCTGGTGGTGCTGTATCTCTTATTACAACAGCTCAGCTGCCAAGGTTTGGCTTCCTTGCCAGCAGGCAGCATCCTTGCTCACAGGTGGCTGGGCAGCTCCCTTGCCATTGCCGCGAGGGGCTCAGCTGTGCACACCCTTCCGAAGAGTTTTACCAGTACAACCGTGAGCATCCTCCCAGTGAGTCTCACCAGTATCCCAGGGGCAGCTTCTCTGCAAGTCGCTTTTTTTCTTCAATGTGGTTTTCTTCTTCACATTTTCTACCTGAAACCCTCAGCACACTTCACCATCCAGTGGGCACAGGCATACTCTCTTCAGAGAAGCCTGGATCTCACTTTGGAATGGGGGAGAGTTCTTCTAAGTTAATTCCTTCCTTGGTTTCTCTCTCTCTCAACTCTAGAGGTAAAAGCTGTCCCCTGCATCTGTGATTTCTTCATTTCCATCATCTGTAAAGTCTCAATAAAAAACTCCTCCAAAAACCCTAATGTAATTATCTCCTGTTTTCTAAACTTCCATTAATAATTTATTTAAGTGTCACATTTGCTTGTTGGTTCTTTCTCCCTTATGTTTTAGCTATAATAGGGATGGATTGTTTCATACCATTCAGGGTGTGAATAAGACCATACTGTTTATTTCTCAAATTATGAATTATGTTCTAGAAACTCAGAACAGGTCTAGATTAGCAGGAAGTCCTATTTGCCAACCTAGATCACCCAGGAAAATAAGTCCAGAAAATAGGTCCTTGATCTTCCTTCTCAAGAAGGGTAGAGCTAGTGTTTACCCACTGCACCAAGTAAGCAAAGGCCTAAGCCACCAGTAAAATCAGGGCATCAACAAGATGAGAAAAGTTCATTTTTTCTTTTTTTTTTCATCTAAAAATGTAGAAAGAAGGTATTTTGATTTTAGCACACATACAAGTTTTACTTTACAGTTTCATAGTATGTTGACTTTGATTTACATATAGGGTAAGTGGGTGACAGTTTCTTAAACTTTTCAGGGCTTTGAAGGTTCTGCCTGGGAAGAATCCTGGCATTTCTACTCCAGCATCACTTACTGGTGTCCAGTGCCACCCTGAGATGTTGGGGTCTTTCTTCCTCTGCCAATTGCTGTTGTTTCCCATGGTGTCTCTGCCTATGCCAGTCTGGTCTTTTGAAGGAGGCTGGCTTCGAGTATGATTTCATTCCCTCATTAGCAGCTTGGTTATGACTCACTCTTGTCCTGGTGGCCAAGGCCTGAGCATTAATATCCAGTCCATCCAGGTACCCACATAGCCATCATCATCTCAGGACTTTTCTCATCAGAGCTGCTGGATGCAAGTGGGCCCAAATACCCACACACATAGAACCTGAGAACTTTATGTGCCATACGTCCTGAAGGAGCCCTCCATTACAAAGGGTTCCTTCCACATTCGGATGATTCATCTGCAAAGTTTAATGGTCATTAGAAAGAACTGAAAGGAAGGCCTAGCCACCCTTCTTGAAGAATGAATCACTTTCTCCCATTCTTTCTGATGAAGTCATTCTTTCCAAGGATGGATGCAGACCTTTTTTACAATCACACACACACACACACACACACACACACACACACACACACACACACACAGACACACACATTTCCTGAATGGTCATCTCGATATTTTGTTAGGATGTTTTCTTACCTTTTCCACTAGACTCAAATCCTGAATGTGAGTTCAATGCCCAATTTATTTAGGTACTTCCTGCTTACATGAAGTAATATCTTTGTAGATGATAAATGAACAAAGTATTTGTTGAATAAGAGAGTGAATGAAGGGCATTCTTTTTTATTCCAAGAAATTAGGTTGATTAGCATAAATCACATAATTAACATTTTCACTCTAACATAACATATCATTGAGAGTAACAGAAGAGGAACTGAAACATTGCTTACCTAATTGGAGACTAGTTATAATCAATCAACCATTCAAAAACATTTACTAGGCACCTACTATGTATTTGGAACTATGTTAGGTTCTAGGGTAACAAAAATAAACAAGATGTCAGCTGTCAAGGAGTTCATCGTCTAAAGGGAAAACCAGCACATACACAAATATTCTGTTTCAGTGTAACAAGGCCAATAAAGGAAAGTATAAAATACTGCAGTGCAGAGGACACACTTATGTATCACCCTGTAATTCTCCCAATACAACACTCAGTATGCCTTGGAATAACTACCAGCTGAGTCATTTCCTTCTCTAAAAGACTGTAAACTCCATAGGAAAGTGGCTCTGTGTGTTATGTTCCCTACAGTTTCCAAGTAACTAGCAGAGAGCCCGGCACATAATAGGCACTAATAAGCAACTGTACATACAGTAAATTATGCATACAGTTAATGCACATAAACATATATGTATCTGTGATTATAAATAAACATGTATTTATATTCATATGCATTCTAATGTCAAAGTATATAGTCAAAATATTGTTAGTATTTTATTTAGTGGGGAAAACCATTTTTAGTGTACTTTTATGATTAATTTATATATCTTCTATAATAAAAGCCTAATATGCAAATTGTCCCCTCACCAGGAGTTAGGCCAGTGGGTGGGGCTGGGGGCAGGCAGCGAGGGGAAGGGAGGTGCCCCGGCGGGCAGCTGGCAGCTGCTAGGGACCCTACCCATGCATGAATTTTATGCACTGGGCCTCTAGTTTGTTTATAAATAGCACCTTAAAAAGATAACATGGCACTGATTTTAATTTTATGACTCTAAGGAATTTATTTTAATTTATTCCTCAAAAAAAGCCTAAAAGTTCAACTGAGTGAACAATTAGCACAAAATCTTATGAATACATTTGTACCCATTTGAACTATTATAACTATAAAGATATGTAAGAATGTAATAATTATTAAGCCAATTGTTTTATTTCTAAATGTTTTAGAATTGAAATTTATATAGAGAGAGCTGATTTGGTAATTCTGCATTTTTATTGAATAGCAATATTCATTTCCACTTAACCCTTCATCTTTCTTCTTTATATATTATTTTGGAAGAAAATAAAAGGTATATATTATGTTATTGGAGCTCCATTTGGTTGTCAAACAGGCATCTATGGTAGGCAGAATAATGTCCCTTCCCAAAATGTCCCCAACCTAATTCCTGGGACCAGTGAGTATGTCACCTTACATGGCAAAGGGAACTTAATGTTGTAGATGGAACTAATTGCTAATCAGATGATTTTAAAACAGGGAGATTTTCTCAGATTATCTGGAGGGAGGGTACCCAATATAATCACAAGAGTCCTTAAAAGTGTAAGAGGCAGGTAGAAGAGTACAAATCTACCTTCTATAAATATGTGAAATTGAAATGCCTATCACCATATCCAACTCTATCAAGTTATTTATAGGAATTATTTCCTCAAAAATTGCAAAACCAATTTTGGTCTCCTTGTTTCCACCCTGTCTACATTATAGATTCTTTGTCACAAGGTAGTAGAATGACCTCTTTGTACAGGTAAGTCATCCCGTGCCATTCTGCTGAAACTCTTCCTTGCTTTTCAACTTAATAAAATAAAATAGTTCTTACTATGGCCTACAAGGCTTTATAGAATTTGGTTCCAGAAACATCCCAAACTCATACTTTACCATGATTCTCTCTATCACTCTGTATTGGCCATATTTTCCTCTTTACTGTTTCTAGAATCTCCAAGAATATTCCTGTCGAAGTCCTTTCCCTTGCTGGTGCAATGTTCTCCCCAGATATCCATCCACATGACTGGTTCCATTGCTTCATTCTGATTATCCCTGACACCCTTTCTAAAATAGTCCACTCCTCCCCCATCACTTAGGGTCTCTTTATCCTATTTTATTTTTTTTCATGGCACCACCACTTACCTATTATATTGTTTCTTTCCCCATTTGAATGTAATTCTATGAGAACAGAAATATGATCTTTCTTGTAATTGCTCACTACTCTACCTCCCTCATACAAATCAATGTCTGAATCACAGGAGGTCCTCTGTAGCCTTTTTTTGACAGAAGGAGTAACTAATGCTTAAATTTTTATCACACTGTTCATCTGCTCATTAAATAGCCAGGTGACTGCTTTGCAAAACTCTGAGTAATTAAGTTTGACATACAAGATGAATGAATTATTTTGATTCATGGAAGGAAACTATGGAGATCACAGGAGACATTGAAAAACTATCAAAAAATTACAAAAAGAATCCCACAGTTCAAATATGTCAAAGCATGGACTCTACATAAACTCTGGGACCAGATGTCTGAAGTTAAATTCTACCTAATTCTGCCACTTACAAGCTGTGTTATCCTAGACAAGTTACTTAATTTCTCTGTGGCTCTATTTCTCATCTATAAAATAGGAATAATAGTAGTGCCTAACTCATAGTGTCATTATGAGTATTAAACAAGCTAGTATTTGTATAATGCTTAGAATAGTGTCTGGCATGTGGCAAGTTCTACATGAGAGTTTTACAAACAAATTTTTCTGTTTCACAAATAAATATATATATACTAGTGGCCTGGAGCACAAAATTTGTGCCCGGAGGTGGTGGTGGGGGGGCGGGGGGTTTTCCTCAGCTCAGCCTGCACCCTCTCCAATCGGACATCCCTCTCGCAATCTAGGACCACTGGCTCCTAACTGCTCACCTTCCTGCCTGCCTGATTGCCCCTAACCCCTCTGCCTGCCTGCCTGATCACCCTTAACTGCCCACCCCTGCCACCTGATCTCGCCACCAACTGCCCTCCCCTGCCGGCCTGATCACCCCTAACTGCCTCTGCCTTGGCCCCCATCACCATGGCTTTGTCTGGAAGGAAGTCGGACGTCCGGAAAATGGCCAGTCGACCTGGTCTAATTAGCATATTATACCTGACAAAATTAGATACTGAAGATCAAACTGTACAATAGTCTGTCTTTTGAAATTAAATGTAGAAATCACGTAAAATATCAACAAATAATTTATCAGAGTATTGAAGGCATATTACAAAATAATCAAGTATGATTCAAATGTGGAAAGCAAGCATGACCTAATAGTATAAAATCTATTAGTATAGGAGGAAAAAATATGGTCTAAATTGATGATGAGGGACATTTAACAAAATTCTATTGCCAACATTAATAATGGAGGAAAAACATTCAATAATATCTACTTATTCTTCCTTCCAAAATTTCTGACACCTATGCCAAACTTTATTCTAAAAACCAGACTGGAAACATAGACAGTGTCAGTTGGAAAAAATGGATTTAATGTAATCAAAATAACATTTTTATTAATTTTAAATAAGCAATATTCAAATAGCACTACTACAAAATTCTAGAAATAAACTGCACTGTTTTTAATCTTCATGAAAGAATTTAGTCAAAATTTCCTGTGTATCCAAACTTAAATGCAGAGACAAAATTCACTTCCCATACTATGTAGAAATTAGAATACAGTACTTTTAACTAAAATTATTTTAAAATGTCTGGGATAATGAATATTTGGGGTAATATAATAATGATCAAATTAACTTTTTTTCTTCTTTCTTTGTTACTGAGAAAAGATCTTAGTCATGATTGAAGATTAAGTTTACCTGAATCTTGTTCTAATGATTGAAAATTATTCATTATATTTTTAATTAAATCTATTTTATAAAATTAGAAATATAGTCCATACTCCTTTGAGATAATTTAATGAGATGAAATGTTGATAAAGTGAGCCAACTTGACCTCTTTATTTCTGCATGTGGTGGATAATGTTGACTGCCTATATAGCATCCACTCCCTTTTAGATCTCTCTGATGAAACACTGATTTTATTTAGCTTTTTTTTAAAAATATGTTTTTATTGATTTCAGAGAGAAAGGGAGAGGGAGAGAGATAGAAACGTCAATGATGAGAGAGAATCATTGATGGGCTGTCTCCTGCATGCCTCCTACTGTGGATGGAGCCCACAACCTGGGCATGTGCCCTGACATGGAATCTAGCTGTGACCTCCTGGTTCTTAGGTCAACACTCAATCACTGAGCTATGCCGGCCAGGAAGATTTTGTTTAGTTATAATAGTGTTCCTTCTCATAGCCCACTCCAAGCTCCAGAAGTCTGGATATTTGGTCTAAGGCAGGATTCCAAACTTTTAGATTAGGACTCCCTTTCACTCTTAGAACTACTAAGGATTCCAAAAAGTGTTTGTCTGGCTTATATCTATTGATATTTACTACATTAGCAATTAAAGCAGAAATTTTAAACACATTTATTAACCATTGTAAACTACCAGTAATAAACCCTCTTCATGCAGGGGTCCCCTACTTACACTTGGAAAACTGCTGTCTAGGGTAACTTAGAAATGGCAGAAGATGTCATTTTCTCCTCCTTTGGGGGTTGTGACATGTGAAGTGTGGCCATAGGTCCCAGTGTCCCTGGGACTGCTCTGACTTATGCCTGTTGCACCCCCTTTCACTGTCCCAAAATTTCTCAGATTAGATGATAGGTTAGACAGTCACCCCAGGCCTGTGGATATGAAACAAAGAATTGCAAATCTATTTGCCAGTATAAAGAAAGAAGAAAGAGGACAAAGGTAGTGCCCAAATCTTTCAAAGAGGGAACAGCCAAGAAAATCACAGACAAGCGGCAGCAGAAAGACACTGAGCCTAAAACCACTCTAGGGCTAGATTTCTAGAATAGATTTCTACTCCGCTCTCTTCCCTCACTTTCAAGTCAATTTGAATTGGGATCACTGGTCCTTGCAGCTAAAAGTGCTCCCACCACCGTGGCAGGTGACATCAGCTTAGTGTGGATTCTTCTACCTTTCCCCTTTCCGGGGTAATATAGATATGTACTTACATACATATTTCATAGTTTGGTTTGAAGTATTTTTTTTATAAGAATTGGATTTCTATACCTGTGTTTAATAACAATACATTATGGACAACTCTCTGGGTCCACAGATCCAGATCTGACATTTTTTTAATAGTTCCATAATATTTCATCATGTAAATGTCTCACCATTTCCTCCCAGTTTTTGAGCATATAGTTTTTTTCAGATTTGCCACTATTAATAATATTTAAATGATTGTTTTAGTATACATATTCTTTGTATTCTTGCTTTTGTTATGATAAGATAGACTCCTAAACCTGGGATGTCTTGGTCAAAGGGTATGTGAGGATCCTTTTTCTTAAATGTAATTGGAAAATACTTTAGATGGAGAAGTAATCCTATATAATAAAAGGCTAATATGCAAATCAACTGAACAGTGGAATGACTGGTCGCTATGATGCGCACTGACCACCAGGAGGCAGACGCTCAATGCAGGAGCTACCCCCTGGTCAGTGCACTTCCACAGGGGGAGTGCTGCTCAGCCAGAAGCTGGGCTGATGGCTGGCGAGTGCAGCAGCGGTGGCGGGAACCTCTACTGCCTCCTCCACAGTGCTAAGGATGTCCAACTGACGGCTTGTCCAACTCCCTGCGGGGAGTGGGTCTAAGCCGGCTGTTGGACATCTCCAGGGTCTCCTGGACTGCAAGAGGGCGTAGGCCAGGCTGAGGAACACCCCCCTCCTCCAGTGCATGAATGTCGTGCACCGGGCCTCTAGTGGAATAAATAAAGACCCAAAGACATACTAGAAGAAGCAATTCATTGTACCATACTTCTTTCTTCCAACGGTAAAGTTGGGGGAAGAAAGAGGTTTGAATTTTCTTTGACATTTTTGTCATCATCAGACTACCCAATTTGCCCAAATGTTTCAGTAAGAGAATGTTCATGGGCATAAAAGGGGATACATTCCCTTCATTTGGAGAATTCCCGCTACCTTGGCATGTTGAAGATATCACGCAATTAATCAGTACCTATATCAAATATGAAGTAGTCACTCAATTAATCCTTAAAATATGTTATTTAAAATGACAATAAACATTTTTACCAGTAACTAGAAAAGTGGCTTTACAAATCAAAATAGAATGTTGAAGATTAAACTCTTGAAAACATTTTTTCTTTGCTACCTATGAGACACATAAGTGCCTCATTCAGGGCACAAAACTAATTTCTTGTTTGTGTTGACAACTTTACATATAACCATTTACAGGCGAGTTAAAAGAGGTCATAAACTAAATATCAGATTGTTTTTCTATTATTATTCAGGCAAAAAAATGTGTTCTGGATTTTCTAGCAATAGCCACTTTATAAAAGAAATGGTTTGAAGTCTCTCTCTGTAACTCTCTTTTTTGGGTCCTTCAGTATGAGGTAAAGTTTGGGGAATATGGGTATAAGAAAGTGAAGATGGAGGTTATGCTCAAAATAAATAAATCACCAACTTTTTGGAATATACTAGTATATCATCTAATTAAAGAGTGTTCATGGTCCTCCAATCAGAAATTTGTAATTGCTCATAGAATTCAAAAACTATTCAAAGTTTTAAATCTATAGATTTAGGGGACATAAAATCACAGCACAATTATTTTTTATAGTTTTACTTTTATTGAGATATGATTGATATGTATCATTATATTAGTTTCAGGTATACAACATAATGACTTAATATTTGTATATATTATAAAATGATCACCACAATAAATCTAATAACACCCATTACCACATATAGTTAGAAATTTTTTCTTTTGATGAAAATGTTTATGATCTCTTTGCTTAGCAACCTTTAAATAAATAATACAGTATTATTAACTTTATTATTGTTATAATCTTTATGCTGTACATCACATTCCAAGGACTTCTTTATTTTATAACTGGAAGTTTATACATTTTACCCCCTTTACCCATTCTTCTTACCCCTCCACTTCTGGCAACCACCAGTCTGCTCTCTGTATCTATGAGTTTTATTTTATTTGTTTATCTTTTCTATTCCACATGTAATGCAGTGAAATGTCTAAAACTGGCCCAATATACTGGGAAGGGGCATTTGATGCTGAGACTATTTGTGTATTTTAAATATTAAATGTTTCTTTGTACATATAATTAATATAGTTGCTTGAATATGATACATAAAATTGATATATTAAAAATTTGAGTAGTGAAAGATTTCTCTCCTACCCTTTCCTCTTTCCCTAGACCACTACTTATGATAGATACTTTTCCAAAGATAGAGAAGAATATGTATGTGTGTCTGTTATTGCTTTTTCACAAATGATAGCCTATTATACTAGAAAAAGCATGATGCTTTTTGTAAGAAATTTTCTAGAAGTCAATGTATATGAATTTTACATTTTGACATTACAAAATTGCCTTCTGTAGATATTGAACCAGTTCTATTGATTGTGTGTGTTGTCTTCATCCTTATACTCTTACCCATAGAACTTTTTAAACCTTTTGATATTTTCAAATATGATAAACAAAAATAGTATCTAACTTTTACGTTATTTGTCTGAATACAAATGAGGTTGAAAATCATCTCATATGGTTAGCTTTGTTTTGTTGTTTTTTAATCCTCACCCAAGGATATTTTTTTCATTGATTTTTTTTTAAAGAGAGAGTAGAGGGGAGTGAAGTGGGGAAAAAATGAGAGAGAGAGAGAGAGAGAGAG
>NC_137783.1:31205438-31430438 GCF_963455305.1 Plecotus auritus | reverse complement strand
CTTCCAAAGAGAAGCATCATCCAAACTTCATTTTTTAAACTGCATGTTAGAAGAAAGATTATTGTAGAAGGGAAAAATTACAAGCCTGAAGCCCTGCACAAGCTCTGGGAAAGCTCTCTGACCCCCACACAAGGTGCAACCCATCCTGAATTTTTGCCTCTGCTTGCGTGATTAATCACAAGGTGAATCTGGTACTACTAGCTTAATAATAGGGCTTACTTTTGGCTCTCTGTGACCAGCAACATAACAGCATCTTCCCTCAGTGTCAGAATCCTCCCCTTTTGTCTATGGTGCCAGCAGGTCTACACCACTGGCAGTTAAAGCTAATGTGATTTTTTTTTTTTTAATTCTCAAATTACATTCAACTATAGAAAGAAAAAGATGCTATAGTTTTGAAAGAAAAGATAAATGGTATGGTTACAGGAAAAAAAATCACACACAAAAAGAAAATGAGATTAAATTGAATAAAATTTAATGTAAAATGTAGTGTTATTTACCTGAATCTCCTATAATTATTTCTTCAAGATGGTTGGAAGAATAAAATGACCACCAAGTAATAGATGCCACCAATTCTTTCCTAATACCTGTGTGTTTAGTGTGTTTGTTTTAGATATAATTCACATTGCACAAAATTCACCTTCTTAAATTATATAAAATTCAGCAGTTTTTAGTACATAAATAAAGCTGTTTAGCCTTTACCACTATCTAATACCACAACATTTTCATCACCTCAACATGAAACTCCATATCCATAGCAGTCACTCCCCATTGTAGCCCATGGTAATCTCTTTTCTATTTTCTGTCTCTATGCATTTGCCTAACCTGGGCATTTCATATAAATGAAATCATTTAATATGTGGCCTTTTGTGATTGGCTTCTTTCACCTAGCATTTAAGACTTATCCGTTATAGAATGTATCCGTACTTCATTCTTTTTATGGCTACAAAATATTCCAGTGTATGGATAGGTTGCATTTTGTGTATCCACTCATCACTTAATGAACATTTGGGTTGATTCTTCTTTTTGGCTATTTTGAATAATGCTTCCATGAGCATTCATACACAAATTTTTGTCTGAACATATGTTTTTGGTTCTCTTGGGTAGTATATCTAGGAGTGAGATTGATGAGTCATATGGTAACTTTCTGTTTTACTTTTTGAGGAACTGCTAGACTGTTTTTCAAAGAGGCTGCACTATTTTATATTCCCACCAGTAATCTAAGAGGATTCCAATTTTACCACATCAACAACCAAAAGCACACTAAGCATACATATGGCACTTGTGATTTCTACAATTCTGGTTATAGTCATCCTAATAGATGTAAAGTGGTATCTCATTATTTCGATCTGTATTTCCCTAATGACAAATGACACTGAATTTTTTTATGTGCTTGTTGACTATTTGCATATCTTTTTTGAAAAAAAAAAAGTCTATTAAAGTTCTTTGCCCATTTTAAATTGGGTTATTTATCTTCATTGTTGAGTGGCAAGAGTTCTTTATGTAGACTAGATACTAAGCCACTAGCATACACATGATTTGCAAATATTTTCTCCCATTCTGTAGGTTGTCTTTTCACTTTATTGAGAGTGTTAGCCAGTTTATCTATTTTTTCTTTAGTTGCTTGTACTTTTGGTGTTTATTATAAGAAACCACTGCCTAATACTTGGTTCCAAAGATTTACCCTTATGAATTCTTCTAAGAGTTTTATAGCTTTAGTTCTAACATTAAGGTCTTTATTCCTTAATTTTTTTTTAATGTGGTATGAGGTAAGAATTCAACTCTTTCACATGTGGATATCCGGTTATCTTAGCACCATTTGATGAAAAGACTATTCTTACCCCACAAAATGGCTATGGCTCCCTTTTTGTAAATTAATTGAATAGATATGGGTTTATTTCTCTCAATTCTAATCCATTGATCTGCATATCTACCCTTTTCCTGGCGCCACACCGTCTTAATTACTGTAGTTTTAAGTACCTTTTGAAATTGAGAAGTGTAAATCCTCCAAATTTGTTCTTCTTTTAAGATTATCTTGGATGTGTATGTTAGTTTTTAATTATAATCAAAATCACAATAGAAATTTTTTACCTGAGAATCCTGGAAATATAATTTGCTTTTTAAAATATTTTTTAAAGATCTTATCATAAAGTAATTTCCAATAGCATGAATGTCTCAATCTGTAAACCACTGTCTAGTAATAAAGGAATCTCTTTAGTAAGTGCCTTAAGTTATTCAAAGGTTAATTAACATGGTAAGTCAATGTTTTAGAATGCTAAATTATTTTTGGAGTAGAGGATGTAATAGAATATTCAGATTTATATACTTAGTGGAGATTTTGTGTCATAATACCATGTATTTTTCTTTTACCTTTGCGATTCATTGTTGATAACCTATAAGACACTTTACCTTTCCAACCTTTTTTTCCCCTTTATTTAACTTGATTATAAGTTCATGTTTCTGGCAGCTGGAAAAGAGGTAAGGGGAAGTGATAATCACATTCTAGGAAAATCTTAATTCTGGGCAATCATTTTCTCAGTTATAATTCAGAGGAGTTATCTGCTACAGATATGATAGCATTGCCATTCCTTTGTCCAACTTCTCTATGAAGTCCCATTAGCCCTTTACTTTGTCTGCATGGTCAGTTTGTATCTTAAATTGGCTCTAAAGATTGGAGATCAATTGTAGGATTTACATTACTATGACTATGTAAATAATATAAGTTGGGCCAAGTAATGTGCTAGCATTACATTTGCATATTTATAGGTCCTTTGCCACAAACATTGAGCAAATCAAAGGAGATTGTTCCTAGCATTAGTGTTAAATAAACCTTTCTTACTTATACCTCACCAATTACTTAAAATTATACCTCATTTGAGTTTATTTTTTTGTCAAAACAATAATTTAGTCTAAAGTTTCTAATATCCTTTATTTAATTTCTTGCAGTACTCACCTTTATTGTAAACTATTTCTGCTTCCAATTCTCTATCCTATCATTTATTATATTAGTCCTTTGTGTACCTTTTTTCCTTACAGAAGAATCCTCCCAACCCTACCTCCCTCTTCTCCAGTGAATTGGTTGCCCTTGTCCTGATGCTCAGTTGTTATACTGATCTTATTGCTTTCCCAGGATGAAACTTTTGCCTCTTTGGTGGATCAAAATGAATTGCAACCTTTTTTTTTTATTATTATTATTTCAGAGAAGAAGGGAGAGGGAGAGATAGAAATATCCATGGTGAGAGAAAATCATTGATTGGCTGTTTCCTGCATGTCCCCTACTGGGGATTGAGCCCACAACCTGGGCATGTGCCCTTGACCAGAATCAAACCATGGACCCTTCAATCTACAGGCTGATGCTCTATCCACTGAGCAACCAGGTAGGGCTGAATTGCAACTTTTTGCTCTCATTTCACTGAAACATTTCATATAATGTCCCAAGAAGATGTCCATGAAATATGTTACTAAGTTTCTCTGTGTATGTAAAAAAAAAAAGTATTTGTTCTGTGCTTATGCTTGAATGAATGTTAGTTTGAGTAAAAAATCCAGGTTGAAATTATTTGATCTCAGAATTAAGAACACTTTGTTTCATTGTCTTCTAACATATCATATTAATAAAAATGTTATTCCCATTTCTTTCCACACAATTTGATGTTTGTTCTCTGAACTTTTTTATGGTCTTATTTTATTCTAGGTGTTCGGAATTTCATTCCTTAAGCAAAAAACCCTGAGGTCCCCAAGGCAGTTTCAATGTCACTTCATAGAGACCTGTGTGCCTGGGGGTACCTTATATGTATCAAATGATAAATTTTTGAAGAACCAAGATAGGAAAATCACAACTGATACTGATACCATTGTAATAACCTGGTTATTATTATTTAACAGGAAAGGAGTAAAGGGAAGACTAGATAAAATAGGCATGCCATTTATACAGCTTTGCTAATATAACACTACAAGTCTGTTCCCTGCGAATTGATGGGGGAAGGAACTGGACAACAGACACATGCCCAGTGAGGTCTGAATGTTGTGGGAAGGTGCCTACCTGTCTGTCAGTCACACCTGGAGTGGGTCAATGGGCCACAATAAGAGCGGCCCATGAAAGGGCACGAGACCTGAATATTTAAACTTCTGAACAAAGGAGCACACTCTCTTGTTTGTTTGTTTTTTTCACTCTGTTTGCTCTTGGCTCTTGCCTCTCCTGCTTGCCTGTGCTCCTGTGACTCCTGTTGCAGGGGGCACACTTCCCTGTGCCATGTGGCTCACGGCCTGTGGGACTCACACAATGGACTAATGGACTTTAATGAACTGGTGCTCTGCAGGACCCAGCTGCAGCATGGAATGGAAGCCCTGGACACTGGCCTTGCTTCTGCTCTACTGGAGCCCCAGATGCACCTCTTTCAGGACTGATTTAAGGGGCATGGGACTTTGCAACCACAGGAGTGTAACTCCATGCAAATAAAGCCTTTTACTACACCTCATTCTCCCATGCGAATCTTAGAAAATTAATTTTTTAAAGATATCACAAGAACCTCACTCCCACGAGTGATTCTCCTATAAAAATATAGTCAAAATACACTAACTATACATTTATTTTCTTGATGATAATTTTTTCCTAGTGGATTACATATTTAATTTTTTTATTTGTTTTTTTATTAATCCTCACCAGAGGATATTTTTCCATTGATTTTTAGGGAGAGTGGAAAAGAGAGAGAAAGAGAGAGAAACATCAATGTGAGAGAAACACATCGGTTGGTTGCCTCCTGCATGATCCCTGACCAGGGTCCAGGCCGGGTAGGAGCCTGCTACCAAGGTACATGCCCTTGACCAGAATCAAACCTGGATCCCTTTGGTCTGTAGGCCAATGCTCTATCCACTGAGCAAAACTGGCTAGGGCTAAATATTTAAAATTTAAAATAATGAAAAAAATGGGCTAGAATAAATTATAGTTATTATTCTGGAAATGAAACACTTTTTAAGCAAAAGATCAAAGGCAGATACAATAAAAAAAAGTTCATAAAAACTGATCACATGAATTTGGGAAGCTTCTACACTGAAAACATATAATTAAAATATAAGGCAAATGAAAAATTATTTGCAAAATAGTGTTAGAGGTTTGATATTCTTACTATGATAATGAGGTCTGATACTAGTATATAAGAAATAAGTTTAAAAATATCCCAAAAGAAAAAATATGTAATGATGTGAATAGGCAATTAACAAAATAAAAATATAAATGGAAAATAACCATAAAATAATATTTATTTTTTAAAAAATACAAAGAAAAATAGCAAAAATTTGACTTTTTATCCTATCAAGTTGCAAAATAAAAAATAATTTTAAGTAAAGGTGTTGTTTAGGAATAACATGTTATATGGAACCACTCTTGGTATAAGGCAGTTATACCAAGCTCGTGCCTTTGAAAAGTCATAAAAATGTATGTTATTCAGTTGACCAATGCATATCAAAGGCCATAAAAAATGTGCATTTATTTTGAGCCAGAAATTCTCTTTTGAGAAATTTAATCTAAGAAAAAAATATATGAAGATGCACTTGTAAGGATATACAACACTGAATGGTTTATAAGAAAATTGGAAACAACTGAGTCCAAAAATAGAGGTTGGATTTATGTTGTTTTCATGTAAGAGAATTAAAAATGATTCTGTATCCACATAGTCACTGACATAGAAAGACACCCAAAATGTTATCTAATGAGAAAGGCATGTTCCAAAACAGTATGTACAGTATAATTCCAACATTACTGTTGGCCTTCATAATTAAAAAATCATGCCTGGTTTGATCTAGAGCCTCAAATAGCACCATATATTATTACAAAGTGTGGGAAAACATACACAATAACATTAAGAGTGGTGCTTTGGGTTTTCTTCTTTATAATTTTTCATATTTTCTACAATTTCTAAAATAAACCAAAAAAATGAGTTAACAGAGTCTTCCTTCTATTTAAATATATTTTCTTTTTAGTGCATCTTAACAATCAGAAATCATCAGGATATAGATTTCTAATGAAGACAGTGTGAGATAAACTCTCATTTACCATACAGCCTCCGTTTCCTTACCTCATTTTTTATACAGGCCTTCATATTAGATCCATCCACAGTAAATTTATATTTTTCCATCTACTTTCTTTTTGTGGTCTCATGGTGTCTAATTACTTAAAGATAAGAACTCATTCTTCACTCAAAGTGTTGCTTGTTATTTCTCTAATGGAGGATGATGTTTTTTATAGAATCTTATAATAGTGTTTTCCTTATGATTTTGAGTATTAAATATAAGTAGTTCACACTAAATTTAGATATAAGGAATAACCAGACCAAATGATATGATTAAAGCCACTGTTCTGGTAGACAGTGTAGGTTGAGTACTTATCCAGATAATTTGATTACTGTAAACAGTCAACTTTGCCTGGATTATCTGGATAATTGCCTCACCTCTGCATTTTACATCGCCTAAGGTTCTAGCTTTATTTTGTATCCTATGGGCCACTTTTTGCAGTGATCAGCAATCAGAGAAAATCAGATTATCACTCTGTGTAACCTTCCTGTGCCTTGGGTAATTAAGTCAACAAATTAGCTGAAGGCTCCAATGCGGAAGGGGATTGGTAGACTGTGGTCAAGACACATATTTATGAATTTTCCCTTAAGCTGCTTTTCTTGAGGAAGCTTTGATAAGAAACATATGATCTCAATTATCATTAACTCCCTGTGGTTTCCGTGCTTGGGAGCTTGACCTAGACTTTCGAAGGCATAGGACCCCCTTGGATGTGTGCCTGAGCAGGGTACTGCCAGTCCATTCACATTTTCCATCCTGTTATCTCACACTGAGAAAGGGGACTTAAATCACTCTTCACACACTCCCTGCAGTCTCAGGGGCTATGCCACTTCTGTGGGCTGCTTTTAGTCTTTCTTTCCTGCCCTTTGGTAATATGCTTTTCTAGTCAACCGAACATCTTTCTTTAAAGCTATTTTTAAATAAAAAATTATTTAAAAAAAAATCTTTTAATGGCAAAGGGAAAATATACAGGCATGAAAACGACTCCTATCAGACACAGACAAATAAGAATTTAACAAAGATGATCACTGCTATTGTTTGAAAATCTAACACGTAAATAGGAGTGGGTGTTTGGGTTTTGTTTCTGCATTTAGAATTGTAGATTTAGTTTCTCTGTGTGAAAAAGGCCTAAACAATATATCAGAATATTTAACAGTTAATTAGTTACAATACAACCTTTGAATATACATATTGAAAAACTACTCCAAATATTAACTTTGACTCAGGACCAGGAATGGGGCTTACAGTGAAGACTTGCAGAACTGGGCTGGCTGGGATATGTGGGCTGATGGGCCCAACTACAGCTGGGTGCACAATTAAAAGGGACATTCATGTCCCTCAAATCATATAAATAGGTATACACAGAGTATTAAAGTGGAAAAAAGAAAAGAGGAAATTAGTTCCCAGAATAATCATTTTAAATGTGTTTTGTTTTGTGATCAGAGTTGAATTATTTGATTATCTATGTACAGATTATGCTGCTACAGAAGTAAGGAAACAGAGTTTATTGTAAATGACTTGCCCAACAGGCCTCGCATGATAGGACTTGAAAAAAATAAACAGTTTGATGTTTAATGAAGCTAATATGTGCCCATTATAAAAGCTTGAAAAATGCATATAAAATCTAAAAGAATAAATAATACTTGATCACCAACTAGAGATATTTTTACATCTTTTCCATAAACATGTATATTCCATGATAGGGAACATATTGCGTATTGCAATTTTGATTCATCCTCTTTACCCATTTAGTATTATAGCATACGTATATCATTTAGAATTTATTATGTTTCAAGAGTCAGTAAATCCAACTTAAACTGGCTGAAACAAATCCAAGAAATTATTGGCTCTAGAACTGAAAAGTCGAGAGGAAGAAGTGGATTCAAGCACAAACCAGAGGTTCAGCTGGCTCTGCCTGGTTCCATTTACCTGCACTTCCCTCAGATTTGCTCTTTTTGGTGGTTTTGTCCTCATGCTAACTTCTCTCACCAAATTCATCAGTATCAGTTCCAGACTTTACACCCTCTCACCACGGTGTCCAAAGAGAGTCTCTTTTCCAAAGCTCTGAGAGAAAAATTTTGTTCAGCGCAAAAGTACACTCTAATCATACCTGCTTACATCAGACACTTCCCCAAGACTATTACTAAGATAAGGGAACATTTTACTCCTATAGACTTAGATGTGGGTTACATGTTAAACCCACCCAGGCCACATAAGCAAAGGGTATCTACACTAATAAAGATTAAGATGCAAATTGATGGTACCTTCACAATGCCCACCAGCCAATCAGGAGTGGGTATGCAAATCAACCCAACAAAGATGGTGGGTTAATTTGCATACACAGGTGCTGAGTGCCCGGGGGTGGGGCAGGACGCTTGCGTCATTGCCATGGCGATGACACAGGTGTTCCACACTGCCCCAGCCACTCTGGGCCTCTGGGCAGCATGGGAAGGCAGAAAGGTGGCTCCAGGCCAGAGCGAAAAGGCGGGTCCAGCCAGAGCCAAGGCAGTGCTGGCATCCAGGGGAAGGAAGGCCCATTCTTGCATGAATCTTCATGCATTAGGCCTCTAGTAATCTAATAAACTTCTTATTACCACATTAAAAGTATCTTCACAAATATTGTTATGTCTGTATACTATCTCATTTTACAGTAATACTTATATTTATTAAACACTAGAAGCCTGGTGCATGAATTTATGCATGGGTGGGGTCTGGCCAGCCCGCCCCAATGGGGGTCGATTGGGCACGGGACTTGCTGGGGGGAGGGGCTGCAGGAGGTTGGCTGGCATGCCCCACCCCCGATCAGGCCAGTTGGCCCGCTGCAGTGGGTGTCATAGCGACTGGTCATTCTGGTCATCCCAGTGTTCCAGTTGCTGGTTTTTTACATATATAGATTCTTCTCATTAGACATTTAGTCTGTTTCCAATTTTTCTATAATATAAATAATGTTGTGAACATTCTTTTTAATAAATTCTTGGCTGCCTTTGGTTTTACTCTTCTAACGTAGATCACAAGTATAATTATTAGACCAAGGGCACAATATTTTTCAGTGTTATGTTGCTTTTTAGAAGAGTCACATGTCTCATAAATGTGGCTACCTATCTGATCACCATGGGTAGCATTATCATTTACAAATAAGTCTTTACTAATCTGCCTAGTGAAATATTGTAGATCATGGTTATTTTTTATTCAAATTTATTTAATTTACTAATGAAGTTGACATTGTCCTCTAATAATAATTGAGTAGCACAGTGTGTCAATCACTGGTCTGAGCATTTTATACACATAAGACAATTTAAACATCATAAAACCTATATAATTACCGTAATTAATTTACCAAAAGTAAAATGGCCAGAAAGTGGATAGCCAGCCAGGATTCAAATCCATGTCTACCTAACTCAAATGTAAGCTTTTAAGAATCAAGAAAAGCTACTTTTTGTATTATGCATAGTAACCATTTGTATTTTCTACTTTGTTGTGACTGTAATATTTATTATGATTTACTTCGAAGAATTATATTCTATGCTAATCTCTAAAATCTAAAATAGCTCCCAAAATAATACAGTTGAAAATAACTATAGAATTGTAATTTTCTAAGAAAAAAATAAAAACTCTTGGTGAAAGTCGCAGTTGTAGCGCATTCCCATAATTCAGCCCTTAGGCACAAGGGTGCTAAACTAGAACTCTTTCTACTATTAATGAAAACAAATGGAAAAGGAGAAAAGAATGTAATACTTTAGCTCTCCTATCTACATGATTGTCCTCTGAAATGTGCATTGTTTTGGTAATTCCCTAATGTTTTTTGTTAATTTTTTTTTTGGATTTCTAGTTGTTCTCAAGCAGAGGGTTGGTCTGTTATAGGCTAGTCCACGGGTGGGCAAACTTTTTGACTCGAGGGCCACAATGGGTTCTTAAACTGGACCGGAGGGCCGGAACAAAAGCATGGATGGAGTGTTTGTGTGATCTAATATAAATTCAAAGTAAAGGAGCGGAGGGGAGAGCAAGAGAACCGGATAGAACAGCCGGATCCGGCCCGCGGGCCGTAGTTTGCCCACGGCTGTCTATCACAACTAAAAGCAAACTCTACAAGGGTCAAACATCTCTATAATTTTTATGAAAAACTAGAGGCCTGGTGCATGAAATTCGTGCAGGGGAGGGTCATCCCTCAGTCCAACCTGTGCCCTGTCGCAGTCTGGGACCCCTCGGGGGATGTCTGCCTGCCAGTTTAGGTCCATTCCCCATGGGGAGTGGGCCTAAGCCGGCAGTTGGACATCCCTCTCACAGTCTGGGACATCTAGCTCTTTACCAGCCCCCTGCTAGCTGCTCCTTACTGCTTGGCTTGCTGCTCCTTAGCACTGCCACGGAGGTGGGAGACGCTCCTGCCACCGCTACTGCACTTGCCAGCTGTGAGCCTGGCTTCTGGCTGAGCGGCGCTCCCTCTGGGAAGCGCACTGACCACCAGGGGGCAGCTCCTGCATTGAGCGTCCGCCCTCTGGTGGTCAGTGCACATCATAGCAACTGGTCAACTGCCGTTCGGTCGATTTGCATATTAGGCTTTTATTATATAGGATTCTTACAAAATATAAGGGTAAAGAATATTTTATCCACTTATAATACTATTAAAATATGCCACAATAAAGGGAAAGGCATAAAACTAGTATTTATGTGCTTACATAGGCTTGAAATAGGGTTGCATTCACAAAATGCCTTCATGATATAACTGATGAATATTCAGTACAAAACAAAGACACATGCTATTCCTATATTGTGAGCAAAAGCAGCCACAGGAAAGAAACTTCTGTAAGGTTTCTGAGGCATCGAGTTGCCCACAGGTTATCAATATTTACATACTAATTCATTCTACTAGAGGTCTTTATAAACCAAAAATATGGCATATGTCACAACTCTTAAACATCTACAGCCATTAGAGAAGAAAACCAAATAAGAATGCAACATGCAACAGTTATCTTCATTTATCCTTCCTCTTTCTCCCACCAACACACACACACACACACACACACACACACACACACACACACACACACCACATACAGAGTAAACCTATAAAACATTCTTGGGTAGTGTACCATGACCATTGAGAAGTCCATTCAGTTGAGAAGATACATACATTTGTTCTGGCATTATGATGTCTCTTCTGTGTCCCTTATATACAAAAGGATATTACATAAGCTGTTAATGTGGATAAGTCCTAAAGTTTCCAGCTCAGCCATATTTCCAGATACTATTTATGTCCTTTTTTAAATAAGCATCCATTTGAATTCTCTATTCTCTTCCTTGATATATATATATCTTTAAACATTTATATATGTCTTTAAACATTTATATATATCTTTAAACATTTAAAGATATATATTAAAGATATATATATATATATATATATATATATATATATATATATCTTTAAACATTTATGAGCCTATGTCATTTATTTGAACACTTATTTAAGTATCTTTTGAATCTCAAACTCATTATGCAGAATTAGAAATGTCTACCTGACTCAAATCTCAGCTGTTAAGAAATTTTATACAAACACATATACACATATTAAGAAGACTAATGTTAATTTTGATATTAAATAAACAATGTTTAACTAACTATCTTCAGAAGAAATATGCTTTTCCTATAAAATTAACAAAAAAACTACTTTAAAGAATTTCTCTAACAATGGGAACACAGAAGTGAGGTAACAGTACACTAATTTGCAAAATATATTTTTAATAAACTGAATATTAGTTCTATTTTAAGAGTTTGGTGTATGTTAGGAAGTTACACCAACTTTAATTGAACTTATATCACTTCAAAAAGTCACCAATAGAGGGAGCAAATAATTTAAAAATAATATTAATTATGACTTACTTTTTGTTTGTTTGTTTTTGTTAATCCTTACTCGAGTATATTTTTCCATTGATTTTTAGAGAAAGTGGAAGGGAGGGAGAGAGAAACATTGATGTGAGAGAGACACATCAATTGGTTTCCTCTCACAGGGCATGGGGATCTAGCTTGCAACTGAGGTACATGCCTTTGACCAGAATTGAACCCAGGACCCTTCAGTCTGCAGTCTGACACACTATCCACCAAAGCAAACAAGCTAAGGCATGATCTACTTTATTTTTAAGTTGTATAAGAACTAACTTATTTATTTCTGAAAAATAGTTGGCTTTGAAAAGTCACTATATAATTTATAAAGATTTATAACTATACAAGATATAGAAACATAGGAAAGATGATTATAAATATAATTTATTAATCTCTTACTAATCTAAATCATAATCACACATAAGACTTGGATTTTTCTATTCTTGTTCAGTTTCTTTCTAATTTTAGACTTGGGGAAAGCCACCCACTTCTCTAAGCCTCATTTTTTATGTCTTCAAAATGGAAACAATAATAAATCACAGAGATAAGATATCACGGAGCATCTATGAAAGGATCAAATATGATGATATATGTTAGGTGATTAGCATTAACAAATGTTAGGGTTTTCTGTGTATCTAGCCCAAAAAGAATATAGATCCCTCCCCCAAAACAGCTTCCTCTTTTTGATTAAATTTGTTCAGTCACCACAGCCCTATCTCACAATATTGTTGAAGAATATCAGACTCTCCTAATGGGTTTTGTTAACTGAAGGAATTTATTATTATTTTATAAGGCAGAGCAGCATAATGTTTTTTGATATGTTCCACCTGAATAGACTCTCAAAGCATGCCCCTTAGGCCTGCTGCAAATCTATATATCTATATATATAAAAGCCTAAGAGAGTGGAATGCCGGAACGACTGGAACAACCGGTCGCTATGACATGCACTGACCACCAGGAGGCAGACGCTCAACGCAGGAGCTTCCCCTAGTGGTCAGTGCACTCCCACAGCAAGAGCACCGCTCAGTTGACCGACCTGTCCCTGCGGCCCACCAGCAGGGAGGCAGCCACTCACTCCCTAGGGGTCCTGCAGGTCCAATCTCCGGAGAACGGGCCAGGCACCGACAGACCAGCACCGTTGGCATGATCCTGACAGCGCCACCGGCCTCCTGGAAGTCCGGCTTGGGCACCGTGGACGCTTCTCCTCCCTAGATGCTCCACAAGGAAGAAATGATATAAAAGCAGCCGCCAGGTGGCTCCTGACAACCGGTGTGAATGTCAGCAGGACGGATCCAGATCCCAGGTGACAAGGGTGTCCCACCACGCCCTGAGGGCTGATCACATTCCAGCCTCCCCCACCCACCTCAGGTGGGTGCCAGACACAGGGCTCATGGCTGGTGAGCACCACTGTGGCTGCTTGAGCCTCTCCCAATTGGGACTGACTGGGCTTGAGCTCACAGTAGGTGCAGTGGGGCTGGGATGAGTGGGAGTGGCAGGCAGGAGTGGCATGTGGTGTTGGACTGCAGGGATGGGTTTTGGCCTGATCCCCGTAGGCTTGGGCACCAAGGGACCCCACCCGTGCACGAATTCATGCACCAGGCCTCTAGTAAGATATAAGCCAAGTAATGACTCATTTATCTGCTGTCACTGCCATAATGATATAAATACCCAAAGTTTTCAATTTAATCCTTACAAGGCTCCAGGTAAGCTTCTTAGAAAAAGCACCAGTCTTTTCTCTAGCATTCTTGGGCCAGGAACGGCTATTCTAGATTTCTAGTTACACATATGAATTGAAATAAGTGGAGGGGAATTCTGAAGGTCAAGTACGAGAGACAGGAGCTTCTTTATTAGACACGTGATTTTCAATAAGCTCTAGAGGTATATCTTTGATTGCTCAAGAAAGCAAGAGATAAAGGAGGACCCTTTTGTTCTAAGACAGAATGTTGTGTGCCAGGATATGACCTGCGATAATTCAGTGAACATGAATGAGAACACAAAGAAAACAAATATGTAATATGAGAATGACTGAGGAAGCCACAGCGTAAAGGACCCAGAGAAAAGAAATTTCCTCAAGTACTGTAAGTTAATTTATGGGCTACAAACTTTATTGGTGTTTTATTGTTACACCTGGAGCTTCTTTTTATTAACCTGTATCAATCTTATTGAGAGTAGGATGTAATATATTCTCTAATCAGGATAGATTTTTCTAGAACCTGGGCAGATTAAGATTACAAAGAAGGGGTGTTCCTAAAATGAGTAGATGATCCCTTGTGCTAAAAATATCATCAAAAGTATAATTATTTTTATAAATTACTATTATGAAATTGCTGGGAAATTTTCAACATAAAATAGAGATGAAGAAGACACATAAATATTGGAAACTTAGAAAAAAAACTTAGGATCAGTACTCTATGACCAATGGTTTATCAAAACCTACCTCATTGGAGTAAAGGTTGAAACCCAAATTACAAACTAATTTGTGTTGGTAATTATTGAATGCATATGAACAATTAGTCTATTTAGTGATGTGATTTTAAATTCTTACAGTTTTTGACTCACCTGCAAAGAACTTGAGAATTTTAGACAATGATAGAATTAATAATCTACTTCCTGCCATTTTGTGGCTCTCACCTTGTATCAAGTACTACTTTCAGTGAAATGAGATAAAATATAATATTTCTTGTTTATTTATACAACTTCCTTTCAAAATAGGACATTCACATTTTTATATTATTTCTTACCTGTTACAAATCAATAAACTAAATGGTTCTATCAGTAACTTATCGAAGTAGCTTATCCTATCTAATAAAGAGGAAATATGCTAATTGACCCTCACACCATCACAAAGATGGAAGCACCCACAGCCAATAAGGAAGGAATATGCTAATTGACTGCCCTGCCCTCAAAGATGTCAGCGCCCATAGCCACAAGATGGTGGCACCCAGTTCACTCAGCCCCACCGGGGCACCTGCCTCCAGAGTCCCCCAGTCCCCTCAGCCCCCCAGCTGCCCAGGGCCAGCCTGAGGTACTAGCAAGCCTGGGATGGTGGCTGCCCAGCCGCCCAGGGCCCCCCGAGGCTCAGGTAACCAGGGCAGGCCAAGGCTTGTGCTGCCGGCAGTGGCAACAGCAGAAGTGTGATGGGGCATCCCCTTCCCCTGATCACTGGGTCGCCTCCCACCCCTAAGGGCTCCCAGTCTGTGAGAGGGGGCAGGCCGGGCTGAGGGACACCCCCCCTCCAGTGCATGAATTTTCATGCCCCAGGCCTCTAGTCTATTATAAAAGTTGTTTATAATAGATAAACAAAAATTACAAGGTATTTTTCCTTTTTGTTCAATTAATTTTTTAAAAATTTCTGTGATCAGTCCCATGAATAACTAAAGATCACCAATATACTTTATTATTTATCAACTTGTTTTTTGGTTTATTTGTTCTAGTGTTAAGCATTAACATATTAAGGTGGGAATGGCAGCCACATTTATTTTAAGTCCTAAAATTAATAAGCATAGAACTAGAAAACATTCAATACACCATTAACTTGATCTGTATATTATTTTTTCTAGTTAAACACTGTACAGAGAAAGGATTTCCACACTCGGGGAATTAATTTTTCCAGAAGTCAATTTAAGATCCATGGAAGACTTTTATTGGCTTTACAAGACTAACAACATTGAAATATTTGTTGTGACTGATCACATTTTTATCTGTTCATAGATAATTTGGAGCAGCATTTTCCTAAATATGCCCCAGAAAAACTGACCTGTGAGAAGCACTGTGGCTCCAGATACTAACAGAGGCTAGGAACATGCTGCTCTTAGCAAAGGGAAGTAAGAGATGGTTCAGGGCCAGGGATGGCCTAATGGTAACAAGTTAAGCAGAGGAAAGATTAGACTCAGCGATATGAAGACAGAAACAAATATACTAGTAGCGTTGCTTCTCTGCCTCCGTGTAGGATAAGCAGGACTCACGATTGCACAGATAAAGGTAACTTACTATGCTACTTCTTCTAACTATTCTTAAATAAGCTCATGTTGCTTTTGCTCTCTATTTTTCTTCACAAGAATCTTATTGGAACAGAATATGCATCTTCCCCTCTACCTAAAATCAGCAGAGTAATCTTGAATGCATAATGCATGCCAGACACTGTGCCAATCACTGGAAAAATACACATAACAAACAAGAGATTGGTATAAGCCAGCATCATGTATTCCAGCTCCAGACTCTGAGCTGGTGTTAGTCTTCCCCAAACCACTTGTGCTGAGAGAGGAACTACAGTGGTTCCTCAGGGGGTAATTGGGATATGTAATCACCAAAAGAAAAGAGCACAGGTGCTGGGTGTCCAGAAAACAAAATCTCCACTATACCAGGTATGACTTTTATCTCTGGGATTCTACCTAGAGCTTTTACATTTCATAAGACTGATTACGTTGCTGACATTCTTTATGCATATCCAAACCTTCTCTCAGTCCACCGTCTCTGCACCATGCTTAACGATGCACCATCAAAGTCCCATGGACCTGCCCGGCCAGCGTGGCTCAGTGGTTGAGCATTGACCTATGACCCAGGAGGTCATGGTTCAATTCTTGGTCAGGGCACATACTCAGGTTGCGGGCTTGAGCCCCAGTGGGAGGCATGCAGGAAACAACTGATCAATAGATGATTCTCTCATCATTGAGTCTCTCTCCCACTCCCTTCCTCTCTGAAATCAATAAAAATACATATTAATTTTTTAAAAATCCCATGGACCTGGCTCAGGGGTAGCCGAGGTAATCAGAAAGAGATTCTAAAGAGGGGGCATGGATCAGGAGACAGATCAGAGCAGCATAGTGATAATAATCTTGATGAACTGGATCTAATTTTTATTAAGAATGATGGCATTTTTTATAGGTAAGAAAGGTTGAAGTTGCTGAGAAAGGAGAGGTTGCCATCTTGAACATTCCCAAGAACATAAAGATACTGCAAATGTTTTCATGTTCACTTTGATAAAATCTCATTGTCCTTTCAGGCATAAAACATAAGCTCTGTTAATTTGAAGTGTAGAACAGTTTTATCTTTTGTATGTGCAGAACTGTTCTTCATTATAAACCAGCTCTTGTCTAAAGACCTACACTTTTCCACTCGAGATCTACAGGAAAATAAATAATACTGGTTCCAAATATCTTTGTAAGAGAATGTCCAGAAGTTTTGATCACATGCAGGCCTCTTATGTTATAGTAAACCTTTGATTGCATAACATATCTAAATATGTTTCTCCTGATTCTTTCAATCTGCATGAGGAAATTAAGATTGGTTTTTTTTTTGGTTGGTTTCCTGTTTCTCTTATAGCACAAAGGCATCCAGTTGTTCCTGGGACACTATGTTCTGCTCAGTTTCTCTCTTATCAATCTGCTGGGGTGGGGGGGAAGGGGGGAAGAAGGATGTTTGTTTTTGCAATAATTAGGAAAGAATTCTACCTTCTATATGCTTACAGATAGCAGGAAATACGCCTATTGGCCACAATCCTAATCACTTCAGATTCCTTAAAAGCTCTATTATTTTAACTACCATTCTCTTTAAAAATCGCTAGTTGTGGAAACCTCAGGAAGTGCACAGGAAATAACTGCCTGAGAAAATGTTATCCAGGGAACTGGGTCATGTAACAAAGTGGTAAGGCATGACTAAAACTACACCCAAACACTATTATTTAGCGTCTCAAGCTGTCTTTGTCTGTAGCATTACATGTTTGAAAAGAAATAACTCTCACAATATGGGTATCATGTCCTAGAAAGACCATTGCCCAGTTAGGCAAAGGGCCAAGACATCCAGTTAATTGTTGACTTTTACAGGCAAGGGGAATTAGAGCGTTAGGTCAATGATTCAGCTAATCTCTCTGCCAAGAGAATTTGTGTTCAGATTCTGCAATGATTGGTCACCAAGGCAGCCTACAATTCACTGTCCATTTAATTTTGGATATCCATTTGATTTACAATTTTTAAATTGAGGTGACAGAGCCTCTGACCTTGTTTCTTAAATTTTTGGATGATGATTTGCATTAGAAAGAGACAATGTCAATAGTAGACCATCTCTCTGACAATTCTTCACCAAATCTCCATGTCTGCAGATTTCATACCAGGCAGACCTGGGCTTGTATCCCCAGCTTTGCTACTAAGTCAGTGTGTGTGAATTTGTGCATGTTTTTATTATCACTAAGGCTTAGTTTTTATTTCTTGTAAAGTGGCATTAACAGTACTTTATTCCTCAGCTTAAAGGCACACAAGTAATTTTAAATTTGAATAATTCTAAATTTTGAACAAGTTCTATAAATGATAAATGAATTTAATGTAGTGTTATTTTTCCAAAATGACAAATAAATAATAAATAAATAATATAGTTTATAATCCCCAGCATACAGAAATAGATGAAAAGGTGATGCCTAGCTCATGGTATTTTTAAGGATTAAATAATACTTGACCTGCATGGAGAGAAAAAAAACTTAGTTACCACAACTACTACTACCACTGTAAGTACAACTTCCATGACTATAACTACCAACTCTCTGTTTCCTAATGTGTGAAAAAAGGGAATAAAACAACTTTTCTTATAGAGTTGAAATGAAATAGCTTCTGCTCAGCTCGTGTGGTTCAGTGATTGAACATTGACCCATGAACCAAGAGGTCACCAGTTCAATTCCCAGTCAGGGCACACGCCCTGGTTGTGAGCTTGATCCCTGTAGGGGACCTGCAGGAGGCAGTCAATTGATGTTTCTCTCAGCGATGTTTCTATCTCTCTACCTCTCTCCCTTCTCTCTCTCTAAAATCAATTAAAAATATTTTTAAAAATTCAAAAAAGAGGAGAGAAACCAAGATGGCGGCATAGGTAAACACCTAAACTGCTGCCTCGCACAACAATTTCAAAACTACAACTAAAAGACAGAACGGACACCATCCAGAACCGCAGGAAAGCTGACTGAGTGAAAATTCTACAACTAGAAGGAAGGAGAAAAGCTCACAGAGAATTGGAGGTACGGCAAAGGGTCTTTGTGCGCGCAGAGAGGAAGGGCGGCGGAGTGCCTGGCTGGCTTTCTCTGGCGGAAGGGGGAAGGGAGCCCCCGACCGCATTGAACCCCAGTTCTGACTGCACTGAACACCTATTCCGGGCGAGCCCCTGGGGAAAGTCCGCTCGCGCCAGTGCGCACAAAGGCTGCGGAGGCTGCCACAGGCTTTCCCTAGCGGAAGGGAGTGAGAGGCTCCTGACGGCACAAAACCCCAGTTCTGACTGAAGTGAGCCCCAGTTCTGACTGCAGTGAACCCCAGTTCCAGGCGAGCCCCCGGGGACCCACGCTCTTGTGGGGGGAGTCTGGACTCTCGGGCGGAGACTCGGGAGCCGGGGAAGGCGGAAGACTGAAAGTCCGCTCGCGCCAGTGCGCACAAAGGCTGCGGAGGCTGCCACAGGCTTTCCCTAGCAGAAGGGAGTCAGAGGCTCCTGACGGCACTGACTGAAGTGAGCCCCAGTTCTGACTGCAGTGAACCCCAGTCCCAGGCGAGCCCCCGGAGACCCACGCTCTTGTGGGGGGAGTCTGGACTCTCGGGCGGAGAATCGGGAGCCGGGAAGGCAGAGGACTGAAGGCACACACGTGCTAGCAAGGGCAAGGCTGATGGGAAGCCAAGACTGAGACTCCACCTCATCCAAGCTGAGCACAGAGGCTATTGCAATTTGGCAAGTCTAATCCTATAAGGCTGTCTCCAGCACCGGACTTCTCCCAGCATAGACACAGCTGATCCTTACAGCCAACTGGCCTGGAGGTCAATTCTTCCCAGTGATACCAACAACAATAAAGACTTAATTACAACAAGGCTGTACACACAGTCCACAAAGGTGTGCACCAAGAGTGTCCACCTCAGGTTAACTGGGGAGGCAGACCCACTGGGCCAAATTGGAAACCTAGCACACAAATCTACCAACTAAGGGAAGCAGTGAAAATGCGGCGTCTAAGAATCAGATCACAAACGAAAGAAATGGAGGAAAACAAACGACTGGATATAGAATTCAAAACCACGGTTATAAGGCTTTTTAAGAATATCCTAGAAAAGGCCGATAAATATAACAAGACCCTCGAAGAGATGAAAAAGGACCAACTAGAAATTAAACATACACTGACTGAAATAAAAAATATTATACAGAGACCCAAAAACAGACAAGAGGAACACAAAAATCAAGTCAAAGAATTGAAATACAAAGAAGCAAAAAACACTCAACCGAAAAAGCAAAAAGCAAAAAAAAAAATCCAAAAAGTTGAAGATAATGTAAGAAGACTCTGGGACAACTTCAAGCGTACCAACATCAGAATTATGGGGGTGCCAGAAGAAGAGAGAGAGCAAAATACTGAAAACCTATTTGAAGAAATAATGACCGAAAACTTCCCCCACCTGGTGAAAGAAATAGACTTACAAGTCCAGGAAGCCCAAGAACCCCAAACAAAAGGAATCCAAAGAGGACTACACCAAGACACATCATAATTAAAATGCCAAGAGCAAAAGACAAAGAGAGAATATTAAAAGCAGCAAGAGAAAAACAGTTAGTTACCTACAAGGGAGCACCCATACAACTGTCAGCTGACTTTTCAACAGAAACTATGCAGGCCAGACGGGAGTGGCAAGAAATTTTCAAAGTGATGAATAGCAAGAACCTACAACCAAGATTACTCTACCCAGCAAAGCTATCATTCAGAATTGAAGGGCAGATAAAGAGTTTCACAGACAAGAAAAAGCTAAAGGAGTTCATCACCACCAAACCAGTAAGAAAAAAGGAAAGATAAAAATTATGAACAACAAATACATATCTATCAACAAGTGAACCTAAAAATCAAGTGAATTAAAAACCTGAGGAACAGAATAATCTGGTGAATACAATAGAATCAGGGGCATAGAAAGGGAGTGGACTGATAATTCTCAGGGGGAAAGGGGTATGGGGGGGTTCATAAAGAGACTGGACAAAAATCATACACCTATGGATGAGGACAGTGGAGGGGAGGTAAGGGCAGAAGGTGGGGTGGGAAATGGGTGGAGGGGAGCTATGGGGGAAAAAAGGAGAAATAATTGTAATAATCTGAATAAAGATTTATTTAAAAAAAATAAAATAAAATAAAAAATAATAAATAAAAAAAAAATTCAAAAAAGAAATAACTTATCTAAAGCTCTTTGCATGATTCTTGGCACATAATAAGTGCTCATTAAATGTTAGCTACTACTATTAATCACAATGAGAACTATCACCACTATTACAACTGTACTACTACAACCACTCTTATTAGAAGGAATTAATCCCCACTAATTTCAAAGAACTTGCAGTCTAATTATAATGTCATCAAAGCAAAATACTTCAATATATAATTTTCTTCCATTGTTATTCCATGAAGCTGAGCCAGAGACTGGAGAAGATCAAAATCACAGGGCTCAAAATCACCTAGGAACATGTAGCAATTCTGTGCCTCCCTTCTCCAAAGTCCTCAGTAAAGAGAATGTCAAAGTTCCCAGGCACTGAAAAATTTTGTAGAGCATTGTTGTCTCAAAATAACTGCAGAGCATTTTCTCTGGCTTTTAAATTGGACAGTTGGTAGCTTGATTTCCTATCATATTTCACCTTCTCCCTAACCCCACTGGATGCACCCTGATGCACTTACACAAATACACAAATATATGCACATACAAATTGACCAGAGCTGAGGAAAGTAGCAAAGGAAACCCCAAATGAGCAGCCCTATGTTCACCTGAGTTTTTTGGGTTTTTTTTTTTAGTTTTCTCTTGAATTGTATTAATTAAATCAAGAATTTTTACCTCTAATTATGTAAGCCCCTGCTTACACATGCTATTTACACTGAGGAAAAGGAAGTATTTCAGAAATTTAACTCTCCATTTGACTCAACTTTCCTGTACCTCCTCGTTCTGAACTATGGATTACCTCTTATATGGCTTCAATTTTCACATCTTTTTAAAAAAAATCACAATATATGGGAAGAACCACACTAAACTCAGCCAATATAGTAAAAATCATTTTCATATAATTTTTTAAAACTTATTTGAAACCAAATCTCTGACAATTTGAAACCAAATCACAGTGGTTAACTGTCTAGTGTGGCTTGCACTGTTTCAAAAGAAATTAAGAGCAAACAATACTCATAATATTTATGGAAATCCAACCAGAAACCTGTTTACTAAAATCAACAAAAGCTCACTTAACACAGAGTTATGTGCCTATTATCAGAATCCAGCTGCAATTTTTTTCATCTTAGTTGTTACCATGGCAAATTAGAAGGTTAAAGATTCTTCACTTGACATTTGATTATTATTTCAGTTAACTATTTCTAAATATGAGATCAGGAACAAACGTGAGGAACTGATTAGAATGCTACCTGAGAAGGCGGGATTAGCATAGGGGAAGAACTGAAGGGAAACATTTTTTAAGACCATGTGAGAGTCAGGCAGAGAAGGTGAAGTTGGGGTTGAGTGAAGTTCCTAGCACTTTAGACAGGGTACAATAGGTCTAGATATTGATTAATCATAACTATAAAGTCTCAAGATTAATTTAAATTTCTTACTGAAGTAGTTAAGCAAATTACAAAACTATACTCACTGACACTAGCTGTTAAGCAAATATTTGGACTTGTTTTATTTTGTTCCATTTCAAGTTTGCCCTGGAGACATATTACAGATGACTTACCTAAGGTAACCTCTTGGTTGAAGGTTGAAGGATCATTTAAGGGAAATGGGGAGAAACCTGAAATATGAAGGAAATTGCTTCCCCAGTCTCCTAGGAGGGAGGAAACAGATTGGCAGAGAGTGTTTATTTAAATTACTAAATTACCTTTATAGTGACTTGAAGCCAGGGAGGTATTTATTTGCAAAGCTGTAATAGAATGTCTTTAGCAAGAAATCTTAAATAAGGGCTAAACCACTTCAGGACCTTGGCTGGAAATTTGAACTATGAACATTAAGCAATCAGTAAGGAAATAATATAGCATTATTTCATTGATATAGACTGTGCTATAAATAAGCAGAAATAAAGGAAGGAAGCATAATACTCCTTTGCTTTGATGCGAAATTTCCCTGGCAAGGAAGAACATAAAATAGGAAAACATAATTTGCTTCCAAAGCAGAGCAATAAAGATATTTTGAAATATCTTTTTTTAAAAAAACATCAGTCATTAACACTAAAGAACTATCAAAACTGGGAAGGGTGGAAGAAGAAGCAAAAATGAAAAGCATGCTTTTCTCTCTTGAGCTTTCTTTAGTCTCTCAGTGCTATGGGATTAGAGCAGCAAGCTGAAATGATTTATAAAATGAGAAATTCCTGCCCACCCAGCTCACAATCATGTGCAATAACTACTGTGTTCTGCTATTTGCCATAATATTTAGCTCAGATGGAGCCAGAAAATCCCACTACACATAGAAGAGTCAATCGTAAGAAGAAACAGATTTCCTTGCGTTTCACTCATGTGTTTGTATGAGGACACACAGGAAAATAATACATGTGTATTTCTGCACACACTAATTTCCCTTTTGTCTGATCCTTTTGCTTTTGTTTCCTTTTTTTCCCAAAAAAATTTAATTTACTTTTACTTTTGAAGACGTCCCTGTATAAACTTCTCACCTCCTTTCTCTATCTCAACCTCCTATACTTTTCTCCTCTCCACAAGATTTAGAACCATTTACCTGAATAATTTAGCAGCTACCCACTCATCTAAATTTAATCACTGTGCCACAAAAGTGATTTCGTTAAATACTGTCCTGTTTTTTCACATTACTAATTAGCACTATTAGTTATGTGACTACTGAGGAGAGTTTAGCCTGGTCTGAAACTGTAAATAGTACATTTGCTTGTGCTGTTATGCAAAGCTTAATAAAACACATGCAGGAGAAACTGTGAGCATTAAATGCAAGACTATTGGCAAGACCTTCCACACATACATATTTAACTCAGAGCAATGTGAGGTGTCGCAGGAAAAATGAATTGAGTAGAAATCAGTCAGACTTCTCTCTGAGGACCCCATATTTATGTTGGAAAGTCGTATACACAATAAATTAGAGACTACCATAAGATTATTTACAAACAGAGCCTGCAGTAGTTCAGGAAAGTGACAATATTGTTATAAACTTGGAGAACTGGGAAAAGTCAATGCATACGGTGGGATTTAACATGAGTTTAAAATATAATTTTAGATGATAAGACCTTGCATACCATGTATGGTTCTTGCCACAGTGGGCTGCCTAGAAGTGATAATTACAGCCAAACTTCAATCTTCCTGAAGATTATATTTTCTCATCTCCTCTGGATATATGAGCACAAACAGAAGTCTGAGAAACAGCAAAACTTGGAAAGCAAGCATGAAGCACACAATTGTATTGGAAGTGGCATGATAGGGATAAGAGGTCTTAATTTCATCTGCAGTCTATGGATGGATGTAGAGTAAAATGCTTCTGGTGTGGGAGGTGGATATTAAAGCTGTGGCGGAGGAAAACTTTCCTAACTATTCCCATAGGAAAGAGTCTTAAATGACATTTTAAGGAGTTTTTCTGAGTGTCTTTGAAGGCCATGTCACCAAAGTCCAGGAATACATTTCCACAAGTAAAAGTAGGATCCAAGCAAGGTCTTGCAGAATTAATTCCATCAGGAGATCACCTCTCTGTCCCATGACTCTCTTCACATTGCTGGATCACCAATGGCTAACAACCAAATACTGGTAGCTACCACAGACAGAGTACCTTCCCTAACAGCTCTGATTAGCTAGGCCTAGGTCACGTGCCCACCATGTGGCTTGGGATAGGAGGGTTTAGTTTCACTCCCAACTGAATCATGTGGGATGCTTTCCACATGAAATAAGGGTTCTTTTAATAAAAAGGAAAAAAAAAAAAGAGAGGGTAGAGAAAGACAATATAAGTATTACATATGTGCAGGTTCCCAAATATGCGGGAATTTGAGCACTCTGTCACTGTAAGACTTTGTGGAAGCCCCTTCCCTTCCTAAAAATTGCATAGAGAATTCCCTTTTATTCCCTTTCATTTTAAATGTTATTTTTGTTTTTAAATACCTTAAGAAAAACAAGAATAAATTCTGAAAAACCCATTTGTTTAAGAGCTAATTGTTCTCTACTGGCAAAGACAACCAAAGCTCTATTAAAACTACAACACATTCTAGCATTTCTGTCAAAGAAAATCATAGTTAGCATGAATTGAGCCCTTATTATGAGCACATTAATTATAGGCCACTACTCCACATGATTTGCATATGTTAATTCATTTACACCTCATGGCCCTCAAATGATGTGGGAGTTGTTATTCTCATTTTATAGAGAAGAAAACTGAGAGACTGAGTAATTAACTCAAGTCACACAGCAAAGTTGGGATATGAAACACTGTTAACTCCTTTAAGTCATGTCATCCATCAGTTTGCACAACTTCATGGTTTTCCTTTTGGTTCTTTTATGGCAAGCTGGACTTTGTGTTTCTTGAAAATAGAAATTAAACAGAATAAGCTATGTGTGTAGACAAATACCTGATTTCTTTTTTTATTAGGCCCTAAACTACTAGAAAATCTATTTTAAAAAGCCTAGACTTACTACTTTCTCTAGCCTTCAGCACTTTTTTCATAGCTAAATTGACAAAAATGGTCATGTTTTAAACTAATCATTGGTCAAACTCTAAAATTAAATTCAGTGAATAGAAGCTTGTATCATTATTAATATCTCTCTGATTATTAGAAAGTCTCTGAGAATGAATTTTCCATTTGGTGTTTTGAAGTTGTAAACACGTGGTTTTCTTCCTGTGCCTCAATTTCTAAATGAAACCACATGGATAGAGAAATGACTTCACATGGCTAGTGAGAAATACCAAGTCATTTGCTCTCTTCTGTATGGTAATAGAGTCCATCTGAATCCGGCATAAAAGGCATTGGAGAGTATTGGTTAGAACTTGTTTCGTTGCAAGTACCATAAATTTAAACTTTAAGCTGAAAGAGGAAAGAATCTTAGTGTTTCTCAGGAACATGAAATGCAGACTTAAAATGAGCCTCGTGAACAATTAAAGCCAAAGGCTCAATTACTATTAGAATATTTGTTCTGTGTTTCTGCTGCTTCTGTTTTATTGCTGACCAATGTTTTTCAGCCATCTCAGTCTGCATAGTAGAGCAAAAATACTACCAACTCCAAAATTATTACCCTGTTCTCTGACATATCCATAATCTTGGTCCTGATTCTAAAATTCCCAGAGAGACCAACAAGTTCAGCTTGGATCAGCTGCTTACTCCTGGTCCAATTAGTTCTCCCTAGGAAGAGGACTAAACTTGGTTCATTTTGGGTCAGCTACCAATTTTGGGAACAAAGAAACACATGTGGGTAGGGGGAGTGGCAGTTTGCAGAACAAGAAGATTCTAGGAAGTAAAAACAATATGTACGTACCGCCATGAGCCTTCTATTTAAAGTAATTTTTATGATTTCTATTTATTTGGCTGAAAGGGAACTTAAGACAATTATTTTCCAATAGTATTTTTAAAGATAACTATATAAATTATTTTATAAACTCGACAGAGGAATACAAAGGAAATCATTTAAATGGAAAACACCAGAAAATCACCTGATCTATATCTATTCTCATCCAACGTACAGGAAAGTTACTGAAAAGAAGAAAATTTAACTGACACAATTTTCACCTTTCTTTTCTACAAGAAAAAAAAAAAGGGGGGGGGTGCTCTGCTCTTAACCAACCATAAGAGAAATAGCTAGAGGAAGGAGATAGAGAAGAAGGAGATGGAGGAGAAGGAAGATGTCTTAAGTTGACTGAAGAAACTGATTGTAAAAAGATTATTTTAAACTGTTGAAACAAAGGATCTGCCACTGATGGAACACTGGCTTGAAATGAAAATAAAGTAATAACAAATATATAATATTCCTTTTCTTGGACACCTTGGTTTGTATACTAAAATTTATAGTAATTACTTATTTAGCAGCAGAATTGAGAAAATGATGTCCATTAACTATTTTTCACTTATTTTTCTCCAATGGAGTGCATTCTCTAATGAAGAGGTTAAAAATGCTTATTTACAAAGTGATCCCCAGGCCTAATGTGTTTTTAAAATTATTATTTTCCTTCTGTCTTATAGCCCTGGGAACCAAGCTCTCTGATATTTTAACTATTTCGCTATGTTTAAATGGGGTGACTTCATTTGCTAGCATTATCTCCTTTGAGATTCAGTCCTACTTGGTTTTAATATATAAATCTTTCTTCTTTTGTTCATTCATTTCCTTCACTTCCTCCAACTTTCTGGTACTGAAACAGCATCATCAGAATGCTATTCCTTGCATGCTATTCCTCCTTGCATGCTATTCCTCCTTGCATGCTATTCCTCAGTTTGCCAGTGATACAAAGAATCTTTTCAATATAATTCCATAGAGGCCACATGTGTACCTTATATAGGCCTTAATATAAATCATGAGGAGAGGGCCTCCAGCTTCCTATGAGCAAAGTCTTGAACTTGGTATGCTATAGTAGTTAGTCTTTGATCCAAGGAAACCCACAATTGAATTAGCAGCAATGATTTCTTTTTGGTTTCTCCCCTTTCTCATGCCCTTGGTAGATTTGTAGCTCAGAAAATTGTATCCCTAACGACATATGAGGAGTCATTCTACTTGCAGTGTCTGCAGCCTTTCTGATTCAATAAGTGACTAATAGCAAGGAAAAGTGACAAAGCTAGACAGCTCAAGAGACTGAAACTTGTCATGGCCCTATGGTAAGAGTCTGTCATTATTCCAGTGTGGGGAGAGAATGAAGTGACAAATCAGATTATGCTAAGGGTCCCACTCTACCACACAATATTTTAGATTTACATTTTGCTGATTTGTACTCTGGTTCTAATTGGATTGAAAAGGCAGTCTCATATGGATGACAGTCATAAAAAACCCTCTGGTGTCTAAGGTATCAGTTGACCCCTAGTCTCTTCTGCTATGAGGCTGCCAGCAAAAAAAAAAAAAAAAAAAAAAAAAAAAAAAGGGATCAACCAATAGGCCATAAGCTTATGTGCCTAAGCATGTTGGATTATAAATATCAGTTATCTAAGTCCAGTACAAACTCCATATGAATACCCAGGCTCCTCCTGAGCATCTCCCAACATTTTAATTTTATTTCTATATTTTTGCTTCAAGTTGTTTTCAAAAGGATTTAAAGTGATTTATAATACACACAAAATACTTCAAATTTATATAAATTAGAAGTGGGTAAAAAGAAGAAAGAGAAGTATTGGTAGATTAAATGAAGGTATGAATATGGCAAACTAAAAATGTATATTATATGATCTCATAAGGATACATATCATTTTTTCACTTTATGACAAGGCAAGGAGGAAGAAACATCTGATGGGGTAGTTTACTAGTATCTGATTTGTCAAGGTGTTCATCAGCTCATAACAATTATTCAGAAGAAACAAAAAGAAAATCATCTGAAGGATCCTCAGGGTAGAAAAAATATTCTCAGCCCTTGTACAGTGCTAGATAAAGACCAGGTACTTGACACAGGCTTACTGGTTAACAGGACAATTGAATCTAAGGCTATTATCTTAAATCATTATTTTGGGTGGCCCATGCTTTTGAAGAAAAATCAAAATTAAAGTGCCTTAATTTTTTTTTAATTTAGATTTAGTGAGTTTGACAGAGACAGATTTATGGCCACAAATGTTTGATGACACTAAAATGTGAATTCCTTGTCTGAGAAGGCTTGTACTACAACTTGGAATTAGCTCACCTGAAATTTTATGTAGATCTTTACTGCTTGAGGGTGACATGGATCATATCTAAACTTAAAATCTGGATGGAACAATGTGGGAAAGCATGAATAGTTGGGAACATTCCTTCCAACTTTCACCATTTGGTACATGACTCATTTATTTAGATAATGACATGGGCTTACTATGTGAGTCTGTCCTGGAATCCTTCACCTTCCACCATGGAACTGGTTTTAAACAGAGTTAAGAAATTTGCATTTCAATCGTTTTAGGAAAGTTGATACAAATCTATATATCTTTGAAATATGTGAATATCAATAGAATTAACAGAACTGTCCAATTTGTCCATTAAGCTTGATTGAATCCTGTCTACTTTATTGACTCTTGACCAATGCAAAGTCATAGAACAATGAGCAAAAGACTCTTGACCCCTTCAGGATGTAGAATTGAATCCTCTTCCACCGCACTTGAGGATAGACTACACTTAGTGACTTGCTTCCAAAAATAGAGCATGGAAAGGGGAAAACATGGTAGGGAAATCTGGCAAACGTTGGCTTAAATAAATAATGAAGGTTAACATCCTCAGTAATGACACGTGGATACCATCTACTTTCAGTATGATGTGGTGATAAGGGCACTTCACCTGCGATATTTTTACAAACCTATAAACCCAGCCTAATCATGACAAATCATCAGATAAACCCAGAATCAGGGACATTTTATAGGACACCTGGCCAATTCTCAAGATTGTTAAGGTCATGAAAACGAAGGAAAAACTGAGGAATTGCCACAGATCAGAATGGAGTGGAGAGGAACTCTGTGTTAACTTTGAGCATTTCTTTCAATTTAAAATTAAAAGATTCTTGAAATATCTATTAAGAAGGGAGTTTTACAATTAAAAATAAGTTAGCTAAGAAAAAAATATTTTAAGGCATACAAACCATGTCAAAATAAAACAAAAAAATATGATTTGGAGCACAATGAGTGTAAAATGACTTGCTATAATTCTGCATAAAGATGAAACTCTCCATATTCTTTTATAACTCTTCAGAGATGTGTATTCTCTTTATATTTCCTCCCCTGTAACATGAACTTATTTTTAATATTAACCACATACACCTCTCCCCATGACACAGTCCCCTGAGTCTTTCTTTAGGGAGTTCAAAAGGGATTTTTTTCACACCCAAATTATTCTGAGGTATTTTCCTTCTTTCTTCTTCTGGTATGTTTATCTTGTTTTAATCACCTTGCCTGTACCATGAAAAACAACAAATGATGTCTGAGGTCCTGTTCAGTCAAACTAATAAGCAATGCATGGAAGCTGGTGACCAGCTGTTTTCATTTCTGTTACAAATAGGAAGAGCAGAGATCAGTGCCCAACTGAAAGAACTGTATACATAGATTCCATGAAATCCTCTTTAAATGGCCTAGAGCTGTCAGAGCAGGTACCAAAGTGAAATAGATTCTGTCACGTTTTCTAAGTACTTTCGTGGATTTGAAACAAAATTGAAAACATAGACTGGATCTATTGATCCAAATTGAAACACAGTTAAAAAAAACGAGAGATTAAAAGGGAAAAATATCCATGCTATTTTTCTACAATAATATAAAGGCATTTATTTCATAAATAAACACAAACCCTCTCTACAAAATAGAGATATTTGGAAATGGAAAGGAAGTAAAATTAAGAAATTTTATTCTTTTGTACCATTTTTAGGAACTCAAATGTGCAGACTACTGTACTAGTTTGCTGGGGGTGGGGCAAAGTATAAGCTTCATAAATCTGATAGGAGGAATGGCATAAATTGCTTATCATGAGATAAATGTTAATTTCTATAATACAGAAAATACTGTTTTATGAGAAGCACATTGATCTGAGGTCACTAATAAGAACATATTTGTCTGTGGTTTTTTTGTAAGTGTTTTTGAGAATATTTTAATAACTTGAATTTATAGTGGAAAATTATCCTCATGCATGCATTTCCTGCAGGGGGCAGAATTACCCTGGAGGAAATAGAAGGTACAAAAGTATGAGGAAACAAAAAACAAAATAAAGCAGAAAAGTAAGAATAAATTTCCTTTTTTTGAACACTTTTCAAATTGAAAAATACTTATTAATTTTTAAGGGTAACAAAAAGTTCTTCATGAAATATTTAGCTATTGCTCCCTAGCATTTACCACCAAAGGCAATTTTTTTCACCTATCAATAGAAAGATTGATTTTTGTGCAATGCTCTAGAATATCAAGTCCTTGCTGTTCTTATAGGTCAAGGAGAATATCTGAAGCAAAATAGTTTGCATTCTCATTCTGATTTGATATCTCAAACATTGTCAAAAAGTTTTTATCTTTCTAACTAAGCCTTCATTGAATCGAATAAAAAGTACACTAGAAAGTTATAGCCAGTGGTGTGATGATGATCCTTTAACAACTGGTTCTCTACCAAAAAAAAAATGTGTATGTGTAGGCATATATATGTACATCAGGCTATTATAAATTTTACTGGTATAACAAATGTGAACACTTTTATTGATTTTTCAAACTTTTCCACAGTTGCAGTTGACAAATATGAGTGTCCTTGTTGTGAATGTTGGCTGATATTTTCTTTACTTTTCTTTACTCATTAAGATAAAAGTAAAACAATGAAGACCCATGTCAGAATTTCAATCCTTCATTAGTAATGTGAGCAACATCTTTTCAAATTCAGACAATAGTTTAAAAATACTAAAAGATTCTTTCTCCTATTTTTTGTGTGTGTTACAGCTGCAGGCACATCACACTTTTAAGTGGATTCTGCATTATTTGTTTTGCAACATTTTTTGCATCACTTTTAGAGACTATAAATAAAATAATAAACCAAGTTCTGATTTGAAGCTTTGTCTATTTCTGTAGTATAAATATTGTCACCATAGCTCATTCAAACTATTAATATAAGTCATTGAATAGAGAAAGTGATGCTTAATAGTTTATGATTATATAGTATTGCCACCACTGTATCAATATACAACAAATAACCTAAAGATCATACATAATAACAAAATGTATAGAACAATTAGAAAGTGCTGAGTATTGATTATCTTTGTTTCAATATAATTTAATTTATTAATAAATTTACTTAATTGTAAATTTGTATAATTTTGTTTTTAATAATGGCTCATTTAGCAACCAGCTTGCAAATTTACCAAAAATTCAACCATCCACATTTGCAAGCTGATATGAGTCAGCTCCAGCACACTGTTGATTGCAGCACTAGTTTTTGGAAACTCTTTGGACAAAGGTTTAACACAAAAGGAAATACAATCAAAACTAACCAAAATAGAACACATATGGGCAATAAAACAAATCTTAACCAATTTAAAAGAACAGAAATCAATCAATATATGCTCTCAGACCACAATAAAATGAAACTAAAAGTCAATAACAAAAAAATCACTAAAAAAACTAGTGGGATGCAGTAAAAATAGTGCTTAGAGGAAAATTTATAGCATTGAATGCATATAATAGAAATGAAAAAACTCTCAGATCAATAATCTCAGGTGCACCTTAGGAAACTAGAAAAATAATAGAAAAATTAAAGTCAAAGAAAGCAGAATAAAAAAATAATAATTGGAGCTGAAATCAATGAATTAGAAGCAGAAAACCAATATAGTAAATCAATAAAACCCAAAGCTGGCTCTTTAAAAAGATCAATAAAATTTATAAGCCTTCAGCCAATCTACTTAAGTAAAAAATAAAAAATACATATATTACTAACATCAAATATGAAAGGAACATCACTAAAGATTTCATGGAAATTAAAAAGATAATAAAAGACTACAGATAATTATCTCTCATGCACTTATATGCAAAAATCTTCAACAAAATATTGGCAAGTAGAATCTAAAAAAGTATTAGAGACTATGTGTCATGACAAAATAGGATTTATTCTAGGTATGCAAGCCTGGTGCAATATTTGAAAATCAACTAATGTAATCCATCACAACAATAAACTGAAAAAGAAAAATCACATGATCATCAATAGATGCAGAAAAAGCATTTGGCAAAATCCAATACCCATTCATGATGAACACTTTAAGGACACTAGAAATAGATAAAAACTTTTTCAACTTGATAAAGACTATTTTAAATAAGCAACCCTATACAGCTAACATCATACTACATGATGAGAAACTTTGAAGTTTCCCCACTAAGATTAGGTACAAGACAAAGGCAAGGATATTTCCTTGCCCTGTCCTTTTCAACACTACTGAACTCATACTAATCTATAAGGCAAGAAAAGGAAATAAAAGATATACAACTTGAAAAGGAAGACATAAAACTGTCTTTGTTCAGAGATAACATGATAGTTTATGTAAAAAATCCAAAAGTATCAACAACACCTCCTGAAATTAATGTGTGTATTGCAAGGTGGCAGGATATAAAGTTAATGTATAAGTCAACTGCCTTTCTATATACCAAGAATGAACAAGTAGAACTTGAAATTAAAGATACAATCCCATTTACATTAGTACCCAAACCAATAAAATACTTAGGTATATGTCTAAAAAAGTACATGTAATATCTGTATTAGGAAAATTATAAAAATATGATGAAATCAAGGAAGAACTACATAAGTAAATATTCCATGTTCAAGAACAGGAAGACTCAATATTGTCAAAATATTAGTTTTTTTCTAACTTGATCTATAAATTCCATGGAATCACAATAAAAATCTTAGAAAGTTATTTTATTAAAATCAACAAACTGATTCTCAGGTTATAAGGAGAGGCAAAAGATCCAGAATAACCAATACAATATTGAAAATAAAGAACAATGTTGGAGGACTAACACTACCCAACTTCAAGATTTACTATAAAACCATAATAATAATGACAGTGTGTCATTAGCATATGAACAGACAAATAGATCAATGGAACTGAATAGAGAATCCCAAAATAAATTCCCATAAATATAGTCCACAGATCTTTGACAAAGAACCAAAGTCAAAACAATGGAACAAAGATAGTTCTCCAAAAAAAGATGCTGGAGCAGCTGTATATCTGTTTACAAAAAAAAAATAAATAAATAAATCTAGACCCAGACTTTATACCCTTCACAGAAAATTAACTCAAAATGGATCATAGACCTAAATGTAAAAATATACAACTCCTAGAAGATAGCATAGGAAAAAAATCTAGATGACCTTGGATATGGTGATGCCTTTTTAGATATGATCCATGAGAAAAACTCATAAACTGGACTTCATGAAAATTAAAAACCTCTGCTATGCAAAGACAATGTGAAAAAAATGAGGAGACAAGTTATAGACGAGGAGGAAATATTTGAAAAAGGTATATCTGATAAAGGACCAGTGCCAAAAAATTTCAAAGAATGCATAAAACACAACGATATGAAACAAATAACCTGATAAAAAAGTGAGCCATAGTTCCTCACACACATTTCACCAAAGAAGATATACAGGTGATAAATGAACATATGAAAAGATGCTCTATACTGTATGTCATCAGGCAAAAGCAAATTAAAACAATGAGATAAAACTACTTACCTACTAGAATGGCCAACATCTGAAACACTGAGGACAAAAAATGCTGGTGAGGATGTGGAGTAACAGGATCTCTCACACATTGCTGGTGGGAATACAAAATGGTAGAGCTACTTTAGAAGACAATTTGGTGGTTTCTTGAAAAATTAAACATACTCTTAACATATCATTCATCAATCCTAGTCCTTGATATTTAATCGAAGGATTTGGAAAATTGTCCACACAAAAAACTGCACATGGATGTTATAGAAGTTTTTTTCATAATTGACAAAACTTAAAAATAACTGAGATATTTTTCAGTGGGTAAATGGATAAACTGTGGGATATCCAGACAATGGAATATTATTCACTGCTAAAAAGAAATGAGCTACCAAGCTATGAAAATATATGGAGGAAACTTAAATGCATATTAATAAGTAAAAGAAGCCAATCTGAAAGGCTATATACTGTATGATTCGAACTATATGATATTCTGGAAAATTCAAAACTATGGAGTGGTGGTTGGAGTGAGGGGATCAATAGAACTTTTAAGGCAATGAATATACTCTGTATGTTACTATAATAATGGATGTGTCATTATACATTTTGTTCAAATCTATGGACTATACAACACCAAGAGTGAATTCTAAAGTAAACTATTTACTTTGGGTGATTATAGTGTATTAAATAGGTTCATCCTGGTAACAAATGTACTATTGTGGTGAGTGATGTTGATTAATGGGGGGTAGGTATGTATGTGTAGGGGTAAGAGGTATATGGAAAATCTTGTACTTTCCTTGCAATTTTGTTGTGAAGATAAAACTGCTCTAAAGAACTAGTCTTAAAAAATCAAAGCTAAAGACATTGAAAAAGAAATGGAGTTAAACTTTTCTCCTTTTAGTTCCATTAGTACTAAAATTTATAAAAACATTGAGAGAAATCCAATTAATTGGTAAGTCAATATATTCATTTCCTGAACACATTAAATCATACGTAATACTTTTGTGTTTTCCCCATCCTATATAATAAAAGGCTAATATGCAAATCGACCAAACGGTGGAATGACCGGTTGCTATGATGCACACTGACCACCAGGGGGCAGACACTCAATGCAGGAGCTGCCCCTTGGTGCTCAGCCAGAAGCCAGGCTCATGACTGGCGAGTGCACCTGAAGTGGCGAGAGCCTCTCTTGCCTCCACAGCAGGTGGACATCCCCTGAGGGGTCTCGGACTGGGAGAGGGTGCAGGCTGGGCTGAGAGCCCCCCCCACACACAAATGTCATGCACTGGGTCTCTAGTATAAGACATAAGCAGATACACAACTTTTCTTTGTTCCTCTAGAATAAACTCATTTATAGGTAAGATAGTACCAAAGAAAATTTCCTGTTAGTATTTTCCAAAACTTATTCTTTTTGGTTTCATGATACTTCAAAATTTTCAGAAACTGTTCCTGACTGACAGAGAAAGTTCATTCTAGCATTGTCTCAGCTATTTTCTGGCTGGCTTCCAGCATAGCTATATGTTCATTATCTGCCCTACTCCAAAATAATGGGTCTCAATTAAAAAAAAAGAAAGTTTAAACTTCTCTACTTTCAAAATCTGCTACAATTTTGTCCCACCCTGACCAACCAACTTTATTTCCTACCTATCTCTTTCTGCTCCAGACAGCCTAATCTTACCTTCCTAGGAATATAAAATGTTTAAACATGGTTTTGTATTTCATGGTGTTCTCTACATTTGCAAGATCCTTTTTCTTTTTCTTTTTTTATCCCTCTGAGTAATATTTATCCAATAAGGGCCAATTCAGAACCTACATTTCATTTTTCTTCTCACCATAAATGATAGCAGGTCAATGCAATGAAACATTTGAGTACTAGGCAACTAGCATATGTAGTAGAGGAAGATTTTTTAAGAGCAAGTTGAGTTTGAAGTACTTGTGGAAAATCTACTTAACAAATACTCATCAAGAAATGAGAAAACTGAAGATACAGAGTTACTGAAAGGTTGACAGAACAGATAGACTTATCCACACAGAAATTGGATAGAAAAGATTGCCTAAGCTGAGAAAGGAAAGAAGATAAATAAAACCATAATTGATGTACAAGAAGTGGGATAAAAATCAGAGTGGTGAACCAAGCATTTTCAGGCAGAGAAGCACAAGAAAAATCTATGCACATATATCAAAAAAGGAAAATATCAATTAAAAAGTAGCATATTCAAAGATATCTAATATAGTGAATTCAAGTATGATGTGAACTTTGGTTTACTAGTCCTCACTATTTGATTCTGGTCTCTATTTCTTTTCATTCCAGTTTTTATGATACAGAACCTGATTTGTTACTGATCAAACATTGTTAGGTCTACTTCTAATCCTATTAGCCTTAACCAGAATAAGGGAAACATTATGCTATAAACATGATTCTCTCCTCTCTTCCACAGTGCTTATATTAGACAAAGATGGGAGCGTGGAGGAGGCAAGCCACATCAAAATGAGTCTTCCTCAGTAATTAATTTTATTCCCCCCCAAATCCAGTTAGCATCCCTTTCTACAACATACTCATCACTAAAATAAAAATATAATAAGGTTTAATTGGATTTCCATTTAATTTCAATTTAGAGATGGTTCTTTTCTCTATTCCTTGGAATACTTTGGCATGTTCTATGATCTTCATTTGTCAGGCATATTCATTCATTCCTTAATCACTATGACACATATATTCAGAACAAAGTTACTGATCCTAAACCAAATTACTGCTCTCAGCCCTGCCCAAAAGAATAAAATGAGAAAACATCCAGGCATTAATAAGATTATTTTTCTCCCTATCTTGTAAGTCACAAAGCTTAGTGCCATAAAATAGGTACTTTCTCACCCCCAGACTGAATGTTATATTGCATAATTGCAGAGGCAAATATATTTTATATTACTGATTCAAATTTTTTTCTGAAGTATCTTTCATATAGCATAATAATAGTGAGTATATTTTAAGGGTATTAAAATACCTACTCAACTCATGATTTATCAAGTATATTTACTAGTATACGTTAAGTGAAGTTTTCTCAAACATACTTTAGATCAGGGGTGGGGAACATCTGGCCTGTGGACCATATAAAGCCTGAAAAATCATTGGGTTTGGTACTGCCAAGGCATTAGGGGGGATTTAATTAAATGTTTGGCCAAATATAGCAGGCTAATTTCTTTTCTTTTTTTTATAGCAGGCTAATTTTTAAGTTGAAATTTTGTATGGACCTCAAATCCTATCTAATAAAGAGGGAATATGCTAATTGACCCTCATGCCATCGCAAAGATGGTGGCACCCACAGCCAATAAGGAGGGAATATGCTAATTGACAGCCACGCCCTCAAAGATGGTGATGCCCACAGCCAATAAGGAGGGAATATGCTAATTGACTGCCATGCCCTCAAAGATGGCGGTGCCCTCAGCCACAAGATGGCGGTGCCCAGTCCCCTCAGCCCCCCAGCTACCCAGGCCCGGCCGGAGGCGCAGGCAAGCCTTGGATAGCAGCTGCCCAGCTGATACCCAAGGCATAGGCAAGCCTTGGATGGTAGCTGCCCAACCGCCCAGGGCTGCCCGAGGCTCAGGTAACCAGGGCCGGCCAAGGCTTGCGCTGCCGACAGTGGTAGCAGCAGAGGTGTGATGGGGGTGTCGCCTTCCCTTGATCTCTGGGTCGCCTCCCACCCCTGAGGGCTCCCAAACTGTGAGAGGGGGCACTCCAGGCTGAGGGACCACCCCCCACTCCAGTGCATGAATTTTCATGCACCAGGTCTCTAGTGATGTTATAAAGATCCAAATGGCCCTTGGCAGAAAAAAGGTTCCCTATCTCTGCTTCAGATAATGAAAGGCATTCACTTTTTTTTTTTTTTTTTTTAACATCAGGATTGCCAACAGCTGTGTGAAGAAGCTATCTTGTCTACAAGTGGGGCCTAATAGAACCTTTTGGAATGATGAACATATTCTCTACCTTGATTGTTGTTGTTTACTTGACTGTATGAATTTGTCAATGTAGGGTATTCATAAAACTGTATATTTAAAATGGTAAATTTTACTGTTAGTAAATAAAAGAGAAAATAAAATTAAAGTTAAAATAGCATTTATCTAAAAAATTAGTTTCTTTTCTGAACCTCTTTATATAATAAAAAAGCGGGGAATGGAAGATTGAAAACTCACCAAAATTACCGTTCTGAAAAAAATCTCTGAATTATATGATTTTTATTATGCTGAAATGTTAACATATATATCCTTATCCAAAATATAATGAATTAAGCATGTGTAAAATATGAAGACATGATTTTTAAAACTGCAAAACATGGGATAACTCTTCAACCCTCAAAAAAATTATAGATTTGACTGTATTTTCCTTCAGCTTTCATTTAATTCAAAAAGATTTGTTTTTATAACCATTTTAATTTTATGGTACTTTGGAATAAAAAAATTATTTTGATTACTTTATAATAACTCAGTCAGATAATCTAAAACACATAAAGTGAATAGAACAATTTAATCTCATTCATTAAATACTTATTGGGTACCTATTCTACATGTAAGACAATGTTGGTTGCTATTACAATGATGATAAAGGTGAGTCAGCTGATCACTAAGTTCATGGCAGAAAAAGATACATGTAAACAGGTGCTTTAAGCGAGACTGAGCCATGCTCAACACAGAGGGATGCTGGGCTGGTTGAAAGCCTGGCCGCAAAGGTGTAAGTACTACGAAGGCAGAAGGAGTACTAAATATAAATAGACCTTTAGGAAGTTTGTAAGTAAGAGTAGTAGACTGAGGAGGAAGCAGAGTTGAGAGAATCTTTGTTTAGGATAAGAGCTAATAAAGAGGGAGTATACCATACACTGGAAACAATCCAAAATAATATTGAATGTAAACTGTAACTGAAAAGTACAATTTTTAAAAATCATGAAAATCCCTGGCTGGTGTGGCTCAATTGGTTGAGCATCATCTAGTGCACCAAAGGGTTGTTGGTTTGATTCCTGGTCAGGGCACAGGCCCAGGTTGTAGGTTTAATCCCTGGTAGGGGTGGTGCGGGAGGCAACCGATCAATGTTGCGCTCTCATATCGATGTTTCTCTCCCTGCCTCTCTCTAAAAAACTATTCTTAAAAAAAAAAAAAAAATAAGAGAACAACTGCTTCTACAGGTCTGAGGTTAATATTCAGAGGGAGAGGCTCACCTTGTCAAAGAACTGGGGTATTTCTTTCTCAGAGACAACATTTTAAAAAATTAAAATAAGATATAAGGGGACAGGGGGAGAAACCAAGATGGTGGCATAGGTAAGCACCTAAACTGCTGCCTCGCACAACAATTTCAAAACTACAACTAAAAGACAGAACGGACACCATCCAGAACCAGAGGAAAGCTGGCTGAGTGAAAATTCTACAACTAGAAGGAAAGAGAAAAGCTCACAGAGAATTGGAGGTATGGCAAAGGGTCTTTGTGCGTGCAGAGAGGAAGGGTGGCTGAGAGCTGGCTGACTTTCTCTGGCGGAGGCGGGAAGGAAGCCCCCGACCGCACTGAACCCCAGTTCTGACTGCACTGAACCCCAGTCCCGGGCGAAACCCCATGGACCCAGGCTCATACAGGGGGAGTCTGGACTGTCAGGTAGAGAGAAAGGCACCTGGAGACTCGGAGACCCGGGGGAGACTCGGGGGAGCCCCGGCAGGCAGGGTTCTGGAGGCACGCGCGCCAGTGTGCACAAAGGCTGCGGAGGTTGCCACAGGCTTTCCCTAGCAGAAGGGAGTCCGAAGCTCCTGACTGCACTGAACCCCAATTCTGACTGCACTGAACCCCAGTTCCAGGCGAGCCCCTGGGGACCCGCGCTCTTACGGGGGGAATCTGGACTCTCGGGCGGAGACTCGGGAGGCGCGCGCATGCCAGTGCGCACAAAGGCTGCAGAGGTTGCCACAGGCTTTCCCTAGTGGAAGGGAGTCAGAAGCTCCTGACTGCACTGAGCCCCAGTTCTGACTGCCCTGAACCCCAGTTCCAGGCAAGCCCCTGGGGACCCATGCTCTTGTGGGGGGAATCTGGACTCTCGGGCGGAGACTCGGGAGCTGGGGAAGGCAGAGGTCTGCAGGCGCGCACGCGCGCAAGGGCAAGGCTGACTGGAAGCCAAGACTGTCTGCTCCGCCCTGAGACTCCACCCCATCCAAGCTGAGCACAGAGGCTATTGCAATTTGGCAAGTCTAATCCTATAAGGCTGTCTCCAGCACCGAACTTCTCCCAGCATAGACACAGCTGATCCTTACAGCCAACTGGCCTGGAGGTCAATTCCTCCCAGTGATACCAACAACAATCAAGACTTAACTACAACAAGGCTGTACACACAGTCCACAAAGGGGTGCCCCAAGAGTGTCCACCTCAGGTTAACTGGGGAGGCAGACCCACTGGGCCATATAGGAAACCTAGCACACAAATCTACCCTACCAACTCAGGGAAGCAGTGAAAATGCGGTGTCAAAGAAACAGATCACAAACGAAAGAAATGGAGGAAAACAAACGACTGGATATAGAATTCAAAACCACGGTTATAAGGCTTTTCAAGAATATCCTAGAAAAGGCCGATAAATATAATGAGACCCTTGAAGATATGAAAAAGGACCAACTAGAAATTAAACATACACTGACTGAAATAAAAAATTTTATACAGAGACCCAACAGCAGACTAGAGGAACACAAGAATCAAGTCAAAGAATTGAAACACAAAGAAGCAAAAAACACTCAACTGAAAAAGCAAAAAGCAAACAAAAATCCAAAAAGTTGAAGATAGTCTAAGAAGACTCTGGGACAACTTCAAGCATACCAACATCAGAATTATGGGGGTGCCAGAAGAAGAGAGAGAGCAAGATACTGAAAACCTATTTGAAGAAATAATGACCGAAAACTTCCCCCACCTGGTGAAAGAAATAGACTTACAAGTGCAGGAAGCGCACAGAACCCCAAACAAAAGGAATCCAAAGAGGACCACACCAAGACACATCATCATTAAAATGCCAAGAGCAAAAGACAAAGAGAGAATATTAAAAGCAGCAAGAGAAAAACAGTTAATTACCTACAAGGGAGCACCCATACGATTGTCAACTGATTTCTAAACAGAAACTATGAAGGCCAGATGGGAGTGGCAAGAAATTCTCAAAGTGATGAATAGCAAGAACCTACAACCATGATTACTCTACCCAGCAAAGCTATCATTCAGAACTGAAGGGCAGATAAAGAGCTTCACAGATAAGAAAAAGCTAAAGGAATTCATCACCACCAAACCAGTATTATATAAAATGCTGAAAGGTATTCTTAAAGAAGAGGAAGAAGAAAAAAGTAAAGATAAAAATTATGAGCAACAAATACATATCTATCAACAAGTGAACCTAAAAATCAAGTGAATTAAAAACCTGAGGAACAGAATAATCTGGTGAATATAATAGAATCAGGGGCATAGAAAGGGAGTGGACTGATAATTCTCAGGGGGAAAGGGGTATGGGGGTGTTCAGGAAGAGACTGGACAAAAATCATACACCCATGGATGAGGACAGTGGGGGGGAGGTAAGGGCAGAAGGTGGGGTGGGAACCCCGTGGAGGGGAGCTATGGGGGGAAAAAGGAGAAACAATTGTAATAATCTGAATAAAGATTTATTTTTTAAAAAAAGATATAAGGGGACAAAGTGATGGGTCTAGTATTTAATTCTACTTAGTTATTTGATTAGTCTCTTAGGGTTGAATCAAACTCACAAGACTATGTTATATAATTGAAAAAGCAAATGCATTAATAAAATGAAAAATGTTACAAGCAACCCAGGTAGTCTAATTCTTAGCACATTTTATTCTTATGCTATTGAATTTACATTAGGGATATCCTTTTCCAGTGCTTAACATGCTTGTGTTGGCAGTTCTGTCTTCATCAGAGAACCTAATAAAGTAGGAATATGGTTAAAAATCTACACAGCGAACACAGAAGCAGAGCATTCATTTTGTTACTAAACATTCACGTAACGGGAGCTAACCCAACTACTGGGCATGCTCTGGAAAATGAAGGAGGTGCCGTTCCAGCCTTATAGGTTTTAGAGTCTAGAATAGAGAACAAACATTAAAATAAGAATTATAAAAATAGAATTCTATGAAAGAATATTAATAGAGACATTTATTTAGTTGGTGTGGCCAGTGGAGGCCTCTTTGAGAAAAGCACCCTTCTAATATTTTGCTATACAGTTTTGAAGTACCCTCTACCCAGCTCTTACGTTACGTAAGTGAAAAACATGTGTCTGATGACCAGCAGCTTTATATCGTACAGATTGAATGTGACAGCTGATATAAAAATGGTTCCTAGTAGTCATAAACAGGGTGTGTGCTGGGTCAACCATCTGGTTAGGGATGCGTGCTGGCTGCAAGAACTTAGACACATGATTCAACTTTTACTAACCTCAGTTTGTTCTTCTTGTAAGATGGATGTATTACATGCCTTGCAAGTCATTGTCTAAATGCATTAGGTTAATCTGTGGAAAGCAATTAGCACAATGCCTGGCTAAGTGATAAATATTCAATACTTATTGTTATTGTTGTTGTTTTTATTATTAACATTAAGTTTCTCCTCTGGAATGCTGAATATACCCTGTCAATGTTTGCTTTCAAGAGGGTTCTAGTTTTTGTAATTTTAATTGAGTCTAGTCCTGTTTGTTGATACATTCTTTTTAAAAATATGATAATATCTGATCAAGTTATAGACTTCAGTTTGGAGACATTCTGTATTTTATGTTGACTTCTGCAGAAATTTGATAAGTACATTATGATTTTGTTACTTTAATTGCCTTTTGGAGTAGGAAGTATTATACTAGAGGTCATAGAGCATGGATTCCAGACCAGGCCACCTGGGTGAAAAATCTCAGCATTCCCACTTACTAGATGAGTGAACTTAAAAAAAAAAAAACCAACAAACTTAGACTTCCTGTGGCTCCATGACATCGTATGTAAAATGAAAATAATAATAGTATCTACCTCATATTATTATCATAAGGAATAAATGAGTTAATTGTCATAAGGAATAAATGAGTTAATTATGTAAAGTGCTTAAAACCTATCTGGCACTTACATACTGGTAGATACATACACTATTAATATTCTTTCATTTAATCCATTCAACAGCCATATGCTTTAAATACTAACGTTTAATGAAACTGTTAGGTCTATGAAGGCAGGCACCTTTAGATGTTGTTTATTATTCTCTCTCTGGTTCTTACTCAAGGAGTATCTGTACTCAATAACTATTATAAATATAAATAAATACATTAAATTAATGAATGAATACATAAATGATGAATATCTACTTTACCGGTAAGGGAATTACAACTGAGAGTGTTTTGATAATTTATCCATTACATAGTTAGCATGTAACAAGGTCAACCCCCGGCTGTCTGACTATAAAACACATATGCTTTACCATGCAAATTTGTGGTGGAAACGTTCAAAAGCCTTGCTCTTTGGGTGTAGGGCTTAGGGAGAAGAGACAGCAGATAACGAAAATTACCAGTGCTAGGAACTGATGTGGTGGAAAAGAGGTCCAAATATGGTTGTGGGGCACCCACATCTTATGCTAAGGTATATTCTAAATTGTAATATTTTAGGATGGGACTCTGGACTCTGCATTCCTAATGAATATCCTGGCAACCTGTTGCTCCTCAAAGCTTGAGGAGTTCTAAGTAGAACATATTGCTGGTGTATTGAAATGGTAGAGGTTAGGGCAGCCATGGGCAAACTATGGCCCGCGGGCCAGATCCGGCCCGTTCGGCTGTTCTATCCGGCCCGCGGAGCCGAAAGAGTGGAGGGTTCTCTTGCTCTCCCCTCCACTCCTTTACTTTGAATTTATATTAGTTCACACAAACACTCCATCCATGCTTTTGTTCCAGCCCTCTGGTCCAGTTTAAGAACCCATTGTGGCCCTCGAGTCAAAAAGTTTGCCCACCCCTGGTAGGGAGTGCAAAGCAAGAGAAATCAGAATGAAACTGAGAATGGAGAATTAAGAGGGGTTACAATTGGTAAATAAATATTGGTTTCAAAGGAAATCATAAAAGAAAAATCTCTCCAACAAGGGGACTGGTATCATCATTATAATTAACAAGTAAACTTATATTTTATGATCTATCAAAAGTATACGTTTGTTACTTGAACTATCTGTTGAATGCATTTTTATTTGATTTGATTGGGATTAATTTGAAGAAATAGGATCCTGAGATTTGAAAGAGGAGTTGTCATGGCATGCATTTAAGAATTTTGTGCAATGCAAAGTTTAACTTTCCCTCAAAGTTTCTGCTTCCTGGGAAATGATGATTACAGTGCAGTGCCTAATTCTATGGTTGCAATGGCAATTACAGGTACCATAACTGCCACTAAGTGGCTCCAACATCCTCATGTCCTACGTAGACAAAAACAGCTGTGTCAAAACTCTAGTCTATACCTCACAAAGTCATAAATATAGGTCACATGTATATAATTAGCAAGTAAATAGTTTTAATTCTTATTTCTCAATTATTTTTTTCTTTTGATTTACTTATTTATTATTATTTTTTTGTTAATCCTCTCCCACAACCGAGGTACCTGCCCTTGCCTGGAATTGAACCTGGGACCCTTCAGTCTGAGGTCCAGTACTCTATCCACTGAGCCAAACCGGCTATGGCTCAATTATTCTTGATTATTAAATAACTAGGGGCCCAGTGCATGAATTCATGCACCTTGAAACACCTGTGGGCTGCAAGTCTGCAGTGGGCACATGGGTGGGTCTTGGCCCATCCTTTGAGCCCCTGCCCGGCCACTCCTGCCATGGCCCTCGGTCCCCTGTCTGCTAGTAGCCCCACTCTCGTAGCTGCTGCTCCCTCACATGGAGCAATTGGGGCCAGTGCCAGCAGCAGGTGCAAGTGGGGCCAGCGATGTCAGTGGATGTGAGCAGTGGTTGCTGCCTTAATCACCCCTCAGGAGCAGGGGGAGGTGGAGAAGCCCTCAGGGGTGATTGGGACCGGCAGACACCGCCTGCACCTGCTGATGGCACCAAGCAATCGGAACAAGCTGGCGCCGGCAGCAGGTGTGAGCACCAGGTGGGACCACAGCACATGGGAGCAAAGAATTTTCAGTAACCACCAGAGCCTTGCCCCGATGACAGTGACAGTCATCCCACCTTGATCTGTTGCCCCCACTCACCTGCTCCACCATCCCACCATAGCCGACACTCGCCATGGTCCGCGCACGACCTCTGTTGGTCAGCGCACTTCATAGCAACCAGTCGTTCAGTTCGAACATTCAGTCTATTTGCATATTAGGGTTTTATATATATAAATAAATCTGCCTCTAAAGTCACCCTTTATTATAATTTTAAAAGTCACATGCATAGGTTTAAATACAATGTAGTTATTGGTAGATAAACAAATTTATTTTAGATTTATATAATTTTTAAATGGTCAGAGAAAGTTTTTTTTTAGGTTCTCAAGAAATGAACATTGAGTTTAGCAATAGTGTACCCACAATTTTTCACATATGATTCCAATTTATTCCTTTTCTTCAGGCTAAAGAGGAAGTACATTTCAATTAATAATTCAATGCATTCGTGTATGATTAGATGAATATTTTAGATGTCATCCTTAACAAGAGAAATAAAAACTAAATGTCTTTTAAAACTGCTTCATGAATACTCAATATGGCTATCTGTTACTTAAACCTGTTTGCATATCCATCTATGTATCAATGGTATTAAAGACTTCTCAGAGATAAATATCACTTTATTATAAATGGAATGCTTCCAAAATTAATTTTTAAAACGCTTAGCCTGACTGGTGTGGCTCAGTGGATTGAGCATCATCCCATGCACCAAGAGATGACTGGATTGATCCCTGGTAAGGGCACCTGCTTGGGGTTGTGACCCCAATCCCCAGTAGGGGGCATACAGGAGATAGCAGATTGATGTTTCTCTCTCATTGATCTCTCTCTCTCTCTCCGCCCCTTCCTGTCTCTTTAAAAAATCAATACAAACAAATTTTAAGAAAATTCTTAGTCAACCTATTTTATGTAATCTAGATATTTTTGTTGACTTTTTCTCATATTAATATCATACTGATAAATATTAAATGACCTTTTCTTCTAACACTTCTTTTCTTGGCTATCTGACATTTTATGCTATGCCATCTACTTTTTGCCTTCTTCCAACTTTCCAGAGAGTCTCTGGCTCCTTTGCTTCTCACTCACCAAAAGTGCTTTTTGTGAAAGTTATTGCTAAATCTAATATTTTTCCCAGTCCTCATTTTTAAAATGATTGCCTCTTCTAACAACTTTGTTCTTATTTTATTTTCAAAAAACTGCAACACTCCAAGTTATAAAAATGTTTTCTTAGTCTCCTTTCATCTTTAAAGTTTTACATTATGCAACATACTAAAAAAGATACAAAATAATATGACAGATATCATATGAACTCAGCACTAAAACAGATGTTGATGTTAACATTTCACCATATTTACTTCAGACCTTACCTTTCTAAAAGAATAAGAAAAGAAGGAAACTACATAAAGAGCTAAAACCCTAACTGGAATCTTTTCTCCTCAGAGGAAGGTGTGTATCATTTCCATGTGTTTCTGTACATTGACTACATATGTATATTCATAAACAACATATTCCATTATTGTATCTTAATATTTACACAAGTCTTATATTCTGCATGACTTCTTCAATTTGTTTTACTAATATTATTTTCTTTTAAGATTATCTATGTTTATGCATGTAAATCAAGCTTATTCGTTTTAAATGAATGCTGCTTCATTCTATAAATAAACCATGATTTATCCATTTCCCTACAGAGTGACAATTAGAATTTTTCTTTCTTTCTTTTTTGCAATAATAAACAGTCCTGCAATTATTATCTTTTATATGTCTCCATGTATAAGAATTTTTCCAGGATGGATCCTTAGAAGTAGCATTTCTGACTCAGAAAGTATACATATTTTAAATTCTATTGGTTATTGTCGAATTGTTCCCCAAAGTAGATGTACCAATTTATATTCCCTCCACTGGTATATAATATTAACTCTAGCTTTGTTTGAATATCTCTTCAAGATTTTTCTATCTCCATTGTCTCTGCATTCTCCTTCAGAAATCCTGATTAAACTGGAATTAGATTTTCTCACTGTATCCTACATATATTTTAAGAGCTCTTTCATATTTTCTATCACTTTCTCCATTTGTGTTTCATAAGGGCATTGTTTTTCAAATGAATCTTTAAGTTTATAATTTTTCTCTTGTATTAAATTATAATCTCAATATTTTATTTCTTGAAATTATATTGAGATTTTATTTATTTTATTTATTGATTTTTTGTGTTTTTTATTTTTTTTAATTAAGGTATTATATGTGTACATATTTTACCATTGGCCCCCTCCTCACTCCCATACATGCCCTCACCCCCCAATGTTTTGCATCCGTTGGTTACTCTTATATGCATGCATGTAGGTCCTTCAGTTGTTCTCTTATCTCCCCCACCTCTCCCTAACCTTCCCGCTGTACTTTGACACTCTGTTTGATGCTTTACTGCCTCTGTATCTATCTTTTTGTTCATCAGTTTATAATGTTTTTTATTATCCACAAATGAGTGAGATCATGTGGTATTTTTCTTTCATTGGCTGGATTATTTCACTTAGCATAATGTTCTCCAATTCCATCCAGGTTGCTACAAATGGTAAGAATTCCTTCTTTTTTATGGCAGCATAGTATTCCATTGTGTAGATGTACCATAGTTTTCTGATACAGTCATCTGCTGACGGACACCTAGGCTGTTTCCAAATCTTAGCTATTGTAAATTGTGCTGCTATGAACATAGGGGTGCATATATCCTTTCTGGTTGGTGTTTCTAGTTTCTTAGGATATATTCCTAGGAGTGGGATTACTGCGTCAAATGGCAGTTCCATTTTTAGTTTTCTGAGGAAACTCCATACTGTTCTCCACAGTGGCTGCACCAGTCTGCATTCCCACCAGCAGTGCACGAGGGTTCCTTTTTCTCCACATCCTCGCCAACACTTGTCGTTTGTTGATTTGTTGATGATAACCATTCTGACAGGTGTGAGATGGTATTGCATTGTCGTTTCGATTTGCATCTCTCGGATAATTAGTGACTTTGAGCATGTTTTCATGTGTCTCTTGGCCTTCCTTCTGTCTTCTTTCGAAAACATTCTATTTAGGTCCATTGCCCATTTTTTTATTGGATCATTTATCTTCCTTTTATTAAGTTGTATAAACTGCCTGTAGACGTTGGAGATTAAACCTTTATCAGTGATAACATTTGCAAATATGTTCTCCCATACAGTGAGGTTTCTTGTTGTTTTGTTGATGGTTTCTTTTGCTGTGCAGAAGCTTTTTATTTTGATGTAGTCCCATTTGTTTATTTTCTCTTTGGATTCCATTGCCCTAGGGGCAGTATCAGTGAAGAAGTTCTTTCAGCATAAGTCTGAGATTTTGCTGCCTGTGGATTCCTCTAGTATTTTTATGGTTTCCCATCTTATGTTTAAGTCCTGTATCTATTTTGAGTTTACTTTTGTGTATGGTGTAAGTTGGTGATCTAGTTTCATTTTTTGCATGTATCTGTCCAATTTTCCCAACACCATTTATTGAAGAGACTGTCTTGACTCCATTGTATGTTCATGCCTCCTTTGTCAAATATTAATTGCGCATAGTGGTTTGGGTCGATATCTGGATTCTCTATTCTATTCCATTGGTATATATGTCTGTCGTTGTGCCAGTACCAGGCTGTTTTGAGAACAGTGGCTTTGTAATACAGCTTGAAATCTGGTATTGAGATCCCTCCTGCTTTATTTTTTGGAATAGTCTGAGGAGAATAGGTTTTATTTCTTCCTTGAATGTTTGGTAAAACTCCCCTATAAAGCCGTCTGGCCCTGGGCTTTTATTTACCAGAAGCTTTTGATGACTGCTTCAATTTCTTCCATAATTACTGGCATATTGAGCTGTTAAGATTCTTTCTGATTGAGTTTTGGAAGGTTATATTTTTCTAGGAATATGTCCACTTCCTCCAGGTTGTCCAGTTTGTTGGAACAGAGTTGTTTGTAGTATTTTTTAACAATCCTTTGTATTTCGGCGGGAACTATTGTTATTTCACCTCTTTCATTTCTGATTTTATTTGTGTCCTCTCTCTTTGCTTCTTGGTGAGCCTGGCTAGAGGTTCATCAATCTTGTTTATCCTTTCAAAGAACCAGCTCTTGGTTTTGTTGATCTTTTGTATTGTTTCTTTGGTCTCTATGTCATTTATCTCTGCCCTGATCTTTATTATATCCTTCCTTCTGCTTACACTGGGATTTTCTTGTTGCTCTTTTTCTAACTCCTTGTGTTGTAGGGTTAGGTAATTTATTACCATTGTTTCTTGTTTTTTGCAGTATGCTTGTAGAGCTATGAACTTCCCTCTCAAGACTGCTTTCCCTGTGTCCCATAGATTTTGGATTGTTGTGTTTTTATTGTCATTTGTTGCCATGATGTTTTTTATTTCTTCCTTGATCTCTCTGGTAACCCAGTCATTGTTTAATAGCATGCCGTTTAGTCTCCATGTGTTTGATTTCTTTGGATTGTTTTTATTGTAGTTGATTTCCAGTTTTATGCCACTGTGGTCTGAGAAGATGCTTGATATGATTTCTATCTTCTTGAATTTGAAGAGACTTTGCCTATGTCCCATCATATGGTCTATCTTTGAAAATGACCCATGTGCACTTGAGAAGAATGTATATTCTGTGGCTTTGGGGTGAAATGTTCTGAAGATGTCAATTAATTCCATCTGGTCTAATGAGTCATTTAGGATTGATGTTTCTTTGCTGATTTTTTGTTTAGAGGATTTGTCCAATGGTGATAATGGGGTATTAAAGTCTCCTACTATGATTGTATTGCTGTCAATCTCTCCCTGATATCCTCCAGGAGTTTTTTTTTATGTATTTGGGTGCTTCTGTATTGGGTGCATATATGTTTACCAGAGTTATTTCTTCTTGTTGGATTGCTCCCTTTAGTATTATGAAGTGGCCTTCCTTATCTCTTGTTATGTCATTCACTTTGAGATCTAACTTGTCAGATATAAGTATTGCTACCCCAGCTTTTTTTTCATTTCCATTCGCCTGGAAAACCTTTTTCCATCCCTTCATCTTCAGTCTGTGTGCGTCATTTTTTCTGAGGTGGGTTTCTTGTAGACAGCAGATATATGGGTCTTGTTTTCATATCCAATCCGTTACCCTATGTCTTTTGATTGGGGCATTTAATCCCTTTACATTTAAAGTTATTATTGATAGGTACTTATTTGTCGTCATTTTTATTCTTTACCCCTGTGTTCCTTCTTCGCTTCCTATTTCTTTTTCTTTTTACAGCAGACCCTTTAGCATTTCTTGCATTGCTGGTTTGGTGGTAATAAATTCCCTTAGTCCTTTTTTGTCTGTGAAGCTCCTGATTTCACCTTCAATTTTGATTGATAGCCTTGCTGGGTACAGTATTCTTGGATTCAGACCCATCCTTTGCATGACTTTGTATATTTCATTCCATTCCCTTCTGGCCTGATGAGTTTCTGTTGAGAATGCAGTTGCTAGTCTGATGGGGGTTCCTTTGTAGGTAACTTTCTGTCTCTCTCTTGCCGCTTTTAAGATTCTTACTTTGTCGTTGGTGTTTGCCAATTAAATTATAATGTGCCTTGGCATCGGTCTTTTGGGGTTCATTTTGCTTGGGACTCTTTGAGCTTCTTGGATTTGTGTGGGTTTTTTCTTCCCTAAATCAGGGAAGTTTTCTGTCATTATTTTTTCAAACAGGTTTTCTATTCCTTGCTCAGTTTCCTTTCCTTCTAGAACCCCTATTATGTGGATGTTGTTTTGTTTCATGTTGTCCCAAAGTTCCCTTAAGCTCTCCTCCTGCTTTTTAATTTTTTTTTCTAGAAGCTGCTCTACTTGGGTATTTTTTCACATCTTGTCTTCTAGCTCACTGATGCGGTCCTCTGCTTTTTCTAGTCTACTCTTGATGCTTTCTATTGAGTTCTTTACAGCAGTGATGTAATTTTTCATTTCTTCTTGGTTCTTCTTCATTTCCTCTTGGTTCTTACTCATATTGTCGAATTTGTCTTCCATTCTTTTCAGCCACCTTAAGACCATTTCTCTGAATTCTTTCTCTGGAAGGTTGCTTGCCTCCATTTCGTTTACTTCCTTTTCTGATGATGCCTGCTTTTCTTTCATATGCGGGCTGTTTCTTTGTCTCCCCATGGTCTCTCTTCTCCGGATGTCTGGTTATGTAGTTCTCTCTCTCCTTTCCGTGGTGGAGTGTAGAGCTCCTCTGAATCCATGTGTTTGCGCCAATTGGGGACTGGTGTTCTGGGGCTCACAGTTGTTCGGTGGTTGCTACAGTTCTATATTGAGATTTTAAATAAATCTTTGTTACACTGTGTTATGTCTTGTTATATAGTCATAACTTTTATTCCCAGTTTTATTTCTTGTTACTCATTACATATATTTATTTTAAAATTTATATCTAATATCTTCAGTCTTTTCTGTTTTGTGCTATTTTATGTGTCCTCATTCATATTAGCTTGCTTCTTTAGGAGTTCGATGATTTAAAAATTTGAGCTCATATTTCTTGTAACTTTATCACCATGAATCCTTTAATGGTTGCAAAGAAGATGTGTTCCTTTAGAGCAGTGGTTCTCAATCTTTGTAATGCCGCGATCCTTTAATACAGTTCCTCATGTTGTGGTGACCCCCAACCATAAAATTATTTTCATTGCTACTTCATAACTGTAATTTTGCTACAGTTATGAATTGTTATGTAAATATCTGTGTTTTCCAATGGTCTTGGGCTCTACAGTAGCGGTTCTCAACCTGTGGGTCACGGCAATTACAGTTATGAAGTAGCAACGAAAATAATTTTATGGTTGGGGGTCACCACAACATGAGGAACTGTATTAAAGGGTTGCAGCATTACAAAGGTTGAGAACCACTGCTTTAGAGATTTAGATCTGCTCCTGCTGGAGGAAATAACAAACCCCAGTTGCCTGAAATCAAGTTGAATGTTAAATGTTTGAGGGACCACATAGGTGGTACATTCTGGCCTCAAATTTACACTAAGGGACAGTTTCCAGTTGTAATTTTCAGAAAAGACTTTTTTTTTTTTTTTTTTTTTTTAATCAATGCTTCTCCCAGAGCTAGGGTTAAGACAGGTAAGTCTCCTTACATTCTTTCTTTGCGGACAGGTTTTGATTTGGGATTTTTAAACTTGTTTGCATATTTATTTGTTTGATTTTTAGGTTGCTTCATGCAAATGTCTTTGGCCTTTTCTCCCATCTTGACTGGGCCCTAGCCTTTGTTTCCTTTCCCTAGGGAGTACAGGAAGGTTCCACATGATGGAATAAGAACAATATTGGGAGAAAGATCTTGAGTTCAAGCTTAGACATAGTACATATTTGTAAAACAACCAAAGAGACATGACAAGTTAGGTGCTTCGGGATACAGTGTGAGCAAAGAGGTGAACATCAGAACAGTATTTGAAGCCTTGGCTGTTCATGACACTGGTTACAAGTGTGTGGAGTAAGAAGAGGTTTAGGAAGAGAGACCAAGGTACTCCTACCATGAAAGCCAAGTGAAAAAGCATTAACCAAGCATAGTGTGTATATTCCATGCATGTTTTAAACAATTTGAGTGCATATTTAAAAATCAGGGGAATTCATATAAAAAAATATGGAATTTCTGCTTCTGTTGAAAAATCAGAGTTCTGTCATCAAAGGGTTCATATGCAAAGAGCATCAGCTAGAGTTAAGTGAGCCTATCTGCTTTGAACAAGCCATTTTCTCACCTAGATGGCAGCCATTATCTACAGTACCTGCTAGCCTCTTCATGCATTTGCGCTTGTATCCTGACCTAAGCTAATAATGGCTCCATCATGCTATTGTTGAAGAGGACACGGACCTAGATGACTATGGAATAGAAAACCAACAAACTTACTCACACATTGACCTTGAATTGGCTTTCCCCAAAGTGGAAAAATATAAGGGGTTCTATATTTTATGGGAACTGTGGCTTAGGTTATAGGGTTCCTGCCCATTTACATACAAGGCCCCACATTAGGGTATGAATTCAGTGTGTTTGCAAGGCCTGGTATTAGCCTAGAGGGAATCAAACACACAAACCCATAAACAGGAAACATGGGCCAAGCCAAGGAATAACAAAAACATAAACGTTTAAAGGTGTCTGTTAACATCAGTGGATGAGAGAGTTCCACCCACAATAAGTTAGGAATTGTGTTGGAAAAACTCGTAACACATGTCTCTAAAGAATGATTTAAGCAACTTTGTGGTTCAAGAGTTATGAGCAACTGAAGGGGAAGAAGAATCATCAAGTGAAAGTCAGATTTATGTGACAGCATTAATGTGAAACAAATGTTCAGAGAAGAATTTGAGGACTGAAGAGATTTTGTGATGATGGACTATGAACTTGAGAGAATCAAAATGGAAGTATCTCAGGAAATGGGAACAGGTGAAACATGGAGCAGAAATGGGTTCATGTAGAAATCAAGATGAGATAGATACAGGATGATCTGGGAGTCTATGAACTTTTGTGGCATCATAGATATATATAAAATGCTTAGTGATTTATCCTGGTGGATTTAAAATTATGATTGTTAGAAGCTAAGGGTGATTGATGGGAGAGTAGGGTAATCTGATCCTTACAACTGAGTTGAGAATACCTGGGGAACAAATTGTTCCCCTGAATGGGATCCCATCAGAGGAGAAAAAGACTAGGGAGCATAGTTAAGGGGTTTGCTCTCAGCCCTGCTGGGAGAAAGGCAGTCTTACTAGTATTTTGTGTGAGCAAGAAGGCAGAGATCAATAGAACAGCTGGAATTATAAAAAACTCAACAGGGAGAACAAAAAATTATTCATTAATATAATTCAGGAGACTTGGATGGTGTTTCTCAGTGGTTAGAGTGTTGGCCCAAACACCAAATGGTTCTGAGTTCGATTCCTGGTCAAGGGCACATACCTGGGTTGCTGGTATGTGCCCTTGCACATACCTAGCCCCATTTGGGGTGCATGCAGAACGCAACTAATCAGTGTATCTCTCTCACATCCACGTTTCTCTCTCTTCCCCTCCCTCCTTATAGTCCACTCTATCAGAAAATCAATGGAAAAAATATCCTTGGGTGAGGATTAAAAAAAAGAAAAGAATATATATATATCCTATATAATAAAACCCTAATATGCAAATCGACTGAATGGCAGAATGACTGGCAGAATGACCAGTCTCTATGACACGCATTGCCTCCCCGAGAGGGAGGCGATCGACAGAGACGATCGGGGGGTGGGGCCAGCCAGCAAGCAGCTCCAGGCCACCAGCCAAGGTGGATGCCAGCGGGGGCCCCCCAATTGCCCTCCCTGGCCGGTTGCCCCACAAATGGCCCTGATCACTGGCCAGGCCTAGGGACCCTACCCTATATATTGGGAACAGTCTCTTAGATTTAAAAATTAAAACCTGGCAAGGCTACTCTAACACTGAAAAAACAGGATGATGCAGCGATGACATGCATGGACTCTGGCTTGCACATTTTGTGGTCAGCCCTTACTCTGACACTTATAACTGTGTGACAAAGCCAATTAATTAACGTTTCTCTGCTTCAATTTTTCCATTGATAAGATGGGGAAAATAGTACTACTGCCTCAGAAGGATCATGTTATGCACTACTTTTTATAATAAGGGCAAAAAAATATAGCTGCCCATACAACAGCAAGATGCCTTTCACCTGTATGAAAAGTATGGCCATTGGTACATGCAGCATCCTGGACTGCAAGAGGGATGTCTGACTGCCATTTTAGGCCCGACATCCCCCGAGGGGTCCTGGATTGTGAGAGGGCACAGGCTGGGCTGAGGGAACCCCTCCCCCGCCCTGTGCACGAATTTCATGCACCAGGCCTCTAGTATATATATATATATATAATTCAAAAAAATTTATAAAATAGGTAAATTCTGAGTCTTTACATCATGATATACTGCCATATATAAGAATATTTTATACAAATCAGTCAACAATACAACATTTCCTGGTTATTTGATTTAGGCCTTAGACATTTTTCAGGCATCCATTTAAATAGCAAAAAATATATTTCCTACAAGAGGGAAAAATTCAGTCTGGCTTCAACTTTGTTCAAAACAAATTTAAAAAGAGAAGAATATTGAGCAATTGTCACAGAATCTCCAAGATAAAGAACTTGTGATCCAAGAATTACAGCCAGCCAAAGTGTCATTTATATAAAGGCAACAGGCAGGTAGTCTTAAACCTCAAAGAACTAAGAAAATATGGCACTAATGATCCCTTTTGAAAACACAATTTACCAATAAATACAATTTATTAATAAATTTAGCCACTTAAAAAATAATCCATAAATAAACAATTTGGGAACTGAGGAAGCTATGTTAAAAGGTTTGCTTCTGAGCTGTGAAACTTATTTAAATAAACTATTTAAAGTACATTGTTTTTTACATTTGGTCTTTAGAACTGCTTTGAAAGATATGGTGGAGATATTATTCAAGATATTTCTTAGGAAAGTCCCTTTGTATCAAGAGGGCAAAGGACAGTACCTGATTAGGTGAAATATCCTATCTAATAAAAGAGTAATATGCAAATTGACTGTCACTCCAACACACAAGATGGCTGCCCCCATGTGGTCAAAGATGGCTGCCCCCATGTGGATACAAGATGGTCTCCACAAGATGGCCAGCATGGGAGGGCAGTTGTGGATGATCAGGCCAGCAGGGAGGGCAGTTGGGAGGGACGAGACCTGCAAGGGAGAGCAGTTGGGGGCGATCAGGCCAGCAGGGAGGGCAGTTAGGGGTGACCAGGCCGGCAGAGGAGGGCAGTTGGGGTGGACCAGGCCAGCAGGGGAGGGCAGTTGGGGGCAACCAGGCCTGCAGGGGAGGGTAGTTGGGGGCACCAGGCCTGAAGGGGAGGGCAGATGGGGGTGACCAGGCTGGCAAGAGAGGGCAGTTAGGGGTAACTAGGCCAGCAGTGGAGGGCAGTTAGGGGCAATCAGGCCGGCAGGGGAGCAGTTAGGCATCAATCAGGCTGGCAGGGAGTGGTTAGGGGGTGATCAGGCTGGCAGGCAGAAGCAGTTAGGGGCAATCAGGAAGGCAGGCAAGTGAGCAGTGGAATCGGGCCTAAACGGGCAGTTGGACATCCCTTGAGGGGTCCCAGATTGGAGAGGGTGCAGGCTGGGCTGAAGGACACACACCCCTTCCCCCCGCCCCGTGCACGAATTTCATGCACCGGGCCTCTAGTCCTATCTAATGAAAGAGTAATATGCAAATTGACTGTCACTCCAACACACAAGATGGCCACCCTCATGTGGTCAAAGATGGCTGCCCCCATATGGACACAAGATGGTCGCCACAAGATGGCCGGCATGGGAGGGCAGTTGTGGGTGATCAGGCCAGCAGGGGAGGGCAGTTGGGAGGAACCAGACCTGCAAGGGAGTGCAGTTGGGGGTGATCAGGCCAGCAGGGAGGGCAGTTAGGGGTGACTGGGCCAGAAGAGGAGGGCATTTGGGGGTGACCAGGCCTGCAGAGGAGGGCAGTTGAGAAGAGACCAGGCCTGCAGGGGAGGGCAGTTAAGTGTTACCAGGCCAGCAGTGGAGGGCAGTTAGGGGTGACCAGGCCAGCAGGTGAGGGCATTTTGGGGCAATCAGGCCAGCAGGGGAGCAGTTAGGCATCAATCAGGCTGGCAGGGGAGTGGTTAGGGGGTGGTCAGGCTGGCAGGCAGAAGCAGTTAGGGGCAATCAGGCAGGCAGGCAAGTGAGTGGTGGGATCGGGCCTAAACGGGCAGTCGGACATCCCTCGAGGGGTCCCAGATTGGAGAGGGTGCAGGCTTGGCTGAGGGACACACACCCTGCTCCCCCATGCATGAATTTCATGCACCAAGCCTCTAGTTATTTAATAAAATGCACCAATTTAAAATAAAAAGTATAAATTTGGGGAACTTCATAGGGAAAAAAAGCTTCTACGTTTACTGTTTCTTTGTGGTGTGTGTATGTTTTCCTCCCTAAAAGGACACAAAATCAGCAACAGTGAAATTCTGGTAAGACCCTGGAACCAGATAAAACAATCTTATTAAGCACTGAATCACTGTTAAAGGACAGTTACCCAGCAACGAACGACCTAGTTATTTTCTCCAAATCTTCCACACTGCATATTTTTAAACAACCTCATAAAAATAGGACAGACTGAAAAATCATGGAAAGAGGTGGGAAATGAAGAGGGATGAGGGAGGGAGAAACCTAATATTATTTGACTGCAAATTTGATCCAGATACTCAAAGGCTACACAAGGTTAAACAATGCAGGCAACAAAACACATGAAATATTCTTATACCTCAGTCAGCTGAAGAACAGGTAGTAGGAGAAAAATAAATGGGTATAGAAGCTTCAAATAACAAAAGAGATTCACAAACACTGGGACGCGAAGGAATCTGAGGCTCCAAATCCCTTCATTTGGCAGGTGGAAGGGCAAGTCTATGGCCCACTGCACATAAGTGCTGAGTAAAGTAGGCATCTCCCTCATGGGTCACTATTCTTTCTACCAACCACTCCGCTTCATACTAAATATAGGTGTTGTTAAATGGCAACATCTGTCATTAAATAATTATTAACTAGTCAAATTTGGCAATAATATCAATAACTCTCTGTTCTCCTAAGAACTTAAAAATTATACTACTACTAGAGGTCTGATGCATGTAATTTGTGCAAGAGTAGGCCTTCCTTCCCCTGGCTGCTGGCACTGGCTTCCCTCTGGCACCTGGGACCCGGGCTTCCCTTGCAGCCCCAGCTTCATCGGGAAGGTCATTTGGAAGGACGTCCAGTCTAATTAGCGTATTACACTTTTATTATTATAAATTCTAGCAAAAGGCAGCTTTCATTGGTTACACAGTTCTAGGTTATGTGTGTTACTGAAGTTTCATACATCACTGTTTTTTGATGACCACAATGATATTGTCCACTACTTTAATGTCAAATTCATAGTAATTCTTCAATGTAAACACCCTGGCAATCAAATTTGAAGCACACATAGCCTCATTCTTATGGGTGAATATCTGTCTAGGAACTCAAACATCTTTAACTAAGGGGACCTAGAATCCAGTCATTTTCTAGCATTGCTATGCCATTAAAATACTGTCCTACCAACAAAATCGCTGTATAAAATACCACTGAGTAACTATCTTAAGTCAGTTAGGGCTACTATGATGAACTTCCACAGACTTGATGGCTTAAACAAAATTTATCCCTCTGAAGCCTGAAAATCTGAGGTCAGGGTGCCAGCATGATTGGGTTCTTGGTGAGAGTGCCCTTCCTATTTAAGTCCGCATATGGCTCTCCCTTGGTGTGTTCATGCAGAGAGAGAGGGGTGGGGAAGAGAGATGTAGAGTCTCCTCTTTTTATAAGGACACTAATCCCATCATAGGAACTTCACCCTCATGACATCACTTAAACCTAATTACCTCCCAGAGGCCCCACCTCTAAATACCATCACACTGGGGATTAGGGCTTAATATATAAATCTGGGAAAGACATTCTTTCTACTGCAATGACCTAGTTATCTTATAATTTATCTTAAAAAAAAAACTGTCTTGGGCCCTAGCTGGTTTGGCTCAGTGGATAGAGCGTGGATGGCCTTCAGACTGAAAGGTCCCAGGTTTGATTCTGGTCAAGAGCACATGCCCCGGTTGCAGGCTCAATCCCCAGTAGGGGGCGTGCAGGAGGCAGCCGATGAATGATTCTCATCATTGATGTTTCTATCTCTCTCCCTCTCCTTTCCTCTCTGATCAATAAAAATATTTTTTAAAAGAGCCTTAGGATTAAATGAACAGTACCCCTTTAACATCCATGTATTCTACATCCTCATATTCAACCAGCAGCATCAAAAACATTTTTTTAAATGTCACTGATTGTGTACTATGTAGTTAGGCTTACAATGGTTACATCTGTACTGAAGATATACAGGCTTTCATTCGTGTGATTATTCCCTAAACAATAACGTATAACAAGTATTTACTTAGCATTTACATTTTATTAGGTATTATAAGTAATCTAGAGATGATTTAAATTTTGTGGGAAAATGTGCATAGCTTATACACAAATACTGCACCATCCTATATAATAAAAGGCTAATATGGAAATCGACTGGACAGCGGACTGATCGGTTGCTATGACGCACACTGACCACCAGGGGGAAGACATTCAACACAGAAGCTGCCCCCTTGTGGTCAGTGCACTCCCACAGGGGGGAGTGCTGCTCAGCCAACAGCCCTGAGCCGGGCTCACGGTGCAACTGTGGTGGCGCGAGCCTCTCCCGCTGCCATGGCAACGCTAAGGATGTCTGACTGCTGGCTTAGGCCCGCTCCCCACCAGGAGCAGGCCTAAGCCGGCAGTTGGACATCCCCTGAGGGCTGCCCGATTGCGAGAGGGCACAGGCCAGGCTGAAGGACCCCCCCAACCCCGAGTGCACGAATGTCATGCACCGGGCCTCTAGTTTTACATAAGGGACTTGAGCATCCATGGATTTTGGTGTCTATGGGGGTCCTGAAACCAATTCTCTATGGATACTATGGGGCAACTATACTTCCTATAAACACTAGAGAAATCACTTAATGTATAATAAGTTAAAAGGATTATTCTAGAAGATCCTTTTGAGTTAAATAGTGCTTTTGTAAACATAGAAGGGAAAAGAATGTTCTAGGTATGGGATATGGTGTGAGAGAAATCTTGACATTCAGAGGGTAGGATAAAATACCTACTCATGACTCTGACCCTGGAATGGTACTAAGTGCTTTATATAGATTATATAATTTAATTAAAATCCCTATACATTTGATCATTTTATTACGCTATCTTACAATGAAGGAAATTTAGGCTTGTAGACTTTCAGCCACATAACCCAAGGTAAATCTGACAAGTAGCAAAGCCAGGACTTAGAGCTAGGATTCCTGATTCTACAAAATCTCAATTTCAAGTGTTTTACTCTCCAACCCCACTGCCTATCTGTCCATCTTACTCTCTCTAGTATGCTAACTCCAAAGATCCTCTACTACACTGGTATCTAAAATCTACTGATGCTATGACCTGTCTATTAAACTTCATGGTTAATTATTATTATCTCTCATTCAACTCCATTCTGCATCTCTTGAAGACTTGTATGCATTTGACAAAACCCTGCCTGTAGTTAAATTCAATTACCTAGTTTCTCTGCCAAGTACCCATGCAACTGAATATTCCTGAGGATGGGGGAGGAGAAATGAACACTTGAATTTCAATGACTACAAATCCTGTGTGAGTTTTTTTCCACTAGGTTTACTGAGCTGTAATTGACATGTACTATTTTATTAGTTTAGGTGTACAACATGATGATCTGATATATGTACATATTGCAAAATAATTACCACAATAAGTTTAATTAACATCCATCATCTCACATAGATACAATTTTTTCTTGTGATGTGATCTAATCTTTTAGAAACTTTCAATTATACAATACAATATTGTTCATTTTAGACATCAAGCTGTACATTACCTCTACAGCACTTATAACTAAAAGTTTGTACTCCTTGACTATCCTCACTCATTTTACTCACTTCCCAACCTCTGCCTCTGGCAACCACCAATCTGTTCTCTGTATCTATGAGTCCTGATTGTTAGTCTCTGCATATAATGAGATAATATAGTATTTGTCTTCTCTGTCTGACTTATTTTACTTAACATAATGCCCTCAAATTCTTTCCATCTTGTTACAAGTGGAAGAATTTCCTTCTTTTTATGGCTGAATAATATTTCATTATATATAATACTAGAGGCCCAATGCACGAAGATTCGTGCAAGAATGGGCCTTCCTTCCCCTGGCTGTTGGCACCGCCTTTGCTCTGGCCAGAGCCACCTTTCCATCTTTCCACACTGCTTAGAGGCCTGGAGTGGCTGGGGTGGTGCGGAATGCCTGTGTCATCGCCATGGCGATGACGCAAGCATCCCACCCCACCCCTGCCCGCTCGGCACCTGTGTATGCAAATTAACCCGCCTTCTTTGTTGGGTTAATTTACATACTCACTCCTGGTGGGCATCGCGAAGGTATGGTCAACTAGCATGTTACTCTTTTATTAGGTAGATCACATATACAACTATCTATATAATAAAAGCCTAAGCGACCATTACGACGGAATGACCAGAACAACTGGTTACTATGATGTGCACTGACCACCAGGGGGCAGACGCTCAATGCAGGAGGTGCCCCTGGTGGTCAGTGCACTCCCATAGCTGCCACGGTGGAAGCCTCTCCTGACTCTGCGGAAGCACTACTGAGCAGTGGCAGCAGGCACAGTGGGCCAGGATGAGTGCGAGCAGCGTGGCTCCTCCCTGGCTGCCTGCCACTTGGTGCACTGCTACATCCCCCGAGGGGTCCCAGACTGCAAGAGGGATGTCCAATTGCTGGCTTAGGCCCAATCCCAGTGCCATTTTCTGTAGAAGGCAGTCAGTCTTAACAACTCAGTGACTCAGGGAAGCACAGGGAACTCAGGGTGAGCCTGCCTCCACGTTTGACTCATGCACTCAATGGTGTTTGCAGGACAGACCATGGTGGCCCAGCCTGTACACATGCAGCAGCTGCTGAAGCTCAAGCAGCAGGCTGTGCAGCAGCAGAAGGCCATCCATCCACAAGAGAGCAGGCAGACATCCCCCAAGGGATCCTGGACTGTGAGAGAGCTCAGGCCAGGCTGAGGTAACTCCCCATCCCCACCCCAGGGGCACAAATTTCATGCACGGGACCTCTAGAATATATACAGTAGATCTCACATTTTCTTTATTTGTTGATTAACACTTAGCTTATTTCCATGTCTTGGCTATCCTATCTAATAAAAGAGTAATATGCAAATTGACCATACCTCCGCTACAAGCCACGCCCACCAGCCAATCAGGAGTGAGTATGCAAATTAACCCAACCAAGATGGCTGCGGCCACGGAGAGAGCAGGAGGCTTGGGTTTCCCCGGTGATGGAGGAAGCCAAGCTTTCTGCCTGCCCTGGCCTGCCTTGGCCTCCGCTTAAGGCTACAAAGTTTCAATTATAGAAGATAAATAAATCCCAACAAAAATGGCGGCAGCCACGGAGCTGGAGAGAGCAGGAGGCTTGAGTTGCCCCCAGTGATGGAGGAAGCCAAATTTCCGCAGCCCTGGCCTGCCTTGGCCTCTGCTCAAGGCTACAAAGTTTCAATTATAGAAGATAAATAATCCCAGATACCAGAGCCTTCGCTTGGGTTGCCAGGGGGCATGGCTGGCCTGCAAACCACCATAGGCCCCTTGCCTAGGCTGCCCCATGCCCCAAGGGAACCCCCACCCTGATCCAAGATACACTTCAGGGCAAACCAGCTGGCCCCCACCCATGCACCAGGCCTCTATCCTATCCAATCCTATCTAATAAAAGAATAATATGCAAATTGACCATCACTCCAACACACAAGATGGCTGCTCCCATGTGGACAAAGATGACTGCGCCCATGTGGACACAAGATGGCCACCACAAGATGGCCAGCAGGGGAGGGCAGTTGGGAGGGACCAGGTCTGCAAGGGAGGGAAGTTGTGGGCAATCAGGCCAGCAGAGGAGGGCAGTTGGGAGCGATCTAGCCTTCAGGGGAGGGCAGTTAGGGGTGACCAGGTCAGCAGGGAAGGGCAGTTAGAGGCAAACAGGCTGGCAGGGTAGCAGTTAGGCATCAATCAGGCTGGCAGGGGAGTGGTTAGGGGGTGATCAGGCTGGCAGGCAGAAGTGGTTAGGGGCAATCAGGAAGGCAGGCAGGCGAGCAGTTGGGAGCCAGCAGTCCTGGATTGTGAGAGGATGTCCTTCCTGGATCGGGCCTAAACGGGCAGTCTGACATCCCTTGAGGGGTCCCAGATTGGGGAGGGTGCAGGCTGGGCTGAGGGACACATCCCCCCCATGACAAATTTCGTGCACCGGGCCTCTAGTTATAAATAGTGCTATATTGCAATATACATGAGGGTGCAGATATGTTTTTAAGATAGTGATTTTGTTTCCTCTAAATAAATATCATATTTTAATGACACCTGGTACAAAACTTTATTTCCCTACTCCATTCACAATCCCAGAGTTGTTGATAACTATTTACTAGTAAATCCTCTTGCTCCTCAAACCTGTCACACCTTCTCTCCCAGTCCTCAATCTCAGCTCCTGACTTATTTTCCTGATAAAAATAGATGCATTCAGAGGACAACCTCCACATGTTCCACATCTACAGCTACCTACATTCCAGCATCAGCACACACTCTGCCTTGGAGTCTCTTAACCCTGGATAGAACAACTGCCCAAACTCATCTAAAGCCAGTTCTTCCACTCATGTGCTAGACCCTTCTCCTTTCCTGGAGACATCCCTGCAGCCCCCCTCTCTCCTGCATCATTAATCCCCACCTCACTCTTCTCTACCCCCTCCTGGATAATTTTACTAACATACAACATTTTCTTATTTTCCCCATCCTTTCCATTTTGATAAGGTGCTTTGCTCATAAATCTCATTAACAACTTTTCCCCACAGTCAGATATATAGATAGCCACATCTTTTAGAATAAAGTACATCCATTTTACATTTGTGCAGCTTTAAATGAATTGTTTAAAGCTAATAAGGAGCATGAGTTAGTAATAAATGAAGATCTCTATCTGAAAAGGAGATCTTAATGAGGAGGTATACTTGATAAAATTATGTCCTGGCCCTACCTTTATATCACTCCATCATGAATGTAATGCAACTTAAATAGCTGACTACTGCAAAAGCAAGCAGAAGGAGCGATTGGGCAATCTGCCGGAGAAGTGCTTCCAGATGTGTTTGAGGAGCAACGTTAATAGGGACAGCCTTTTCCTTGAGTTAATAGGGACAGCTCCTTTAATCTAAAAGACATCATCAACAAATGATGAGGATTCCAGCAGCAAGGCAAACAAGCTCCTCAAGATAATGCTGAAAGTTCATGCAGGCTAAGGGCATGCACACAAAAATAAATAAATAAATAAATAAATAAATAGATAGATAGCTAGATAAATAGATAAATAGATAAAGGTAAAGCATCTTCTTTGAGTCATGGCTCTCTCAGTTAACTTGTGAAGTTTAAGAGCAATCAGTTGGACACATCATTTCCTGAAAAATGGTATCTATTTTTTGACAGAGCATTGGTTGGATTGCAACCCAAACTAAATTATGAAGCTTTATAAGCTTATTAATGGCAACAGAACCTTTGATGGAAAATGTTAAAGAAATCGCCAAATGTAGTTCAACTGAAATTCTAGGTATGTCTGCACTTATTCTGTACTTCCAAATTACTTTATGCTTGACATTACTTTTCCAAGTTTCTTTAATGGCAGATTAAGTCTATTAAAAGTGTGTGTGTCAACACAAAATAAGAAAGAACAGACATATTAAAGGGGAAGATGCTGTGTGGATTATTCATCAGTGTTCTCAAGACACTGCCTCAAAACATTCTCTAAAATGTTTGCAGGTTAAGTTAGAGTGGCTATCTCAATACCATTGCTAAAATAATTAACAAAAATCCAAAAATAATCAATATTCCTAAAATGACTTGGATATTCCCTAATTAAACTTTTAAAATAAATTTTATTTGTTCTCTTCACTTCTCTCATGTTAAAATCCTAAACGCTTAAATGTGCTTTAAACCATCAACCTCCACTTACCTTTCCCACTCCATATCTTGCTATTCTCTGGCCCAATTCTACAAATTTAATACTCCAAGCAAATTGAACTCATCTTTATTTCCCAGATATGCTATGCTCTCTCTCCTCCTGATTCCCGCATATTCTCCATTTGAAAAATGTCGCCTCTTCATTTCCCCTAGTTATCTTTAAACTCATACAGGAGGTGACACCACCTCTCAGAAGTCTCCTCTGCTTCTTTAAGACTGTATTAAATACCACCCTACATTTCCCCTAATACACTGTGATTGCTTATCTGCAAGGTCCATATGCTCAGGGGCCTCTCATTCATCATTGTAGTCCTAGTACACAACCCAGAATTTTGTAACGGATTTTCAAATATACAAACTATCACCAACATGATCTCATTTGATCACCACTCATCTTTGTGAGTGGGCAAAACCAATGTTATTTTTATCACCTCAGTTTACAAACGAGGAACATGAAACTCAGGGAGGTGAAATAACCAGCCCAAGAAGAGACAGATAAAAGGGGCAGCAGAGTTTGATTCTGGATCTTCATATTATACACCATATACTGGTTTCATATAAAACGTCTAAATTAACTATACTGTTTGAACACAAACTTTGAAAACATGAGTGATAGATGTGAAAGTATGCATTGATTCCTGAAAACTTATTAGTGATCTCAGAAAGTAACCAGCATTCAGTTACAAATAGTGACACTGGCACTTTGATAAGGTTGACACAACTCAAAACTGAAAGCATATTAATTCTAGAAAAAACAATTCAATTGTTTTCCCCGAATAGGTAAAACTTAGTGTTGAGTTTATGAATCTTGTCTGTGAGGAGACCAACAATTTTAATATGGGGACTCATTGTGATTTCCCTACGTTATTAAAACCTCACTGCATTGGACAGCAGTTTTAGAAGAGGGAGTAAGTATGTTACTCCCTTAACCTTCTCCACCAAATATGCTGCCTACCAAATTTTCACATTTTACTTACTAACCTTGTTTTATGAAAAGGTATGAAAGTAAAATAAATAGCAAACTAACAAAAACATTGCATACTTGCTTTAAAAAACTCATAGAACTAAGTGAAGTAAAAATGATTGAAAATAGCTGACAAAAACACTCTGCCCAGGTATTGTTTTATGCTTAACATAAGTGACATTCTTAGACAAAGACAGTCAAATGGCTGGTTTCTGCACAGAGAAGTTGGTATAAAAAGGTAGATTTTTATCTCTTTTGAGCATTTTTTTAACCTGCAGAACTTTAGCTATGTGTATCAACTTTTCTGAATCGATGTAGAGAATTTCAAGTTCTAACTGGAGGTGAAGTTGCTACAGAATCAGGGAATGCAGAAGGAAGTGGGACTCGGTGTCTATATCCTGTTTCCTTCAGCTTTCGTGTCAAATAATATGTAGTACTTTGATAATGTGGGTATCCACTCTTGGAAAGCTACATGGATGTTCTATAAACTGGATTTTGAACCTTGAACTTTAATGACTTTCCCTAGTGAAGTTTTGTTATATAGCAGGCACTGCAATACTTTTCATGATATTGCTTTCTCTGTATTTCACATTGTGTTGAGGTGACATGATTCCAGTGACCCTTCTTACAGGATCTGGGAGTGAACATGGGGAAGGAAGATCAGCACAGGGTATGGAAAGCTTCTTGAATTTGTGGCTGGGCTTTCTGTCCCCACAGACATCCAATGCATTAACAGAATCCCTGCTTTATATTGCTCTTAAAATCACAAAATCTAAAGAACATCGGGATAAGCAAGATATTAAGAAACCACCTCATCTTTTACTTTCCCTAGTGCATAAAATTAAAAGAATTCTCTGGCTATATATGTTTTGGAAATTATGCATGCCATATCCTCCTCTGAAATCCTCAAAAATATTCTGGTATGTGAAAAGTTTTATAAAAATGTTCATTAAAGAAATCTTTCTGACTTTGTGTAACCTAATCTTCTGCCTTCACTCATTGAACACCATCTTTTTGCCATCCTCTGAGGACATAATTGGAGATGTGCTGACCTAGCCTGACCCTTTTCTGATATTTGCATCTCAGGCAACATTGTCTCACTGCTGTTGCATCCTTCCAAAATGCAGAAGAGGTGTCTGTTCCCTCCCACCTCATGGCAGGACATGGCTGTCTGTCCCATGAGGACATTTCAGCTCTGGGTAGACAGGACAAAGAAAATGTCTCCAGTGTGAAATGCATGCCTCTCTCCAAATCTTTTATTCAGAATTGGTTTGCTAAGTGTCACTGGTGGTGGTAACTATTGTTTACGTGGTCTGTTTGTGTGTGTGTGTGTGTGTGTGTGTGTGTGTGTGTGTGTGTGTGTCTTGTTCTGTTGCCCAGACATCTTACTCATGTCCCTTCTTCTGGGAAGAGAAACTGCTCTCCTGCACTGTAGATTCAGTTATTGGATCATCCTGTCCTCTTCCTGGTAGCTGTGATGACTCCAAGGATGAGCACATCACAGAACAGGGCAATCAGGGTCCTGCTAGGAGATTAATATGTAGGGAAGAGCAACACTCTGATGACAGCATTCATTGAACTGGGAGGACGTAATGTCTACGGCTCATCGTGACCTGCTTCCCAGGCTCAGGAAGAGAGCCCATGAAACCAGACAGAAACAAGCTGTGTGGACGAGAAGAGTCTGGTTAGGCTGAGTTCCTGGTTCTCATGCCCGAGAACCTGAGTTTCAAAATACTTAAGATGCTGCAAAAAAAAAAAAAAAAGAAAGAAAGAAAGAAATATGATTCCCCGTTTGTGACCCATAAATTAAGTCAGTTAAGGTCATTTAAATAAAACCTATGATTAGGAACACCCTTCTTCAAAAGGATCAGATTATCATTGCATAACTTGACTCAGAGATCCTGTATACAGAATAAAATTTAAATGTAAATTGCATTTATGGGAAATTATTTCTGTACTAGCATCATCTTGTACCAGTATAAAGTAGAAAATGAAACACACATAAAAAAGTTTCTGATTTATTTAATCAAATATTGATGATCAAAGCAATAAAAAAGCAATTTAAAAATATCTTTGCCATCTTGTTTTCTATGGGTTAAGAGAGCAAGGAGGAAAAAGAGGAAGAGAATCAGTCTGTACCTTTATACAACATGACAGAAATAATGGATTAGAGTAGTGGTTCCCAAATTATGTGTTGTGTGCCTCACTGGGAGCTCAAATGTATCCATGTATACTTTAAGTGTGACCTGTAGAAAAAATTAGCATGTATTGTGCATTCAATGTACATACTACTTTTCAATTGCATAGAAATGTTATTATGATTAAGAAAACATAAAAAGTGTTACTGAATTCCTAGTAGTTAGGGGCACTATGTATTTTGTCACAATCTACTCTCACCTAAGGCTTTATAATTTTTAATATTTAAAAAGTACTCCTATGTTCAAAAGAGAGTGAAGCACTAATTTAAAATACTAGTAGAGGACTGGTTCACGAATCCGTGGGGTCCCTCAGCCTGGTCTGCCGGATCAGGCCAAAACCGGCTCTCCGACATCCCCTGAGGGGTCCCAGATTGCGAGAGGGCACAGGCCAGGCCGAGGGACTCCACTGGTGCACAATCAGGGCCAGGAAGAGACATGGGAGATTGGCCAGCCAGGGAGGGACCATGGGTGTGTCCGGCCCATCTCGGCTCAGTCCCAATCGGCAGGACCCCAGCAGCAAGCTAACCTACTAGTCAGAGCATCTGCCCCCTGGTGGTCAGTGCATGCCATAGCGAGTGGTTGAGCGGCCTTAGCATATCATTAGCATATTATGCTTTGATTGGTTGAATGGCCAACTGGTCAACCAGACACTTAGCATATTAGGCTTTTATTATATAGGATTATACTTACTTTTGCAATGATAGAGAGTTTATTTCTCAAGGCTTAAAGGAAGGCAACGTTTTATCTTTATTTAATCATGGTACACTGTATTATCTGGATTTGGTAGTCTTAGGTAATTGTTAAAATTTGTAGATGGAATGGACCCAAAAATAGTAAATATGGTTTTCCCTGTGGAAATATCAGTATTTTGCATTCTGGTGCATTTTGGTGGGGAGTGGTTGGAGGATTAGAGTGGGTGTAAAGAGCAGAATTCTTTATTCTGACTTCTTTACAACATCCTTCTTTGAACAGTCTGTCCTACACACAGAAGAAAGTGTCTCGTTGCTCTCTGTGCCGTTCCTGTTTAGCAAAAGTTTTCCTCGAAGATGTTATCGACTGAACAAAATTTTTCTGTCTAGAACTTTGGGTCAGCAAGTCAACAATTACTACAATGAAAATCAAAATGATGCCAAGCTGGTTTAAACTCCTAGAACTCACTGCACGCTGATAGCATTTAAGAAGCTAAGTGGCAGGATGCCAGGACATGTATGCTTGTGTCCTGATGGATGTGCCCAGAGACGTTCTTAGTGTTTGGGTTCCTTCCCGCATGGCACCTCCTGCTGCAATTTATTGACACCAGATGTTCTTTATATCAGTAAGACTTGTAGTGATGTCTATTTAAAGTTAAATGGAATAATTGAAGCCAGAGCATCGTACTTTGAGTGAAATAAATCAAAGCCCATCACAGCCATAAAAATGCAGACTAGGGAAAGCATGAATGAGAGAAACCCATTATAAACAGAAAGCCAGACTAATAGAGACCAAAAAGCTCTGATTAAAATTTATCATCTCACACAACACTGATAGAAATCAATTGGTAACTGGTCAGAGCGCTGACGCCAGGATGAGTGGGCATGCCTCACTATATAAATTAGGCAGGAGGCTTTTGTCATAATGACCTCCTTCTCCTTGACAGCTCATGGAAAACAATTCTTCACTTGAATCGCTGTGGGGATCAGATGCAAGAACTCTGGCTAATGATAAGAGACATGGACTTGAAGTCCAATCATTTTGCTAGAGTAATGCTTGAGACAGAGGTTTTAACAAATCAAGGCTTAACTAATGATTGATGGTAGGAAATTGAGACATGTTTTAAAGTCTGATTTAAAAGAAAACTAAGACAGGAAGGACAGTGTGATTAGAAAGACTCAAAGCAAACCATGAACCATGAGCATTAATAAATGTGGATTTTAATAGGTACAGGTCTGACAGCCGGCAGCCGGCAAGAACTTAGACTGAAAAGAAATGAGAACTTTTAGTATTACTCCTATTAAATGGAATCATCAGAGGCAATCATAAACACACCAAATTGTAATACTAATTTAAAAATACAGAAATCAAAGCTATCGCAACTAAAACTATAAAGTACAAGCATGGCAGGATAATAGTTTGAAGAAGATAACTGACGTTTTCCTTTAGAAAAAAAAAATTGGTTTCCAAGAATTTTCCCTATCTATTGCCTCACACAGGCAAATACTTGACCCTACATTCACCATTTCAGCAAAGGAAGGAGACAGGACACATGGTAGAAGCAGCCCATCAGTCTCTGCCTTTTAGTGCTCCAATTGCTTACATGCCTGTGGGAAAACTGTAAGGGTTTAGAATAAAATGTACAGGAAAAGCAAAGGGAAAAAAAGGGTGTTTCATGCCCACTCCCACTCAGACTAGAAACATAATCCGCTGGGTGGAGAGGAGAGATGGTAAGAAATTAACACAAAAGAGAATTCGTAGTTTTCTGAGAAGGGGGGCCTGTGCCCCGATTCCACAGCAGAATGCTCACAGTGGGCTCTGGGAAGGCAACAAACCTACAGTGAGGGGAGAGAACCCCTGTGAAATGGCAAGCAGAGTTCTAGACAGACATGTATAGTGCCCACTGCCATGTGATGGAGTAGAAGCTGTGGGACCATGTCCACATCTTAAGTCTGCCTCTGACGGGGAAGATAAATGCTAACAGACGAGAAGGAGCCCTGATGACAAGAACATGTTCATCTCAACAGGGGTCTGTGTGGCTGGACTAAGGACTAAATACGGAGAGGTAGGTCTCTGAGCACCCCTGCTCAGATAGATGTGCCACAGAAGCCCCTGGACCAACCCCCTTGTACTCCTGCAGAATGAAGTTTTGAAACCAAAATTAGGTTGTGACACAGAAAAACAAAATTTTTATACTTAGGGTTGAGGACTCATATTTATAACTATTATAAAATTATTGTAAATGCCTCTGAAGGGAAAAACTGTCCTATATAATATGGAGGGAGGTATAGAAAAATATTGAAGGAAAGGAAGAAATAGCTATTGCATGAATATAAATTGTTCTAGAGTGGTGATTTTCAACTGGTAAAACATGCAATACCTGATTATTTAGTCAGGGGCACTGACTTCTTTTCCTTAGATTGTCAAATTAAAAAAAGTGACAACAGCCAATAACAATAACAGCCATCTGACGTGAATGAATCAAATTTATACCTGTTTGTTTTTTTTTTTATCAGATCAGCAAAAAATTTAAGGTACGTTTTTTGGTGTGTCTCAGAATTTTAGTAATTAGTTCATGTGCACCATGAAATGCAAGAGGTTGAAAAATCACTGCTTTAGAGCATCAAAATGGCAAGTCCAGCAAAGGAAAATGTGTGGCTTCTGTAATCTATGGAGTTCCCCATCAAGGTAGGAGGAGAGCATCTAATGCCTTTTTTTCTTAATGGTTATGAACCAAACTAGCCCTTGGTATTGGCCATTCTGATACATGATGCCATCAAACAACTACCATTATAGCAGCCTGGAAACTTCAGGCAAATCAACCAAAGGAAGGAAATGTGTCTTAAGGTAGAAGCTGTGTCTGTAGCTATGAAGAGCCTGGGCTGTGCTACCAGATGGCAGATGATACAGCAGAGCAGAGGATAGAAGAAGGTCAGGCATCCAGTTGTTTACAGCATCCTATTGAGACGCTAAAATTCTAAAACGATAAAATAAAATGATAAAATAAAAAGACTAAATATTACACCTCCTAGTTGTTGTTGTTTTTTTTAAGAAATTACAAACTGTATTAGGACAAACAGACTTGGGACATTTTTAGGAAATTTCTCCTGTTCTTTCCAAGTGCAAAAAAATTATTCATTTTTGACAAAAACATATTAAGTGTTTTCAAAGAATTCAGAATATAGACAAAATCTTGAGAGAAAGCAGAAAAAATGGACTAAGACTTAGTAAGGAAAAAATACTAAATGTGTGGAAGCCTTTACTTACATTCTTTTCTCTTCATTGAAGTAACTATAGGAAGTTAGAAAAAAAAAACATAGGAAATAACTTTATAACCTCCAGATAAGAAAGAATTTCTGAAATAAGATGCAAGAATCACAAACCATTAAAAGAAGGTGGATACATTTGTTTTTTAATTTAAAATAAAAGCCATATAAAATTAAAGGGTGAAAGGTAAGTTATTGGTCAGGTGCCATACTTATAAAATATACACAATAAAAAAAAATTAATTCCCCAAATATGCTAAAATCGTGCACATATACACATGCATGGTGAGATATCATTTTATCTCACTCATAAGACTAGTTACAATTAGTAAGTCTGATTAATACCAAGTTTAGAGGAGAATGTATGAGAAAAAGGACTCATGCTGGGAGAGCAGGTTGATGGCACAATGTGGAGGACAGTTTGTCAGAACCGAGTATGGCTGAGAATGCATATTCCCTATGAACCAGAAGTCCTGCTTCTCCATTTATAACCCAGGGAGAGCATTTATTACAGCATTGTTTTTAATAGCAAAATATTGAAAATAACCTAAGTATTATCAATAGGGGAATGGTATAAGAAAAATGGGGTTAGTAATACTAAACTATCATTACAGAAATAAACTAGATTTCTCTATCTAAAATTTATTAGACCTCAAAAATATTTTAGTGAAAAACCAAGTTGTAGAATATGTTACAGTATGACACACTTACATATATTAGTGCATATATAAAATATTTTGCTAGTATTCAGAATGAGTGACAAAAGCACACTGTTTGTAAGATTTGTACTTCTTTTAAAAATGAAGAAAATATAATAAAATATTGGCAAGAATTAATTTTGGATATGAATTATTTCTTTTTTGACTTTGTATTTTTTATACTTCTTAAAATAACAAAAAAAATGAAAGTAGAGCAGGAATAATATAAATGCACTCTTTTCCATTCTAAATAAAATATTCAAGAGATAATTTTGGAACACAAGACCCAAAATTAGACAGATTCCAATTGTCACTAAAAATTCACACAATTGTTACATCAGACCAATTCTTATGTATTTAAAATAAGACCTCTTTAAATGTCTTAGGAGAGTAAAGGTGCTGATGTTTTGCTAACTTCTTGGGTCGTTTCATCAATTTATTCTTTAAATACCTCAAATCCATTCTGGACTCCAAAATAAACAAAACTTTAATTATTCTATTTAAATAAAGAAAGTATCTGCTAGGTTGAAAGAAAAGGAATGAACCAAAGTAAAGAATTTTTTAGCCTTAGAAAATTATAAACCTCACTTATTATACACAGTATCAAATATATAGCAATTACTTGTGTCAATATTATGTAGGTATCCACACTGCATAAGGATGACATTGAATAAATGGTAACTGGTTGGGGAGAGAAGATATGTAGGTAGAGAACAAAAGTAATTGTATGATGATTGCATCTGTTTCTTAGGATGCCAGAACAAAGTACCATAAACTAGCTTAAGAGAACGCAAATGTATGGTCCCACGGTTCTGGAGGGTAGAAGTCCAGAATCAAGGTATTGGCAGGGTTGGTTCCTCTGAGGGCTCTGAGGGAGAACCTGTCCCCTGCCCTTCTTCTCCCAACTTCTGGTGACTGAGCATTTCTTGGAGTGATTGCATCACTCCAATCTCTGTCTCTGTCTTCACATGTCGGAAAAAAAAATCATATTGAATTAAAACCAACCTAATGACCTCATCTTAATTTGATTAGATCTGCAAAAATCTATTTCCAAATAAAGTCACACTTGGTACTGGGAGTTAGGACTTCAATATAGAGTTTTTGGGAAGACACAACTCAACTCATAACAATGATATAGTTCAGAATCCCTGAGAAAGGCAATTAGAGCTGCTAATGGTGGAGATGTCTTCTGAAAAAAAGTGAGACTTGAGATTGAGACCAGAAAGATCCAACCAGCAGAGAGCATTCCAGGTCAGAGAAGCCAAATATGAAAAATGGCAGTGACAGAAATCACATGCATTCAAAAGAATTACTTTCTTGCTTAGAATTAGAATTGTCATTGTTCAAAAGAATCATATCTAATAAAGAGGGAATATTCTAATTGACCATCATGTCCTCACAAAGATGGAAGCGCCTATAGCCAATAAGGAGGGAATATGCTAATTGACTGCCACACCCTCAAACATGGCAGTGCCCACAGCCACAAGATGGTGGCACCCAGTCCCCTCAGCCCCGCCAGGGCGCCTGCCTCCAGAATCCCCCAGTCCCCTCAGCCGCCCAGGGCCAGCCCAAGGCACAAGCAAGCCTCAGATGGCAGCTGCCCAGCCCTCAGGGCTACCCGAGGCTCAGGTAACCAGGGCCGGCCGAGGCTTGCGCTGCCTGCAGTGGCAGCAGCAGAGGTGTGATGGGGGTGTCGCCTTCCCCTGATCACCAGGTCAACTCCCGCCCCTGAGGGTTCCTGGTCTGTGAGAGGGGCCAGGCCGGACTGAGGGACCATCCCTCCAGTGCATGAATTTTCATGCATCGGGCCTCTAGTATTAATAATAATGTGATCCAGCCCCTCCACTTGGTCTTTTTTTTTTCTTTTTTTTATTAAGGTATTATATGTGTACATATCTTACCATTGCACCTCCCACCCCACTCCCATACATGCCCTCACCCCCCAGTGTTTTGCATCCATTGGTTATGCTTATATGCATGCATAAAAGCCCTTCGGTTGATCTCTTATCTCCCCCACCTCTCCCTAGCCTTCCCGCTGTAATTTGACAGTCTGTTTGATGCTTTACTGTCTCTATATCTATCTTTTTGTTCATCAGTTTATAATGTTCTTTATTATCCATAAATGAGTGAGATCATGTGGTATTTTTCTTTCATTGACTGGCTTATTTTACTTAGCATAATGTTCTCCAGTTCCATCCAGGTTGCTGCAAATGGTAAGAATTCCTTCTTTATTATGGCAGCATAGTATTCCATTGTGTAGATGTACCATAGTTTTCTGATCAAGTCATCTGCTGATGGGCACCTAGGCTGTTTCCAAATCTTAGCTATGGTGAATTGTGCTGCTATGAACATAGGGGTGCATATATCCTTTCTGATTCGTGTTTCCAATTTCTTAGGATATATTCCTAGGAATGGGATTACTGGGTCAAATGGGAGTTCCATTTTTAGTTTTCTGCGGAAACTCCATACTGTTCTCCACAGTGGCTGCACCAGTCTGCATTCCCACCAGCAGTGCAAAAGAGTTCCTTTTTCTCCACATCCTCGCCAACACTTGTCATTTGTTGGCTTGTTAAAAATAGCCATTCTGACAGGTGTGAGATGGTACCGCACTGTCGTTTCGATTTGCATCTCTCAGATAATTAGTGACTTTGAGCATGTTTTCATGTGTCTCTTGGCCTTCCTTTTGTCAGCGTTGGTGGTATAGTGGTGAGCATAGCTGCCTTCCATGTATAGGTCTTTTACCTGCTTGGTTAAGTTTATTCCTAGGTACCTTAATTTTTTTTGGTGCGATAGTAAATGGGATTGCTTTTTTAGTCTCTCTTTCTGTAAGTTCACTATTGGTGTATAGAAATGCCATAGATTTCTTGGCATTAATTTTGTATCCTGCTACATTGCCGAATTCATTTATTAAGTTAGTTTTTTGATGGAGTCTTTTGGGTTTTTTATGTACAATATCAGGTCATCTGCAAATAAGGACAGCTTTACTTCTTCTTTTCCAATTTGGATGCCTTTTATTTCTTCTTCTTGTCTGATCATAATGGCTAATACTTCCAGTACTATGTCAAACAGGAGTGGTGAGAGTGGGCATCCCTGTCTTGTTCCTGTTCTTAGGGGAAATGGTTTTAGTTTTTGCCCATTGAGTATGATGTTAGCTGTGGCTTTATCATATATAGCTTTTATTATGTTGAGGTATGATCCTCCTATTCCCACCTTGTTGAGAGTTTTTATCAAGGAATGGTGTTGGATTTTGTCAAATGCTTTTTCTGCATCAATTGATATGACTATGTGATTTTTATCTCTCAATTTGTTTATGTGATGTATCACGTTTATTGATTTGCGGATATTGTACCATCCTTGCATTCCTGGGATAAATCCTACTTGGTCACAGTGTATGATCTTTCTGATGTACTGCTGGATCCGATTTGCTAGAATTTTGTTGACGATTTTGGCATCTATGTTCATGAGGGATATTGGCCTGTAATTCTTTTTCATTGTGTTGTCTTTATCTGGTTTTGGTATTAGGGTGATGCTGGCTTCATAGAAGGAGCTTGGAAGTGTTCCTTCCTCTTGAATTTTTTGGAATAGTCTGAAGAGGATAGGTTTTAGTTCTTCCTTCAATGTTTGGTAAAACTCCCCTGTGAAGCTGTCTGGCCCTGGGCTTTTGTTTGTCAGAAGTTTTTTGATGACTGCTTCAAGTTCTTCCATAGTTATTGGCCTATTGAGCTGTTTAGATTCTTCCTGATTGAGTTTTGGAAGGTTATATTTTTCTAGGAATATGTCCATTTCCTCACTTGGTCTTTTCATTAAACAACTCACTCATTCAATAACATCATCAAGCAGTAGGTACCTGCCTAAGTGCAGGAGATACAATATTGAGTTAGAACAGGCAGATCTCCTGTCCTCATGGAGGAAAGAGTTAATGAAGTAACCACAGGAACAAATGTAAAGCTTGTTGACAAATGCTGGGATATAAAAAATGCATACAGCTCTCTCATATGTTGCGGCTCTATATGAGAACACATGAAAGCCCCATTTGATCTAGTCAAGGCAACAATGTTTGCCTGAGAAAGTGACAGTTTGATCCACATCTGAAGCTGAAAGGAAATTTCACTAGTCAAGAAGGAAAAACTCAGCTTTCTAATGAAGGAAAGGCATGTGTAAACACCCAGGCAGAAAGGAGCTTGGGGAGAACAAGGAGCTGGAGGAAGCCATGATGACTGAGGCAGAGAGGGCGAGAGTGGGCATGGTAGAAGATGAACTTAGAAATGAAAGAAAGAGCCAGAATATGCAAAGTTGCATAAGACATATTAAGAAATCTTACTTTCATTGTGGGAACAAGAGAAAGGTTTAAAGATTTTTAAGCAAAATAGTGGAATTATTAAATTTAGGCTTTATAAAAATCACTGTGGCAACATATTATAATTTATAGATACAAACCCTGAGAATCAAATATTGTTTTGCCAAAGTCAAAGAGCTATTTAGAAGCAGAATAGAGCGAAAACCAAGCCCCGTTGCCTTTTCCTTTGTGAATAACAAAACTGTAGGGTTACTCAAACACCTAGAACCATGTGACTTCTCCTTTATCCTTCTCCATCTTAGTACATGTCATCTACCTAGTTTTCCAAGTCCCAATTCTTTACCCATTTCCAGCTCTTTTTGTCACTACCATATCCAATCCATTAGCAAACACTGTCAGTTTTTGTAAATGTTTCCTTGAATCCATTCATTTTCTTTAATCCCCCTGATGCCAAACTAGTCCATACCATCACCACTAGTGGCCTAGACAGTGACATAGCCCCCCAAAGGGGTTTTACCATAACCATTACTGACCTTAGAAAAATCTATTACCTTTATTGGTACCATATTTATGTTCTTTTTAATGAATGTAATAGTATAGCATGTCACTCTTCTACTAAAGTCCCTGTGTGGATTATCAAAACAATTTACCATGGTCTACAAGATCCTCCTTGATCCTGCTCCTATCTACCTCTTCAGTATGAACTCTGACTTTTATCCTTAACCACACTGGGCTTTATCCATTCCTCCAGCATACCAAGGTTTTTCCCATGGCAAGGCCTTTTGTACTTGCTGATCCCTCTCCCTGGAATGTTCTACTAGCTCTTTACAAGATGGAGTTCTCATATTTCAGATCTCAACTCATGATTCAACATTTGACAGAGAATGTTTTGGACCATTCTATCTAAGTAGACAGTTAATCTCTAACTCAAAAGCCTGTTTGCTTGTTTCTGTGCATATACATATGCCTAAGAGACTGTTACCCTTGAACCATCGGAACAACCAGAACCACCAGAACCACTGGTCGACCAGTTGCTATGACATGCACTGACCACCAGCTCAATGCAGGAGTTGCCCCCTCGTGGTCAGTGAACTCCAACAGTCAACCTCCTGCAGCCCCTCCCCTCTGGCCAGCCAACCTCCCATGGTCCCTTCCCACAGCTGGCCAACTTCCTGCGGCCCCTACCCCGGGCTGGCCCCCCCAATAGGCCCTGATTGGGGGGGCAGCCAGCCAACCTCCCGGGGTCCCTCCCCCTGGCCAGCCAGCTACCAATAGGCCTATATTGCTGGCCAGGCCGAGGGACCTCACCCATGCACGAATTCATGCACTGGGCCTCTAGTATATACATGAAAGAGAGAGAGAATATCTCCCAAAATTCTCATCAAAAGAAATTACTTTTGAGAAATCCTCCTTGAAAAAAAAATGCTTATCTTATGGAAAATGTTAAAAATATTTCTAATAAAGAGTTTATCGTTAAGGTCATAATGTAATTTTTTTTCTAGAAAAATATATCTGAAACAAGGACACTGTGATCAATGTTATAAGGACAGTTGGAATCTTGGTCAGAAGATACCCTGACATTGGTTTTCAGGAGGCAATGCTGCAGCATTCCCTGTGTTAAAACAAGGTGTAGAGACATATCTGACTACTAAATGAGAAAAGTTTGGGATTTAAAAAACAAAACTTCTAATTTGAGTTTATTATAAAACTGCTTTTTCTAATTATTCAATAAAAAAGATCCAAATTGCTGATTTAGTCTGGTTCATTTTCTGTAATGTAAACAAAAACTAAGTGGACCAGTCCAATTTGAATGTTCTTTCCCCAAAGTTACTCTGTCTGTAAAATTACCTAGAAAATAAGAAACTATAAGTAGAGTTCACATGTTTGTGTAACATGTGTTTAACTTCTGATCATCTAGCTAAAAAAATTATACTGTTTTATTGATTAGTAGTGTTATTTATTCATTTGTATCATTTGTTTTCAATCAATAAAATATGTTTATGATGGTAGATTTTCATAATTGAACATCAAATATTTACAGAATAACTACTATGTCCCAGATCCTGTGTAAAATAATAGAGATACAAACAAATAAAATACAGTTTGCTTCTCCCTAGTCCATAATCTCAGGGTATAACCTAGAAGTGAGCAGTCAAGAATACAGATTCTACCACAGTTAGTCATTGTCCCTAACTAACTGAATGCTCCTGGGGAAATTTTTTGAAATATTACTTGGTTTTCTCATCAGTAAGATGGTGATAATAACAGCACCTATATCATAGGATAATTAAATATTTAGTACATTAAGTAGAATTCAGATACTAACAATAATCTAGAAAGTGAGGGAAATTGTTCTTGAAAGGAAGCAAAATTTGAGCTAGTTGTATTAGAGAAAGGCAGAATTTGTTTTTAGGGAACAAACCACTTTTTTAATAGTATATATATATGTGTTTAATTAATAGCATATATTTAATCTTCTGCATGATATAGATAACATATAGAACCCGCATGAGCTAAAAATATATATATTTCTGATGTTGATCATTTGTATCTTCTTTTCTTGTCCTGATCAGTGTGGACAAGGCTTATAAATTTTATAGATCCTTCATTTGTACTATTATTATGCCTTATTTTTGAAGAAACTAAATTAAAGGTAAATTAATTTATCTAAGATCACAGAATTGATAAGTGATAGGAAAAGAAATAAGAAAATCTCTGCCTAATCTATGCAGCTCAAGTGCTCTACCTCACTAGTGTATGGGGACAGCAAGAAACACTTGCCCTACATAGAACTATAATCAGAAACAGATTCATCTACACCACCAACCCTACCAAGAAATAAAATCAGAATCCTTAGCCTGCCCTGAATAAGGGTGAGTAGTAAGGTGGAGAACCCCTAAGCTGAAAGGCTAATACAGAGGCTAGGCAACAGCAACTTAAAAAACACACCCATCTTTTAGGAGAGCTCCCACAGTTCAAGGTAATGCTGGAACTCTTCTTGCAAGATATACAGAAATAACTTTCACAGAAGATGAGCTAAAGTTATAAGATACATAAAAAAAGCCTATCACCAAGAAATATAATTTATAGGCCCAACAAGAGAAATAATTCATACCTGGGAATAGAGATAATGGAGCAATCTTAAAATGACTACATAAACATATTTAAATTGTTCAAAGAGATAAAATAATATTGCCCATTTTTTTCAGCATTTCCCATTTGCCCTGAATCAGACTTTACATGACATGTTCAATTAAACTTAATAACTATATGAGGTAAAAATGAATGTTTTTTCTTATTACAGAGTGAAGAAAATGAGAGGTTAAGTAAGTCATCCACGGTTATATATCTAGTAGATGAGGAAGCCAGAATTTAATTTTCCAGAGGCATTTTTTTACAAGAGCATATAAGGTCCTTCCTAGACCCCAAATATATCACTGCCATAGTGTCTTAAAAGTCTAGAGCCACCCAATTTATTTCATTTAATTCATCATTTAATTAATGTGCATCCATTTTTTGTTAGAAATCTGGAAACTTACTGATAAGGAATGTAGTTGCCCTTAAGAAGGTTCTGTTATAACAAAATCAGAAAGGTGAGATGATAAATTAAAAAGCAGCACTACTATGATTTGTGAATGCTTTTGAATGAAATTTACAACATAAGTCATTCAAATCACAGGTTTTTAGAGGAAGATAGTTGTTTAGAAGGAGAGAAAGGGAGTTATTTGTAGAAGACATATGTGGCAATGTCTGGTATGAGTCATTGTGCAGGACCAAGAAAGAATAAAACTCACTCCTTGTTAACTCAGAGTGTAAAGATACAACCAAAACATGTCAACTACAATAAGTGGCCCAATACAAGATAACCAGTTCTCAGAGATCACTTTTACCTTGAAGTAGAAACTGTATGCACAAAAGACTTTGAATTTCTTTAAAGAAGGTTCCACACAGAGAGACATAGGGTACATAGGGCTCTCAGATTCAATGGAAGACTCTGGGTCCCATCTTAGTGGCCATTCTCATTCTGGAACCTATTTCCATGATCTGCCAATTTGAGTGGGCGGCAAAGGGAATAAATTATGGAGGATTTGAAGCCCTGGAGGAAGCAGCTTGGAAGCAGGTAACAATCAGCCAGGAGCTCTGGTTTCCTCATGCACCACTCTGAAAACTAAAGGGATCATTACCTCAAGACACACAGCTTGGGGAGCTCTAGTCCTAAAGACCAAGAGACCTTACAATTCATAGCAGATAATGAATGTTTGGAGAATTATTTTGCCTTCTATTTAAGGGAAATGATTTCTCTACACCTGTTTCCTTCCACCAGAAATGAGATCAGTGCCTGCACTGTTCTGGCTCTGGTATTTGGCTTATTCTGCTCCAGGGGAGAAGTGAACTATGTGATTGATGAACATGGTAGACATTTCTTCCTCATTGGATATACCTTCCACCAGGTCTCAGCTATTCCCCCAAAGGTAGGCGTCTCTGCGACATAGAGAAAGCTGTGTTCATCCACCTCTTCCACTTTTGTATGGATAAACACACTTGCCCACAGATAGAAGCCATGACTTCCAAATTCATCTCTATCTGTAAGAATAGTGATATTTTGATACTCCATTTTCTATGTTGTAATATTCCTCAAAAGAATCAGTACACAGGGTAAAAGAAAGATGGCTTCTATTATACTCTCTATATATCAGCAGTGTCTGATAGAACATTGTGTCATGATAGAAATGTTCCATAGCCTAAGCTGTCCTATGTGGTAGCCATGTGTGTTCGTGAGAACATGAGATGTGGCTAGTGCAACTGAAGAACTAATAAAATGCTGGCAAGGATATGGAGGAAAGGAAACCCTCACACCCCGCTGGTGGGAATGTAGATTGCTGCAACCACTATGGAATACAGTTTGGAGTTTCCTCAAAAAACTAAATATGAAACTGCCATTTGACCTAGTGATCCCATTCCTAAGAAAATATCCTAAGAAACCTGAAACACCAATCAGAAAGAATGTATGCACCCCTATGTTCATAGTAGAGCAATTTACAATAGCTAAGATCTGGAAACAGCCCAAATGCCCATCAGTAGATGAGTGGATAACAAAGTTGTGGTACATTTCCATTATGGAATACTATGCAGCAGTAACAAAGAAGGATCTCTTACCCTTTGAGACAGCATGGAGGGACCTAGAGAGTATTATGCTAAGCAAAATAAGCCAGTCCAAGAAAGAGGAGTATCACATGATCTCACTCATATGTGGAATCTAATGAACAAAATAAACTGATGAACAAAATAGATCCAGAGATGTAGGAACATGGAACATACTGTTGAATTTCAGAGGGAAGGTGGGGGTGGTTGGGTGGGTGGGAAGCGATTAACCAAAGAACTTATATGCATATATGCATAACCCATGGACACAGACAATAGTGTGGTGAAGGCCTGGGGAGGGGGCGAGGGCAGGCTAGAAGGGGTCAGTGGAGTAAAAAAGAGGACTTCTATAATACTTTCAACAATAAAGATACATTTTTTAAAGTGTCAATTAATTTAAATTCAAACAACCTGACATAGCTTGTGACTACAATATTAAACAGCAAATCCTAATGCCTCCCTTTTATTCTCCTGCTATTTCTTTTTGTCTTTGAATCAGAGTGAATATATGTGATGGCTTTTAGGGCTGGCTAAATAAGAATAGTAGGCCCCTCTTTATCTATTTTATCTTCCATGGTTTCATTAACCCATGGTCAATGATAGTCCAAAAAATATCCAATGGAAAATTCCAGAAATAAACAATTCATAGTTTTAAATCGCATGCCATTCTGAGTAGCGTGATGAAATCTCACGCAGCTCAGTTCTGCCCTGCCCTGGACGTGAATCATCCCTTTGTCCAGCCTATCACGTTGTATACACTCCCCACCGCTTAGTCACTTAGTTATCTTGATTATTGGGTTGACTGCCCAGTGCTTGTGTTTAAGTAACCTTTATTTTACATTTTACTTAACAATGGCCCCAAAGCACAAGAGCAATTGCTGGCAATTCGGACATGCCAAAGAGAAGCCATGAAGTTCTTCCTTTAAGTGAAAAGGTGTATATATGTGTGTATGAAAACACACACACAAAAAAAAAACCACACAGTGTATATACTAGTAGTGTTTGATACTATCTGTTGTTTCAGGCACCCACTGGGGGTCCTGCAACATATCTTCTGTGCCTAAGCAGTGGGGGAGGGACTACTGTAATATGTTTATACACAGATTCTATCTTGACTTAATCCCTCGCGAGTGAATCATGATGGAGTGTGAGGGTGTGAGGGAAACTGTTAATAAAATGTTTGGAACCACCAAGGATGGAAAGACTTCCCAGAGATGTGTCACTGAAGAAAAACTTTAATTAGCTTAAATTTGGACACTAGATAATAGGTCCCTCAGTGTAAATCTCTATGAGAAGAAGACAGTACCTACTTTATAACTGTGCCCAGGGTTTTAATCAGTTTGGTTGCAAGAAGCCAAATACAAATAAGCAGTCCTCAGTAGAAAGAGATGTTATTGAAATTAAACAGGTATCTCTGTAGGTTGTATAAGGACGATATCTATCTTATTTATTCCTCTTTCTTTCTTGGGTGTTGGTGATTATAGTAATACATGGATGAAAACGGAAAGGATACTCCACAAGGCAAGGGCGTTCAGAAGGGTTTCACTAACAGCTAGACATGAACTAGCAGTGGAGGGACCTGTCCACTCTCTCAGTCTGTCAAGAGCCTCATGGTTTTTCCTCATCTCAACTTCTCTCTCTCCAACTGCTTCAGTTTCCCTTCCACAGGCAACTTCCTTTACTGAAACATGGTCTACCCCACTCTACATGATCTCTGATCTTCCTGTTCAAGGGATCTAGACTAAACATTTAGTGTCTGTGTTCCACTTACACATTCCTCTTATTGATTCAGCTTAAGCCAAGTGCCCCATGAGGGGCAAGGCAGGCAAATTACCACTGTAAATGCAACCCCTAGGATTAGCTTTGATAATGGGATTAAGTTGAAATGGATGAAAACATAGTACAAGGGAATTAGTCTAAGGGTTCCATACACATTATTCATTTAATCCTCAAAAAAAAAAACAAAAACAAAAAAAAAACAAACCTCCAAGTTTACTTATACTATTTTCTTTCTATGGATAATAAAATAAAAGTTCAGAGTTGCTGAGGACCATGCAAATTTTTTCCAATTGAATTAAACATGGGGTGAATATTTTGTGCTAACTGAAGCCTAAAGTTAAATTAGGCGGTACTGAGAAATATAGTAATTAAGAGCAGTAGCTATAGATTCATATCTCTATGGATACAATCCCTAACTTGCCCCTTACTATCTAGTCATTCAGGGCATTATTTTCATTTCTCTGAGCCTCAGTGTCCTCAGATACAAAATGGGGATAATTCTACCTGAAGCTAATAAAGTTGTTTAAAGATTGAAATGATGGATCTGAAATGCTTAGCATGGTGCTTAGGACACATGTCTAGCAAACATTTTCTATTGTTATCAGCATTTTGAGACTCTGAAAAAATAGAAAACAAAAATTTTGAAGCACAAATACTGAAATGGTAGTAAACATGAGTCTGTACAAACTCCTCCAAAGAGGATAACTTTTGTACATGTAAACACTTAAGGTGATTGATTTTTATCCTCATTGACAATGTGTTTTTTTTTTCCCTTCAAAGGCTAAGTCATCTCTGCTCTATTGCTTATCTGCGCACTCAAAGGCTTGAATTTTTAGGCTGTGCTCACTTCGCCCTCCACAAGTATTTAATGAAAATCAAAAACACATAGCAGTTGGCTAGCCATCCCTTCTTTCTTTTAAGGACAAACAAATTAAGAGAGTTTTGGTGAAATTGCAATGCTCTCTCTTTTTCAAATTATTCATCTATTTTATTCATTTTTTATTTCTAATTATATATATATATTTTGAATATATGTTCAATATATAAAGGTATATTAAATAGAGATGTGATGGACATATCACATTATGGTAGTTTTAGGCATACAACATAATGATTTGATATATGTATATTTTGCAAAATTATTATCGCATAACTTTTGTTAATATACATCACCATACATAATTACATGTTTTCTTATACTGTACTTTTAAGATCTACTCTCTTAGAAACTTGCAAATACGTAATACAGTATTCTTAACTGTAGTTACCATGCTGTACATTACATCACCAGGATTTATTTATCTTATAACTGGAAGTGATGCTGATTTGCACTAAAAGCTACCAAAAGAAATGCTCATGAATAGAAATCTATGTTTAAAAATATTTGAACTTTAATAAAAAAGGAACTAGGGTTACTACCATAAAGGATAAATCTGCATTAAGAGCAGAATAAAAGGTTCTAAATCCTTCCACATTAAAAGCATGTGTGTGTTACTCATAAAAGTAACACACACACGCAGGTCTAATTATTACATAAGGAATCTCTATAAGAATTTACAGTTCAGAGGGGACCCAAGCTGTAAGTCATTATATGCATCAGAATAAGACTGTGACCTACCTAATCCAAAATTCTGCTAAGAACATTGACAATATAATTAAAAGTAAAAGCAGAATGTTTTAGTGCAAAAAGCATTTGCTATTAATGCTACCCTTAATATCTTGGATATTCCTTTGTCTCCCAAGATATAGTTATCTACTGTAAGTTTCATAGCTCAGCTCATGCTAGCTAAACATTTTGAATATCCCTATCTTCATCCCCTGTTGTGGCCCCTAAGTATCTGACTATCTCATCATAGCAATCGTTTATAATATAATTGAGTATATTATTATTTAAATAAACCATGGTTCATCCATAAGAAATATGTATATAGTCACTAATGCATATGTTACAGAAGAATACCTATTGACATAGAAAATGTGTCACACTATGCTTTCAAATAACAAAACAAAATGTTCTCCATTATCCTTTTTTGGAAAAGCAATTTTTAAAAATATTAAAAATTCAGGTTTTGCCTGAAATTTTCTACAATGAGTTTAGATTGTTTCTGAAACAAAAAGAAATATATAATATATGTAATATATAAATAAAATTCATTTATGTAAAATCATACCTAATAATAGACAAACATGCAAATTGACCGTACCTCCACTACGCCCACAGCCAATCAGAGTGAGTATGCAAATTAACCCAACAAAGATGGAGGTTAATTTGCATACATTGGTGCCCAGCAGCCTGGGTCCTGGGAAATTTCTCAGCACCCAAGTCACTCCGAGGTAGGCCTGGGGTGGGTCCTGAGCAACTGGGAAGGGCCTGAGCCAGGGGGCTCCTGGGCAGGGGTAGAGCCTGGCGATAGATCGGATGGAGCTGGGGGTCCCCTGCCCAGGACCCAAGTCTCTGCCAGAGGCTTGGGGCCCTGGCAGGGGCCGAGCCGGCTATCGGAGGGAGCTCGGGGGCCCTGCCCAGGACCCAAGCCTTGGTCAGAAGCTTGGGGCCTTGGCAGGGGCAGAGCTGGCAATCAGAGGAAGCTAGGGGTCCCCTGCTCAGGCCCCAAGCTTAGGCCAGAGGCTTTGGGCCTGGGCTGGGGCAGAGCCTGCGATCAGAGGGAGCTGGCGGGCCTCTGCCCAGTCCCCGAGGCTTTAGGCCTTGACAGGGGTGGAGCCGGAGATCAGAGGTGATAGGTGTGAACTACAGAAGAAACACCTTTTCTGACCGCTCATTGGCTAAGCTCCCTGTATGCCACTGGTAATATTCTTAGTAACTTGGGTATAAGAATCTAAAAAGGTGATCTAGGGCTTTTCCACTACACTCCTGGAGAAAAAAACGAAGGTCCACTGCTGGAGGGCTAAGAAATGTCATATCCTGCCCTAGCTGGTTTGGCTCAGTGGATAGAGCCTTGGCCTGCGGACCGCAGGGTCTGGGTTCGATTCTGATCAAGGGCATGTACCTAGGTTACAGGCTCCTCCCTGGCTGGGGCCCAGGTCAGGGCTCATGCAGGAGGCAACCAATCAAAGTGTCCCTCTCACATAGATGTTTCTCTCTGTCTCTCCCTCTCTCTTCCACACTCTCTAAAAATCAATGGAAACATATCCTCAGGTGAGGATAAAAAAAAAAGAAAGAAAGAAGGAAATGTCATATCCTATGAAAGACACATCTTGAAAATGCCTAAAGGAAGTTGTCATTTTTTCATGGTGAAGGGAATGGAGTCCGTGTTGATGAAAACACCTTGTTGGCTGCGGTGACTGGCAGTTGCTGCAGCAGTGGGGTGATGGGGCTGGTGCCTTTCCCTGATCAGCCCGGTCACCTCCCACAAAGGGAGGCCAGACTTCGGCTTATGCCATCAGTAGGACATCCCCTGAGGGCTCCCAGTATGTGAGAGGGGGCAGGCTGGGCTGAGGGACCCCTCCCCCAGTGCACAAATTTCGTGCAATGGGCCCCTAGTATATTAATAAAATTTATTTATGTAATATATAAAAATAAATCATATATATTATAAATATGTAATGGGAAGTCTTCAATATTAAAATCAATTCCATTGCTTTTACTAGATATTTTTCAGGTAGCTAGGATCCTTCTCTAATTCAAACCTCTATAGCATCTAGTGTCTCTACTATGAGTGTGGCATGTATACTGACTTGCCTTATGATTACTTTGTATATAGGTTTTCCTCTAAAAGTAGTAAGAAGAATAAAGAATACTTTGTACATGCTCTTACTATCCCCAAAGCCAGAATACTGAAATTTCAGCTCAAGGTTCCCTGCTTCCTGGTTAACCTCACACTTTACCAACCCCTGTCTATTGCTAACTCACTCACATAATTATTAAATATATAGAGATATGTCTAATTATTAAGTATATATGTCATGTATTTACAAATATATCACATATCATATTGGAATTCAGCAAGCCTTATCAAGATAGCTCTCTAGTTCAAGAAAAATATATAATTTCAACAATGTGGAGTAAAAAAAAATAAATAAATAAGTGATGAGGAGCCAAAGAAAATAGATGCTTAGCACCATTGTTGTATATCTGGACCCTTCAGAGCCCTGGAGACTTTCTCCAACAATGGCATATTTACCTAGGGAATATCATGGACTTCCCCTTAAATTCAGTTCAGAAAAAGTATTTGTCACATGTAACATCCAAAATATATTTTTTTTAATATTAAGCTATATAAATAATATGAAGAATGTAAAATAGAAAATTTAAAATGGGGGTGTGGAGGTTAAAATATTGTCCTGAGTCATCTCCTAGCGATACCATAGGAATTTTGTTAGCATAAGTTCAAGCCAGTGAATATTGAGTCCTTAGAACATTTGACATATTTTTGGTGTCTTATATTGCTGACAAAATGTCTTGTATAAGTCAGAGTATTGAAAATTATTTTATATATTCTACATACTGAACACATACTAACTGCTCATAACAACTGGTGAACAAAACATTCATAATTCTTGTCCTCATGGAGCTTATGATTGAGAGAAAGGCATCAAATAATCATGTAAATAAACATATAATTGTATGCATGTATTACAAAAGAGAAGTACTTGGTTCAATAAAAAGTGATTTTGCCTAACCTAAGATATAGGGAAAGCTTCATTGAGAGAATTGAAATTTGAGCTAATAGAGGGAAAATTAAGAGGAGTTCAGTAGGCAAAGAGAGATGAAAAATAAATTCCAGATGATGAAAATAGCATAGGCAAAGGCCCATCGGCAAGGGGAAACACGAGTTTGTAAGAGGCAGAAAGAGGCAATGTAGCTGGAGGAGAGAGAACAAGGAGAAATGGAATGAGCAACTGCCAGAGAGGCAGCCTTGCAGGCCACATAGAGAGTTTAGTTTTCCTCTTATTATAAGAACAATGGAAGCAGTTGAGGGTTTTCAATAAGTGATATATTCAGCTGTTCTTTTCAAGGGAGCATTCCTACTACAGAGTGAGAACAGATTGGAGAGAGATAAGATGAGATACTGACAATCCATTTAGGAGGCTCTTGTAAAGTTCCAGATGAGAAATGGTACCTTGACTAGGGTGGTGGTGGAAATGCAGCAAAATAGATGAATTCTAGAAATATTTAAGAGGTCAAATAATAGGGCATGTTAATGCATTATATGTGGAGGTAAGGCAGAGAAAGGTGTAACTGGTGATTCTAGAATTCTGACTTTCAGAAGATAGAGAAAATTGAAGGAAAAACAAGAGTAAGAATTTTAAATGGTCATGAGTTTGGATTTAAACATGCTCATTTGGAGGTGCTTTTGAGGGTTTCAAGATGAGAGATATATAAATTAAAGATATAAATTTGTGAGTCACAGGCATATAAGTGGTATTTCAAATTAATGACCTGAGTGAGATTCCGTAGAAGAGACTACAGAGAGAAAGGAGACAGCCTACAAGGAACCATAAAGAACTCTAATATAATGTCTGGGTAGAAGTGGGTGCGCCTAAAGAGAGACAGAGAAAGTAAGTGCCTAGCAAAGAAACAAATGAACAAACAAACAGTAGAAAATGTTAGCATAGCAACCAATGAAAAATTAGTGTTTCAAGGAGTAGCTGACAAAGTAAAATGCTATTGGGAAGTAAAATAAATAAAGACAGAAAAATATTATTGGAATACAGCAACATTAAAGCTCATTATTATCTTAAGTAAGAGCTATTTGGGTGAAGCGATAGAGGCAAAAGTGAGATTTTAGTGAATAGCAGTGCATAAAGGATGAGTAAATGAAATAGCTGGTGAGAGAGATTTTTATTTTGCTTTTATTAATGAGAAAAGCTAATAGGAAGAAGAAAGGAGAGTTTGCATGTACAAATGAAAGTACTAATCTATAATATAAAAGTATTTCGTTAGATTATAACTTTACAAAAGGCTGGGGTCTTTAATCTGTTCACAGATTTATCTCTAGTAGCTAGAATACTACCTGATTAATAGTGGGTAGTCAATAAATATGTAGTGAGAGAAAGACACAAATCTGTAACATTTTTTAGGGGCTGTGTTAGGAAGGAATTCAAAGCATGTGAGGAAGGATTAGCCTACCGAGGAAGAGGAAAAGCTTTTTTATTATAATAAAGAAGATTACAGTATAGAGGCAGATCTAGGAATATCTCCATGCTTAGTGATGTTTTTAATCCATGGCTTCTATTTTCTCATAAAGTAGATGATAAGGTTGGGGTTTGCATTCAGGTGAGGGGGAAAAAGAGGAAGTTAGATAAAAGGAGATAAATTCTGCAATTGTCATTGATGAGTGTGTGAGAGAGATGTAGTAGAATTGACTAGTGATGGTGAAGGCCTCTTTGAGGCTGGTGATCATGAAATCATAGCGGAACTCATCTCCTCTTCTGTGACTTTCTCCAGCAGAACTTGGACCCTTGTAAACAGATAGAGAGATGATTTGTTCATTCCAGGGTTGGAATTGGGGCACACACCATAATGAAAAGACATATTTCCAATTTCTTTTGAAATGATTCAGAAAACTCTGCTCTATCTACTGTCACTGTCACTAGCCAAAGTGGTAAGTGATTGTGACTACCAGTAAATGTATCAAGTGGCATAAAATAGTTAAAATAAGATAACTCAACATTAGCAGCTATAGCTAAGAGGACTTCTAATCACAGAGGAGATAAAATAAGCAAAAATAAATAGGGCCTTCTAGTAATAGAGAAGAATCCTTCAAGTGATATTCAGTCAGAGCAACAACAATAAAATGTCCCTGCATGAAACTCAAGAAGCCAGAAATCCTCCTTCATAGGTAAAGGGATTTCATAGTAGCCATACTGGGCATTTGATAAAGGAGGTGCTTGAATATCAACCAAAATGGTTAAAATGTTTATATTATTATCCTGTTTCTTTATGTGTTTTTTTCTGCAGATAGACTCAGTGGAATACAAATAAGAATTTTGCTTAAATAAAAATGGATTTGTGATTAGGTAAATTTAGAACACTGGTTTAAACAGTGGGAGAGACTTTTGTACATAAACATATGCCAGGAATGTCTAAATTTTGATTATAGTATACAGATTTTCCAGGACTGTTTGAATAGAACAGCCTTTTTTATGAGAAGTAACTTATTGTAAAATTTTGCTCTAAAAAACTAATGCCACTTTTTCACATGGAAATTCATTATAGTGCTAATCAGACTGTATTTTTTCTCTTCTATATAACCTTAATTCCTTATACTTACATTAGTGTCTCTTAATGTGGCACCAGATCACCTATAACACCATACTGTAGCTCCTGTTAAAACTGCAGTTTTTTTGTGCCTTAACTTAGAGCTGAAGAATCTCTGTGATGGAGCCCAGGAATCAACTTTTAAGCCAGTGCCCAACTATCAGCTTAAGGTTTGAGAACTGAAGATTTAAGTCTACATCCTCTTACCATCTGTCATCACCTGTATAATAAACTTTTATATTCACTTGGAAACTGATATGCAGTCTCTTCCTTTTATCAAAACCTGATTTTTACAGGCTACCTGTGACCCTGCGCTTTTATATTAGCATCTGGCAAGAGATTCCTTCTTTATATTTTCCATCCCCAGTTTGCTTCTAATTCGTTTTTGGTGATATGAAGTCTTTTAAAAGTAGAATTTTCTAGCTAGAAACTTCATGTAAAAACTTGCTTGCTAATGAAAAGCAATACTATCTATGGTCTATACCAGTGGTTGGCAAACTGCGGCTCACGAGCCACATGCGGCTCTTTGGCCCCTTGAGTGTGGCTCTTCCACAAAATACCACGGCCTGGGCGAGTCTATTTTGAAGAAGTGGCGTTAGAAGAAGTTTAAGTTTAAAAAATTTGGCTCTCAAAAGAAATTTCAATCATTGTACTGTTGATATTTGGCTCTGTTGACTAATGAGTTTGCCAAGGACTGGTCTATACCAGTAAAGAATAGAGATAAGAGATTTTATCCATTCAAAAATCTAGACTGACTTGTTTGATAGTAAACAAACAACTTTTTTCTTTTTCCTTGGTGAGAAATAAAATTACTAAATTCACCAGAATCCTATATAATAAAAGGCTATTATGCAAATCGACCGAACAGCAGAATGACCAGTCACTATGATGCGCACTGACCACCAGGGGGCAGACGATCAATGCAGGAGCTGCCCCCTGGTGGTCAGTGCGCTCCCCCTCAGCCAGAAGCCGGGCTCATGGCTGAGCAAGTGCAGTCGTAGTGGCGGGAGCCTCTCCCGCCTCCGTGGCAGCACTAAGGATGTCCGAGGGCTCCCGGACTGTGAGAGAGCACAGGCTGGGCTGAGGGACCACCCCCTCCCCCACTGAGTGCATGAATTTCATGCACTGGGTCTCTAGTATGACATAAATTGCTGTTTTATTTACCTGTATAAACAGAGTTTAATGAGATTAAATTTCAGAGTTCTCTGCTAACCAAAAATTCAGTGAATAAAGTGTTTCAATTCTTATCAAGCTGGAGAAATATTTAAAACAGCCATAATTCTAAATGCCATAAAACACTTCACATTAATGTTGTATTAAAATCCAATGAATCTTAGTGATTCAGAGTATAATTCAAGCCATTTTCTGGATGCCAATAAGTTCTTCATTATCTTTGCATTTTAAATTTCATAAGTTTTCTGGTACTTTGAAATCTAGACCAACACACCAGAATTAAAAATCATCAGAATTCACCAATGTTTGTTCTTATTCTGCCACTAACAAACAAATCCTTAATCTCCCCTGGGTCTCAGTTTCTATGACTATAAAATGGGATAGTGGAATTAGGGTGTATTTAAGTTCCCTTCTAGTTCTAAAACTCCAAGGTCACTGTGTTTTTATATTGTACATTTAAAGCACACCCAGAATTTAAGCATGCTGATATGACAAGCACTGCATATGCATATTACACTCCTCCAAAGACATGAAAGACGGTCCCCACTAAATGTATCTGTAGATGTTAAAATTCTTACCTCCCATCAGTAATAAAGTGGATATTGCTTTTCCTCCCCTTGACTTCAGTGAAGTGTTAAACTAACCTTAAAAAGAAGGTAGTTTATTCCATAGAAAGGACAACAACTTGCTTTCAAATGTGGGCATCCATTGCCTTTACATTGCGATTAATTAGGGTGAGGAGTGCACATTGGAAACGTTTGTATGGTAGTGATTACTATTTGGAATGCAGTGCCCCGATTGAAGTAGTAATAACTACAAGTCCACACAACTTGTATCAATAGTTGCAGCCATGCAGGAGCCACAGCTCCGATGTTATGTCTCTTGTCACTAACATGTGCCATTGTGAACCCGGCTGCAGCATAAGGCCTGTCTGCTTCCTCACAATAGCTCTCGCTCCCTGGGGAATATAAAGGCAGACAGCAGCTTTTCTCCTCTTTTCAACAGACACTCCCAGGGTCTGTTACTTATTATGTTTGGAAGAAAGGACATAGGTTTCCACAAGCAACTTAAGCTTGTATCAGTTCTGAGATCAGAGAAAATGAGGTAGGTCCTTGAGACTCTTTGGGAGACAAACTTTATTGTTGTTGCTGATAAAAGTAACATTCACAAACATTCAGCAACTTTGACGAGATTCATTTACCAACATCTTTATGATCATCTCTTTTGTGGAGGAAAGGAGTCTCCACTGGAGAAGTTGGGAGCCCACTTGATAGGAGGGGTATTCATACTAAGAGATGTTGAAGGAGAGGAAGAGGGGGAGGGAGAAGGGAAAGGAGGGGAGGGGAAAGATGGAGGGGGAGGGTTGGGTGAGGGGAGAGGGAGAGAAACTTGCTGAACCCCACGAAGGGTTGTGATTTGAGGAAAATCCCTTTATTTTCAACTACACAACATGGGTTGACATTTCCCATAATGGCCTTTCTTATTTGCATCAGAAAATTGATTTTATGAAGCAATCATAGTATTTTATTTTATTTATTTACTTTTTTTTTGGTAAGAAAGGGACAAAATGGCATGAAAAAGGGAATCTTGAACTGAACTCGGGGAGACTAGGTTCTAATCCTAGTTCTGATACTGGCTAACTGTATGGCATTAGGAATATTGCTTAACATCTCTGCACTCTAGTTTCCTCCTTGTAAGATTAAGACCTTCCATTAGATTATCTCTAAAGTCTCAAAAAGTAAGAACATTTAGCTTTAAAATACAATGAACCATTGAGCCTATTTTCTTTGTTCTCATGGAGCTGTAGATTTCTAATATTTTAAATTAATACAGATTTACACAGACACACTAGATGCCACTCAATGTACTTACACTTTCCAACCAAATATCAGTGCATCTAAAGAGAAAAATTGTCTTTCAGCAGGGCCACCTAGGAGCAAGAATGAAAACCAGCTGCAGCACAATACTCTCAAGGACGGGCCTTGGTAAAAGTTCTGAATGTGTCTGTTCATGATGAAAACCAAAAGGAAAAATGAAATGTTACATTTCGTTTTCATTGGATGGAGACTATAATACATAGAATAAAACAGAGGCACCAACCCAGAGGCTTTCTTCTTTTTTAACTAGAGCATCTGTGTGGACATTGCGGAGCCATCAAGACTGAATTCCCCAAATCCATTAGGAAAACGCCCATTGTGTTTTGAATGATAAAGCCCCAAGTAGAAAAAAGTGACTGACAAAAAGGGGGTAAATCGTGCTGAAAACAGACATATACGATCCTTTACAGCCTTTGGATAAAATCCCATGGCCAATTACACTTCCTAAGTACACAGTCCAGAATCTGTCCTTGCTTAGACTCTGCTAATGGCATGTTTATTGTATGGAATCAATCCCAGGTTGTATTTATCTCCTAATTTTTTAAACTGAAATGAACATTTACCAACATTATTATAAAACAAGATTCAGATTTACTGTGGAGCCTAGAGGGTTGATAAGTGTGTGGCTGTGGCAATACCTAGAGATTCTGAGATCCTGAGAACCTTCTTCATTGAACGATGAACTTCTACTAAGGCACCACGCACCAGCCTACCCTCATCTAAAAGAGACACATGGACACACAGTATTTAATCCCCCCATATACACTCAAAGCCAAATTTTGACTCTTCCCTCACTAGAATGGAAATGTCCTTATTTTTCCTATACGTATCTCAAACAGTATTTTTGGGGGGAACATACAAAAACACCCATCACATATCTACAGTGTAACTTATCTGTTATTGGTAAGCACTCTAGCTCACTTATTCACTGGACCAGTCCTTCCATTTATTAAATAACTGTCCACTGATTATTGCTGGGGACTTGCGGGCTCAAATCATCCCATACTCTCTTCAAATTTTAGGCTGGTTTATAAACAGGTACAGTAATCAATGATATTATCTTTATTGGAGACAAGATAGAGCTGAAAAAAATATGGTTAGAACCCAACAAAGTTGGATATTTTAATCCTTGCCCCTTAAATTAAACTCAACCAATTGCAGGCAGAGATTCAGAATTCTATTCCTCTACTGCATGGGGAGAAATGCCAATTGTGTCTGAACTGTTTAGCTACTTATCACAATTATAATTGTTGAAATCTACCCCCTTCCAAATTACCTAAAAAGAAAACAAAAAACACCAAACACCAGAATTTAATCCTTCCTCTTTAATTCTTCTCTAGATTAAATTGTCTTGTGTATTTTATTGTTTAAATCATAATAAGTATTAAAACGTGATCTTACTAAAATAGCAAATAATATTAGCATTTGCACAAGTAGGTGAGAATAAGATTTATTAGCGACAGAACTGTTATGAGGTTCACCATTCTAAGAAAAGATCCAGAAAACTGAGTGGGAGGGGGAAGTGAACAAACGTATGTTTGAAGGTAAAGCTGTTTCAAGTTTGTGTTATGGCTTTCTGGAAACATGCCAAATGTTCAAGTGTCTTTAAAAAACAACAACTGGATTTCCTGGTAGACAAAAAGTAATTAAGAAAGCCTTCGAGTAGTGGTAGGAATTGGCACTCACCCACCATTTACAACATTATCCTAATGATATGCTTAGAAGCCACCAAAGTGATACATCAAAACCCTGTAAGGATGTTTGTTGAAACAAAGTACCCAATTCAAGATCCTTCCTGTTATCAAACTTACAATTATGCAAAGTTTCTGATTCATAATGTTTTCATGCTTATTATTGTTTCTTCATCACCACAACTACCCAATAAGATAGGAGGGCAATGAGGTAAAGACTACAGTTTTTTCTCAACATCTATTATCTTCTTCTTTAATAGGGGAACCTTCCATTTGCCATTGGACTTACAGCAGTCTAAAGTAACGATCACATTCCCTAACATCCTCTTGAGCCAGATATGGCCACGTAACTGAGATCTGATCAATGTAATGTGTACAATTTCTGGGAGATATCCTTAAAAGATGTGATCTAGTCCTACTCCTCCCTTCCTTCTTTGTGCTGGTGAAAAGCAAATGAAATGTTTGGTGCTCAAAGAGCCATCTCACCTAGCAAATGAATTTAGGATAAAAATCCATGCAAGAGTCATGAGATAGAAAAAGCCTTGAAGCAGAACAGCACGCAGCCATCATAAAAGTTTGGAACTGCTTGTCTCCGGGCTTCTGCATCAGAGAGAAATAAACTTCTTCTCTGAGCCATTTTTATGTGCGGTTTCTGTTAATTATAACCAAATCTCATTTGCATATAGGTAGGTAGAGAGCTTACAATCCATACGAAAAGAACAGATATGTTTCAGAAATGAAAATGTGGGGATTTTTAGCAGATAATACAATGTATAGAATGTACATTATATAAGACACCAATGGGATATGAAGCAGTAACCCATAATCAAATTCATTAATATTTTTGCAGTAACATATTATTATACTTAGTGGGGAAAAATAAAAGTACAAATAGTTTTTCATCAGTTCATGTTTGAATTTTGCCAATAAATCAATAGAGGTCTGGTCAAGTTTTATCATCAAATGAGTATAAAAAATACTTTGATTTCAGAGATTTGGAGACTGCAGTATTATAGCAAAAGGATCATATATTATTTCCTTTGTACAGGTAAGGGGCTAAGATGTAAGAAGTTAATTTGTTTAATGCTATTTGGTGAGATAGAAGTTTAAGTTGAGGTTTCCTGATGATGCACATTTCTAATTTTCACAGTTCCTCATTTGTATATTTACCTATTCTAAAAAATATTTACCAAGCATAAACCATATACAGATCTTATACTCCAGGAAGTATACACAGGGAATATCTTAAGGCCGTGCTTCTCATCCGGGTATGTGTACCATAGAAACATATGTTCATACAAACACTTGCATATGACTGTTTATGGAAGCTTTATTTGTATTATCCAAAAGTACAACCCACATTTCTATCATTAGAATGTCTACCATTCTATTGCATGGTATATCCATATAATGGAATAATACTCAGCAATAAAAAAGGAATAAACTGTACATGCCATAACATGGACTAAATAATTATGTAAACAAAAAAGGCAAAAAAGAGCATGTACTGTTTGATTCTACTTATATAAAAACCTAGAAATACTAGCTAATCTGTAGTGACAGAAAGCAGATCAGTGGTTGTTTGCAGGGAGAGGTATGGAGAAGGGTAGGAAGGAGGAATTACAAAGGGTCACAAGGAAACTTTAGAGTGATGTTATCTTCATTGTGGTGATGTTTTTGCAAATGTATATATAAGTCGAAACATCAAATTGTGTATTTTCAAATGTGTCGTTATAATTCAATAAGTCTTTTTTGTTCTTTTGTTGTTGTTGTTTTAAATATACCTTTATTTATTTCAGAGAGAAAGGGGGAGAAGGAGAGAGAGATAGAAGCATCACTGATGAGAATCACTGATTGGCTGCTGCACGCCCCACAGTGGGGATCGAACCCGCAACCCAGGCATGTGCCCCTACTGGGAATTGAACCTTGACCTGCTGGTTCATACGTTGATGCTCAACCACTGAACCACACCAGCCGTGCAAGTCTATTTTAAAACGATGAAATATCTTCTTGCAGTGTGGTCTTTACTGGGAGGTTTGAAAGGAAAACTGGAGGATTTAACTAAACTTTTTTCCCCTAATATTAAACAACAGAAGTATTATAATGTATTAAGTAAAATTGAATCACTTCTCAAGATAAAATTCTGTATGTAAAAATTTAATGCTTACAGTGGGGTAGGTCTAGCTAACTCCTTAAGATACCCCAGAATCTGGTTAATTTCACTCTTCTCTGAAGTGAGCAGACTTTGGTGGTAAAGTTTGAAGTTCTGCCAGAGGTTTACAAGGTCACACAATAGATGTAAAAAAGTCCCCCAACACCTATAACATACCACTGTCTCTAAGTTTCCTGTGGCTTTAGTTCAGTTATTGCATCTTCTTAAATTATTGACTTGTTTCTCTCTTTTTTTTTCATTTCTGGGAGCATTAGTTATTTATAATCAAAGGAATAGAAACAGAGGAATATTCCTTGTGCTACCATAATTGTGCTATCCTAGTACGTGAGGAGAAGAAACCCTGTTACATAAATACCTGAATTGTGTTTCCAGTATTTTTTCCTAAAAATCACAGATTGAATGGGAGGCAAATTTTGAAACACCTAACAACTCTGACATCATAGAAACCATAATGTTCTGCTAACCCATCTGAATAATAAAAAAAGTAGGCATTTATCACAGGTATCTCTGATTTCATCAGATGTTTCCTATTAATAATGTGTAATCTTGATGAAAACAACACCATCTATAATAATAAAAGCGTAATATGCTAATTAGACTGGACGACCTTCCGGAGGACCTTCTGGACGAAACCAGGGCTGCAAGGGAAGCCCGGGTCCTGGGTGCCTGCCAGCAGTTGGAGGGAAGCCTGGGTCTTAGGTGCTGGAGAGAAGCCTTGGTCCTGGCTGACAGAGGGAAGCTGGTGCCAGCAGCCAGGGGAAGGAAGGCCTACTCTTGCATGAATTCCGTGCATCAGGCCTCTAGTGATTCTATAAAGTCCTAGGCTATATAAAAGCATAATTTAAAAAATTGAGATGAAACCTGTAATTATAGGAGTGAACAACTCTCGAGAACAGTGGTTCTCAACTTCCTAATGCCGTGACCCTTCAATATAGTTCCTCATGTTGTGGTGACCCCCAACCGTAAAATTATTTTCGTTGCTACTTCATAACTGTAATTTTGCTACTGTTAATGAACCATAATGTAAATATCTGTGTTTTTGATGGTCTTAGGCGACCCTGCTAGCGGTTCTCAGCCTGTGGGTCGCGACCCACAGGTTGAAAACCGCTGCTGTAGAGCCTAAGATCATCAAAAACACAGATATTTACATTACAATTCGTTAACAGTAGCAAAATCACAGTTATGAAGTAGCAACGAAAATAATTTTATGGTTGGGGGTCACCACAACATGAGGAACTGTATTAAAGGGTCGTGGCATTAGGAAGTTGAGAACCACTGCTCTAGAAGATGGTGTATATTAGTATACAAAAGAGAAAAAACAACAACATTATTCAATGCTTCAAGAGAAAGATCCTCAAATCCAAAAGGGCCTACCAAATATCCTTCAGAGAGAATTGAAGGTCAAATTAGCAAAGAAGATACTAGCAGGGTGCCTAGTCACTCCAAAATATTCAGGGTCAAAATCCAGATTAGAAAATCTCAGGGTACTGAAAAGACTTGCCAATAAGATCTTAGAGCCATACTTTGTAATCTTGGAGGGGAGTAAATTACGGAAATTATGGAGGAGTAAAAGCAATCTATATACATAAAAGCCTAAGTGACCATTTGACGGTTTGACCATCCGACAGGTTGACCGGTAGCTATGACACACACTGACCACCAGTGGGCAGATGCTCAATGCACAGGCATGGAAACATAGAACAGACTGATGAATCTCAGAGGGACTGGGGGGATGGGGAGGGTGGGAAGAGATTAACCAAAGATCTTATACGCATACTAGAGGCCCTGTGCAGTGGGGTCCCTCAGCCTGGCCTGTGGGAATCGGGCCGAAACCAGCTGTCTGACATCCTCTGAGGAGTCCCGGATTGTGAGAGGGCGCAGGTCAGGCCGAGGGACCCCACCGGTGCATGAATCTGTGAACTGCCCTCTAGTGTTAATTAATTTAAAAAAAAAATGCTAGAACTAACTACTAAATGGATGGTCAGTGATCCCTTTAAAAAAGGAAGAAATATGATTGTCATGTAGCATATGCTAATTAAAAATTTGTGTAAAATAGCCCTAGCTAGTTTGGCTCAGTGGATAGAGTACTGGCCTGCGGACTGAAGGGTCCCGGGTTCAATTCTGGTCAAGGGCACATGCCTGGGTTGCAGGCTTGATCCCTGTAGGGTGCATGAAGGAGGCAGCAGATCAATGATTCTCTTTCATCATTGGTGTTTCTCTCTCTCTCTCTCTCTCTCCCTTCTTCTCTGAAATCAATAAAAAAAATAAAATAAAATAAAAATTTGTGAAAAATAATGTTTCATCTAATAGTAAATCATGGGCCATGATGGGATGTATCTTCAATTCATTCAAATTCAGAAAATAACAATTTCAACAAATGAAATAGTGTCTCGTTACACATTGATAGATGAGGTGAAGATACATGAGGGCTGTTACTTTGACCACACCAATCTTAAGTGGGTTTTCTACAAGACTATACTTGGAGAAAAAAAATTTACCAGAAAAACACTGATAAACTAAAGTGAGTTAGAGGATGATAAACAGGAAGGTAAAGGTTCTGGACACTATTTCAAAAGTGGATAGTTGAAATAACTGAGATTATACATTATAATTATTTAGATGGTGCTTTTAAAAATATTTGAATGTATAATAACATTATAAAGGAAAATATTTACTTTTTGTTCTTCCAAAGGGAAATAAAATAACACAGGGCCAGTAGTTGTAATTTACAATAAGGCTAATTTTAGTTTTATATAAGAAAGATTTTATAACAATTGTAAATATTCAACAATAGATTTTCCTGCTTCAAAAACTGTCATACCCCTTGACAATATTTTTCACTATTCTAAATGAATATGCTTTTTGACATAGGATTTCTACTTCAAGAAATTCATTCTCAAGCAAAAACATACACATTTTCTAAGATATATGTATCAATATATTATTTGAAGCATTGTTTATAAAAACCATCCAAACAAATTATTTTTTAAAGATCCATACAAAGGCATTCTAGGCAGCAGCAGTTACAAAGAGTAAGGGAGAACCATATGGAAAGCTATTTTACTGTTAAGTGAAAAAAGATTATAGAACATGATGCCAAGTTTGATCTCACTTGTGTAAAAGTAAAAGGGTACATACATATATTTTATATGATCATTTGTATATGCTTATATATGCATTGAAAATTTTCTAGTATGCCTAAGAATCATAGTAATTTCTCTAGACAAACTGGGGAACCTAGAGGAACTTCTTTTCTCTTTACATCTTAAGTACCATTTCCATTTTTTAAAACCATGAATGTACATTATTTTTGAAAATATATAAAATCATTTTAAGTATCGCCTTTGTTATTAGAAGTGTTACCTAATTACCTATTAATTATATCCGATAAGCATATCTGTTATTTATATTACACCTGCTATATACAATTATTAGAGTTAATGTAATTCTTATCTAATTACTAATTACTCATTATCAAACATATAGTATTTCAGAGAAGCTGTTTTGCTATCAGAACTAAAATCTTTATTGTGCACCAGGAGGTCCCTAGTTTGATTCCTGGTCAGGGCACATGCCAGGGTTGCAGGCTCAAACCCCAGCGTGCAGGAGGCAGCTGATGGATGATGTTTCTTTCTCATGGATGGTTCTCTCTCCCTCTCCCTTCCTCTCTCTCTATAAAAAAATCAATAGAAATGTATTTTTTTAAATTAAAAGCTTTAAAAATGGGTATAGTCATAAATGATATTAGGGCAACAGGGATAAATGGTACTGTTTGTAACAAACTGAGACACATTATCACTTAACTTAGCCCATAAAACATGAGACTGCATTGTAAGGTACATCAAATGGTTGGCAGAGTACTTATGATATAATACATCTTCATTAAAAAGTAACATCATAATTATATGATATATAACAGTAGTATGGGAGGAACTGGGGCCCTGGAAATGTGGACCATCTGATTAGGGTTATGGGATGGGCAAGGAAAGAAAGGAAAGTGGAGGTGGAGAGAAGAGAAATCAACAGCCAAAGGAGGGTTTCTGCCACACTAGGCATCAGGCAACTGCTAAGTGTTCTGGTCACCACAGCTGCTCTCAGCTCTCATGAGTCCCCTGACACCTCCTGTACACTAATGCAGTGAAGTGACTGCCTCACCCTCAAATTATTGCCAAGTTTCAAATTCTACCTCAGCTGAATGACTTGGAAAATCTGTCCCAATGCACTATAGAGTTATAAAATATATTACCACTATTGATCTGAAACAAGAGATGTGAAGATACTGGTAGATGTGAGAACAGATTCCTGGGAGAAATGGTTCTTATCCAACCACTGGACAAGAACATCTTAGTTTGAGAACTGTAAGGGACTTTGGCCTGACCAAATTCTCTCTTTTTATAGTTAAAGAAACCAAGAGCCAGCAACATCACCTCTGCTAGAATAAGAATAGTAAATACTTAATCTACACTAATAAAAGAGAAACATGCAAATTGACCATCACTCTGCTACAGCCAGCAGCCAATCAGGAGTGAGTATGCAAATTAACCCAACAAAGATGGTGGCAGCCACAGAGCTAAAGGGAGCAGGAGGCTTGGGTTGCCCCCAGTGATGGAGGAAGCCAAGCTTCCCGCCTGCCCTGGCTGGCCCTGGCCTCTGCTCAAGGCTACAAAGTTTCAATTATAGAAGATAAATAAATCCCAGATACCTGCTTCCAGCCAGCCCTGGCCTCCCCTTAAGGAGGCACTGAAAAAAAAAAAAAAAAGAAAAGAAAAAAGAAAAAAAGGAGGGGCTGGGAGCTTGGGTCACCAGGGGTGTGGCCAGCCTGAAAACAGCCATCAGCTCCTCATCCAGGCTGGCCACACCCCTGTGGCCCAATCCCTGTAAATAGGCAGTCGAACATCCCTCAAGGGGTCCCAGATTGGAGAGGGTGCAGGCTGAACTGAAGGACATTCCCCCCCCCCCCCAACATGAATTTCATGCACTGGGCCTCTAGTTTTATATAAAATTGTTTGGGTGGATTTTGTCCTTATTTTGCTTAATCCATATTAAGTGTAGTATATTTAATATATTTCCTCTTTCCTTATTATCAAAATAGTTCATAAATAATAGAGAAGCAGTGTCTTAAAGATATTGTATTATTGCTACAGGACAAGGAATTTACACCCAAGGGATCTGCACATATCTGACTACAGAGAATAAAGAGTCTTCCAAATTTCTGATTTTAGAAGAAATATTAAAGACATGTTTTTAAGTTACCAGAAACTTATTTCATGTTTACTATTGCCAGGTATGTATAAAAGCACTGTCCGTATATTATCTCATCATAGCTCCATTATGCAGATATTATGCTTTCATTTTACATATGAGGGAACGGAGGCTAAGATACATTACATAATTTGCCCTGGAGTCCACTTAACTAATGTGGTATTCCAGGGTATTCTACTAGAAATTCAAATTCCTAACCTGAAGAGTGCCTGTTTTATGAACTTGAAGGACTATAGGCAAGTTACCGCATCCTCTAAGTATTTGCCAGACAAGAATATTGTTGGAATAGTTTGTGAATCTATGAAAGCACAATTCATAATAACTAGGTACATATATTCAAGCATTTATATGATTAATGAATATCTACTTTCTCCTTTTATAATATATCCAGTTTTTAGTGTATTTCTTCATAGGACAAATGATTCTTAGGCTCATTATACAAGACCCATTTCAAAGGTCAGATAATGAAAGTGTCATGCTATATGTGTCAGTCTCGAGACCAACATAAAAATAAGGATTGAGATTCACTATTTCTTTCAGCTCTTTTGATTGGTCACAAATTAATTCATTTTTTTTTTTGGTTGGAGTAGGAAAGATTGTTGAAAACATGTTTTTTTCCAACACAATTCAGTCCTTTGGCAAGAAGTTATTTCACATGTCGGCACGCACCATGTAAACTTTTCCAAGATGTTTGTGATCTTATAGAAAGCGCCACTTTGACCACTCTAAGAATATGTTCATACATATATATATATGCTTTAGGCAAGAATTAGAGGCCTTTTAAAAAGACATATTGAGTAAGACTGTTAAAATATAAATTAAAATGTAAAATGTTCTTAAATAAACCAGAAGCAAATATCTAGGCTAATATAAGTAGTACTGTGAGAGTAATATTTAGTTCTGAATGTCATCAGGATGAAATAAGAAGCATAACGTCTGAAATGAGAAATTATCACAGTTAATCAAGTGATAAGAGGTAAGCAACTTCTCTCAGGTTCATTTTGCAAGGGACATTTGCACAACATTATAACTGTATACTCTAAAATATCTTTGAAAATGAATTTGTAACTAATGCATTTTGTATATTACTATTTCTTATAGTGGAACTTGAATTGTGACATTGTTTTTGAATACTTTACAGGGAAAAAGTATGCAGTTTGGGTTGAAATAACCTCTTTGCTAACCTTTGCTTGTGAGGATAAAAGCATTTAGGGATAAAAAATAGAAAGCATATAGGTATAAAGGTATTCTGTAATAGTAGTTATTACCAGTTGTCTACATTTTAATATCTTGCTGTCCATGGCAAGAAAATAAAAGATTATTTTCTTCATTAATAAGTAGCTGCCTCTTTCTTTCCTTGAATTGTACAAGAAAAGAGTAACAATTATTACTTCAGACCAAGAAGAGTTAATAAGAATTTGGAATGGTAACTGAATCCTCAAGGTCCTGAACTTGCCAAACTGCTGGGATGATTTCTAAAAATTCTCAGTAGAAAAAAAAAATGACTTGAATCTGGAAACTGTGAGTGACATTTTGATCAAAGGTAATGGAATGCATTAAACAAAAACATTTTCTTTTCAGTTACTAGCTTTTGATTGTGGGTTTTCTGTGTTCTAGAACATGGGAAGATTATTGCAAAATGTTTTACTAACAATCTTATGTGAAATTCCTGCCTTTATTTACTCTGTCCAGATTTTTAAACTGGAATTTGTAGGCAGGTAATTATATGCAGGGTTTGTTTTAATTAGGTAATTATACAAATTTAAAGGTCACATATTTAAAATAGATTCATTAGGTAAGAAATTGTATTATGGGAGTATTAACAACAAACAGTAACAGTTGAGTATGATCTTAAATATAATTTAAATATTGAATTAAAAATTAAATATTAAATGGTTTCCTAGATTATTAGCTACTGTGGAATAAATGTCAACTTTGAGAAGGAGGAAGAGATGACTGAAGCATAATTATGGGTTTCTCATGGCCTCAATATACCTGTTTCCTCCAGAAGGCTATCAGTCTTACCTTCCATTCACTATGTTTTAAATCATTTCTCAGCCGGTAATGGGGGGTGAGGAGCGGATAGGAGGAGATAAAGAGTGACAGATTCAGATTCCAAAACTCATTTCAAGAAATTGTCACTAATATATATGGTATTTAAAACTCGGGACAGTAAACTAATAAAACTCTGCCAAAACTTATTTGTCCAAGAGTTATACAGTATTTCCATTCAGTTAAAAATTTTATTCCATCCTCAACTGAGGATACTTTTATTAATTTTAGAGAGAGGGAAAGGGAGGAAGGAGGGGAGAGAGAGAGAGAGAGAGAGAGAGAGAGAGAGAGAGAGAGAGAGATGAGAGGGAAACATTGTTTGGTTGCCTCCTGTAAGAGCCCCAAGCAGAAATCAAACTTACAACCTAGGTATGTGCCCTGACCGAGAATCAAATTCCCAACCTTTTGGTGCATGGAATGATGCTCCAACCACTGACCCACACCGGCCAACACCAGTTAAAATTTTTGCTTATTTTGGTTGGTACATTTAAATGCAACTTAACATTTTTCATCATGTTCCTGTTTTACTATATTACTAAGCTATTTAGTAATTTCAGACACTGTTAGTAACTTGGAACCTAACACAGTACTTCGTAAATAATAGTAACAACAAAAGCACAAGTAACTACAATAACTATTATTTATTGAAAATATTCCCTGTGTTAGGCCCTGTTCTAAGCAATCTTACATATAACACACTTAATGGTCACAATTATACAATAAGGCAGGTGTAATTAGTATTCTCATTTTATAGATGGAAAAATGAAAAATTGTAGCACAGGAAACTTAAGCAACCAAGATAACCAGGCTAATTAGTAGAGTGCATTTGAACACAGTAGTGTACCTTCAGGGTCCATGCCTTTAGGTAAGCAATATATAATAAAAATAAGCAAAGCATACATTGTTTAGGAGCTCGTGTTACTTGCCCCATTCACATCTCAAATATGGGCAACTTCCATAGCCTGTATTAGTAATAGTTCATTGACCATTTACCATGAGCTAGGCATTGGCTATGCAATTCACGTTAGTATTCTTCCCATTTTACATTCAGAGAAACAGATTCAGAAAGGTTAAGTTACCTCATTAATGTCTCACATCTGGTGAATTGAATGTATAAGCTTTTAAAAATGGACATTATCGCCTTTCCAATACTGTCCCCCTGATGTATAATTATGAAGCAACTGTTACAGCTTAAGTTGGTAACTGGTCTGAGGTAACTGATCATTAGAAACAGGTAATTTTGAAGTTAATCATAGTTAATGCATGTTTTATCATATGGTTAGTGCATTTACTTTTTAATAACTGAAAAGGAAAGTTATTTTTACCTAATACAAATTGCTTCAGAGAAAAGTAAAATGAAAATTAGTGTGTTAGAACAAGATCATAAAAGGGACTATCAATATTATGCCTGGCTTGTAGATCTCAACCAGAGAGGACACATGCAAATAGTTGTCAGCTCTGTGTCCAATATTGTTACTTAGGGATTTGGAAATTTAAGTATCTTCCTAGAACATCTTTTGGTAGGCTATAATACTTTTTCCACCAGGTGGCGATAGAGAGTCATAATTGCTTGTCAGTTTTTCCTGGCCCTTTGGTAGAAACCAAAAAAAATAATTTTTTTTTGCAATGTATCTTTATTTCTTGCACTATTTTTATTTTTAAAATTTATCTTTATTGTTGAAAGTATTACAGCTATCCCTCCCCCATTTTTCCCCATTGACCCCCCTACACACACACACACACACACACACACACACACACACACCCTTCCTTCAGGCCTTCACCACACTATTGTCTATGTCCGTGGGTTGTGCATATATGCGTATAGGTTCTTTGGTTAATGTCTCCCCACCCACTGCCACCCCCTTCGCTCTGAGATTTGTCAGTCTGTTCCATGCTTCTGTGTCATTTTTAACTACATTATCATAAAACTAATGAGTTATTTTATCATGAAAAACAAACACTAATCAGCACCCCCCCCAGGAAAAAAACAACAACAACAAAAAACAGAAAACATAAAAGTTGCTTATATCTTCTCTAACCAAAAATGTACCAGCACCAATACTAAGCATAATTACTATTTTCAAACTAGGCAGGAGTGATCTCCAAAGGAGGTTTCTTAACCTTGGCTGCACATCCTGATCACGTGGGGAGCTTAATTAATGCCCAGACCAAGTGAGTCAGAATATCCTAACAGGGGTGGGCAAACTTTTTGACTCGAGGGCCACAATGGGTTCTTAAACTGAACTGGAGGGCCGGAACAAAAGCATGGATGGAGTGTTTGTGTGAACTAATATAAATTCAAAGTAAAGGAGCGGAGGGGGGAGCAAGAGAACCGGATAGAACAGCCGGATCTGGCCCGCGGGCCGTAGTTTGCCCACGGCTGTATGAGGCCCTGGCATCCATATATTTGAAAAAATCTTCCCAGACAATTTCAATGTACAGCCAGGATTAAGGCTTGCTATCTGAATTAGTTGGTTTTAATGGGATTCCAATTTGTTGGAAGGGGTTATCACTGGGAACATAATCTAACCTTCAAATCAGCAGATTTATAATAATAACCAAAATCAGACCATAGAAAACTGATTTATGCCACCAAAATCATAAGATTATAATTTATAAGCTAGAAAGTCAATATACTGGGGTTGTCAAAAATAGGTTTAAGGATGCAAGTATGTAAAACACACTGTAGATTACAAGAATGTGTAAGTAATGAAGGCAGGCAATTTCCCATACATACAACTGTAAACCTACTTTTGTCCACCCCTGTATTAGTTTACTTCAGGGGAAGAAACTCCTAAGTGGGCCTACACTAATTATATCAGCCAAATAAACCTTCCCAGGGGAGATAGAACATTCATTCTTTCACAATTTAGAAACAACAAAAATGCTGGGAGCTGTATAAACCGAGTTAAGATCTAAATTCAGGTGAGTTTATGCATCTAGAAACAAAATGAAGGACAGGAAATACTCTTCAGAGACAATGGTACCAACCTGTGCATGACAGTCTAATGAGTCCTTCGCTGTTAAAATAGTTTTATAGGCCAAAACAGCTCTACGGGTCAGCGAAGGCCCCTCTTCCCTGTATAAAGCTAAACAGACACTAATATTTATAAATCCTATTTTCTTTTCTGCTTCATGACCATCAGACTCATCTGTGATAGGCTGAAGGAGATAAAAGAGTTTAATTCATTTTCCAAAGAAATAAAAAATCAATATGTAGGTTGGTCCATGATGCCATGTGTGGCCAGAAAAAAAGGTAGATGATTCTGGAAAATAATCAGGCTGCTAGGCAGCCTTGGTGAGGGCAGCTAAAAGTTCCTGAACAATTGTTTCAGGATTATAGCAGAAATAAATATGGCTCATATTTTATTTTAGGTACTAGAATTTTAAAATAAGAATTTACCATATGAATTGAAACAAACAAAAAAATTAGCAAGAGCAAGGCCAGACTAGGGGTGCCAGCTGTGAGTTGATGAAAGGCACTGCCTCATTCTGGAGGGTGCTCAGGACACAAGCAAATCTACTAGGCAGGCTCCATGCTGTGTGAAGAACCTTGTCTCAGGGGTCAGATGACCTGGGAATTGACTTTAGCTCTGTGCCCTTCCACCTGTGCAATTTGAAGCAAATTTATGTGAACATTTGAACATCTGTCACTTCATCTGTAATATGGGGGAAATAATTATTCCTATCTCACAGAGCTGATGTGAGAACTTAAAAAAAAGCTCATCTAGGTAAATGACAGCGGCTCTCAAGTGTAGTGCTCTAGAGGGGCAGAATCAGACTCACCTGGGAAATGCAGATTTTCCAGCTCTACCCCAGATCTACTGACTCAGTAAAACCTGAATGCGGGGCCCAGTAACCAGTGTTTGAATAAGCCCTCTGTGTTTTTCTGATGTTCACCCAATTTCAAAAACACCTGATTTAGAAGATAATAGACCCTAAACCAGGGGTGGGGAACCCTTTTTCTGTCAAGGGCCATTTGGATATTTATAACAGCATTAAAAAAATATTGGGCATCAAATTCCCTAGGAAATGAGGCCCTGGTGGGAAGGCATCCTGTGTATATTTACTTAGTCATTCTAATTCCTCTTTTTTCTAGATTAAGTAGAATCAGCTTCTTCTCAAACCTTCAATATCACCCTTCTACCCCCAAAACATTTTTCCTGGTCAGTGTCCTCTTAAAATATGACATAGTACTCTAAAACACCAAGTCCTTAGAACATATTGAACATATATCCATTCTATCACTCCAAATCTGCTAGTCAGTGGGGTCACATTTTCTCTGGCTGTCCTGCTTCCTTGATTATAAGACCCCAAAGCCCCAGGATCTATCAGTCTGTCTTGACCCCTCATACCTGTCACAGTACTCTAGATTAACATTTTTTTAAAATTTCCTAAGAGATTTATCTTATGCATGATGATCCTACCATATTTTAACCTTATACAAAATAGAAACATTAGTTTAACCATCAGATCACTATAATTAGCCCACGTTTACCTGGATAACCTAATATTTTGTATTTGTCGTTCTACTTGTGGGTTTCAAACTAATTTCTGAAAGAAGTATGTACCATATACCTAAACAATATCCAAATATATCATAGGTGTAGGTTTCATGTAAAGATCTGTGCCATTCCCCTCATTTTAAACTGTTGCTATAGAGAATACAAATGTCTAGAGTTGACATATATTTTGAAATTACAGGAATGTGTACAATTCATAAAATCGGTTTTATAAGACAATGGATTAAGCATTTTAAGGACTGCATATCACCCCTTTTGAACTTAGATTATAAAGTATAACATTTGAAAGTGACTATTTTTATAAGAGGACTTTCTAGAAAACACATGTGTTTGGCAGCCAAATGATTAACACATTCCTGCCCTTTTTACTTGGCATCACACAGATCTGCTGAGGGCTAGAATACTGTGTTAGATTTAATAGAGTCACGTGTTAAAGTGAAAACAGTTGCAAAGCATTCAAAGGGAAAACCTCTGAAAATTCCCTTAAAACTTTACTAGAAGCACTTAAGCCAAGGGCCTTTGGGATCACACCTCAAAAAAAAATAAAGGGACTTTAAGGTTATCAACCCCATGCCCCAAACCAGATTTAAATAGCAAAATGTGGTGAAAAGAATCCAAACTAATTCAGGCCCATGGTCTTTTTATAGATATACCAGAGGCCCAGTGCATGGAATTCATGCATATGTGGTATCCCTAGGCCTGGCCGGCGATCGGGGCCAGGCTGATCAGGGCCAGGCCAGAGAGGAGCCAATGGTCACCAGGCTGGGTGCAGAAGGAATGGATGCTGGCTGCTGCTGCCACCATTGTTGATGCTCAGCCACCATGGGGTTCCCTGCTTCCCCCCTCCTCCTTCCCTTGCCACTGTTACGCCACTGTGCAGGTGGGCGGCAGGCCTATCGGAGTCTGCTGGTTGTGGGGAAGGATGGGGCAAAGGAGGTTGACCACCAGCCCTAAGGAGGGAGCCGGCCCTCAGCCCCCCTGGGAAAGGGGCCGCATCCGCCACCACCCACCCCCAGTTCCCCATCCCAGCCTGGGAGCCGGCCCTGATGGGGCAATCGGGGCTTGCTGGCTGTGGGGGAGAGACCACAGGAGGTTGTCTGGCTGAGGAGGCTGGCTGTGGGAGTGCACTGACCACCAGGGGGCAGCTCCTGTGTTGAGCACTGCCCCCTGGTGGTCAGAGCACATCATAACGACTGGTCATTCTGGTTGTTCTGGTCGTTCTGGTCCTTTTTGGTTGCTTAGCTTTTATATATATACTAGAGGCCTGGTGCACGAAATTCATGCATGCGGGGGGGGGGGGGGGGTTGTCCCTCAGCCCAGCCTGCACCCTTTCTAATCTGGGAGCACTCAGATTGGATCGGGCCTAAACCGGCAGTCGGACATCCTTCTCCGGGACTGCTGGCTCCTAACAACTTGCCTGCTTGCCTGCCTGATTGCCCCTAACCATTTCTGCCTGCCAGCCTGATCGCCCCCTAACCACTCCCCTGCCGGCCCGATCACCCCCAACTGCCCTCCACTGCAGGCCTGGTCGCCCCCAACTGCCCTCCCCTGCAGGCCTGGTCCCCCCAACTGCCCTCCCCTGCCAGCCATCTTGTGACAATATGGGGGCAGCCATCTTGTGGCAGCCATCTTGTGGTGGCCATCTTGTGATGACATAGGGGCATGAGGGTCAATTTGCATATTACCTCTATTATATAGGATATAGATAGGTAATCAAACTAGGACCAGATTGCTAATTATGGAGTTTCCAAATGTGTCATTTTTGAAATTATTCCGATCTTTCTTCACTACTGAGGTTGGTAAAACATCCTAACTTACATTCTTTTAAAAATAATTTCATAAATTCTAGCCCTCAATGTCAAAAAATAAAAGCAAGCAAACAATAAACATTCATTAAACTTTTTTTTTGTCTTTATAACTAATCTGTGTCTTGCTGAATAGTCAACTCATGGAGTATTTTTTTGTTCTTCCACATTATGCTACACACACCTTTGGGATCATTGTTTAAAAACTTCCTTGATTTATTGATAAGAGGTTAATATTCAAAATTTATAAAGAACTCATATTACTCAACACCAAAACACACACATACACACATACTCATTCACACACACACACTCACACACATACTCATACACATACACACACACACACAACTACAATAATTGTATTAAAAATGGGCAGAGGACCTGAATTGACACATCTCCAAAGAAGGCATACAGATAGCCAATAGGCATGTGAAAAAGTGCCCAATGTCACTAATCACTATTTGTCAGAGAGATGCAATTTAAAACCACAATGAACTATCACTTCACACCTGTCAGAATGACTGTTATCAATAAATCTACAAACAAGTGCTGGTGAAAAGGGAACCCTCATGCACTGTTTGTGGGAATGCAGATTGGTATGTAAACAGTATGGAGGGTCCTCAAATAACTAAAAATGGAATTGCCTTATGACCCAGTGATTCCACTTGAGGGTATATATCTGAAGAAATCCAAAACATTAATTCAAAGGAATATATGCACCCCTATGTTCATTGCAGCATTATTTACTATAGCCAATATACAGAAGCAACCTAAGTGCCCATCAATAGACGAGTAGATAAAAGAGTGGTGGTACATATACACAATGAAATATTACTTGGCTATAAAAAAAAAAAGAATGAAATTTTAGTCCAGTTGGTGTGGCTCAGTGGTTGAGCATCAAGCTATGAAACAGGAAGTCACTACCGGTCAGAGCACATGCCCAGGTTGCAGGCTCAATCCCCAGTAGGGAGCATGCAGGAGGCAGCTAATCAATGATAATCTCTCATCATTGATGTTTCTATCTCTCTCTCCCTCCCCCTTCCTCTCTGAAACAAATAACAATATGTTAAAAAATACATGAAGAATGAAATTTTACTATTTGCAACATCATGAATGGACCTAGAGGGTATTAGTCTACATAAAATAAGTCAGTCAGAGAAAAACAAAGACCATATGATTTCAATGAAGTATAGAATCTAAAGAACAAAATAAATAAATATACAAAATTGAAACAGACTCATAGAGAACACAATGATGGCTGCAAGAGGGGAGAGAGAGTTTGGGGTCTGGGTGGAAAAGGTTAAGGAATTAAGAAGTACACATTGGTAGTTACAAAATAGTCATGGTAATATAAAGTATAGCATAGGGAATATAGTCAATAATCCTATATAATAAATCCTATATAATGAAGAGGTAATATGAAAATTGACCATCACTCCAACACACAAGATGGCCACCCCCATGTGGTCAAAGATGGCTGCCACAAGATGGCCAGCAGAGGAGGGCAGTTGGGAGGGACCAGGCCTGCAAGGGAGGGCAGTTGGGGGCAATCAGGCCTGCAGGGAAGGGCAGTTAGGGGCAATCAGGCTGGCAGGGAAGCAGTTAGGCATTGATCAGGCTGGCAGGGGAGTGGTTAGGGGGTGATCAGTCAGGCAGGCAGGCAAGTGGTTGGGAGCCAGCAGTCCTGGATTGTGAGAGGGATCCCAGATTGGAGAGGGTGCAGGCTGGGCTGATGGACACCCCCTGCCCCGTGTATAAATTTCGTGCACTGGGCCTTTAGTATTGTAATAATTATATATGATGCCAGGTAGGTACTGAAAATATTGAAGGGAACACTTTGTAAAATATGTGATTGTTTAACCATTATGCCATATACCGGAAACTAATATAAAATAATATGGAATGTAATTAAAAGTAAATATGTACATATATTAGGCTTGCTTACATTTTACTTTTGTTTTTATAGCAAACCCCCCGACCCCCCAAAAAAAGAACTTTCTTGATTTAGATGATTTGTGAGTGATTTTTTTTTTTTACATTTAAACTTTTCAGGATATCACAAATGTTCTCTAATAATCATGTAGTATTTTTAAATATCTAAGCTTTTTGTTTCTCCAAGTAATTCTCCAATTCTTTATCCTGTATTATTTTCCAATCGTATTCATCTTCACTGCTATTCTTTGAATTCTCTTCAAATTTAACACACACCTGTCTACACCAGCTGAATATACTTTTAAAATACAATCCAGTGTTAACTGACATCTCTGTAACTCTCCCACTGTTTTAAATCAAAGAAGTGAAAGAGCCAATGTTGCTGTCAATTTTAATCTAGTCATCCATTGAAGAATTTCACCAGATTTAACATGTTGCTTTTCTTCAACAATGACGGTATAAGGAAACTGCATAGTTTTTCTTTACAGTTCATTATCACTTTCTGATAATAAAAAAGTTTAATGATTTTGATTTGAACATTTACATTAGAAATGCTGCGTTAAAAGAAATATAGGAGGCTTGTGTTAATGCCAAGAGATTGAGGCTCCACTTTGGGCAGACCAGACAGCTAAGTTCAACCTCAATGAGACACCAGGGATCTATGAAAACCCCTAATGTAATGATTTAGTCATCCTTTTAAAGTTAACACACATTTTTGTGGAAGTTCATATTAAAATGTGAACTGGAATAATAAATATAGAAGAGCATATCCATGAATCCAGGTGTCCCCAATTTGGATAAGAGCTGAGTTCTTGAAATAGAATTAGCGTTTGGAAAGAACCTGTTATGTTATTACTACATCTTAATGATGAAATTGGACTTTTGGTGGACATGATAATTAAGAGCTATAGAAAACTCTTTAGATAATCAAAGGCATATGTGTTCCTAAGGCTTTTCAGTTCTACAACACTGCTACAAGGGAACAGAAAAGATCTCCTTTTAAGAGAAAACTTGTTTTTAAGAAATTTGCATCTGGTTTCTGGGTGGAGATGTTACAGGGAGAGTCTTCAGCCATCAGTGGATGCCACCAAGTAGCCAGTGATGATGAGGGCCTCTCTGGGACGAGGACTACTGCAGTCTCATGCTGGGATTTCCAGAACTTCACAATATCGCCATTCATTTCAACTGAAGGACAGAAAACTGTCTGGAAAAACCCACTGTTGAAACTCAGTCCCTTATTTTAGCATCTGCTCAAAGGGACCATCTCAGTTGCTTTTATGGCAAATTAGTGAGTGCATGGATTTGATTGGAAGCTCTTTCTAAATTGTGCCTGGCTCTAGGAGCTGTCAGTAGCCTTTGCTCTCACCAAATAAATTTCTCTTTGGGATGGCTTTCACCTCACTTTAGGCCTGTTTTGATCCCAGTAGTATTTCTTTTTGCTGTTGCCCAGTTTTCCTCTGGAACTCTCAGCTGTACCAGTAAGATGATTTCTAGATTTTCTTTTTATTTCCCTCCTATTCCTATCAAATGAAGTTTATCTCACTATTCCACAATGCTGTGCTAAGCTTTAGATCCCTAGCATCCTGGGAATAAACTTGTCATGTCTTAATTTCCTCTATTAACTTCCTACTCAGGAAGTGGTCTTTGGTGTAACAGTAAATGCATCACCTGGGGCAGAATCCGGGCCCCACCCAAGACCTGAGGTGATACATATGCACATTACATTTTGAAAGCATTGCTTTGTGATGTCACTGATCATGCTAATATTCTCTTTAACACCTTTAGTGATACAGAATTTCCACTTTATTATTTTATCTTTGGGAAGATTCCACCATAAGAAAGACATTCTTTATATTGAAATTAATTGTATATCTCCATAAATGTCATCTATAGATCTGAGTTCCACCTACTTGGGCCAGTTCAAAATTTAATCTTTTGACTACATGACATTCTTTCAAATGTATTAAGATAAATACCATGACCTCCTCCCCTCATGGTTTTTATTTAAAATTTTGAAGTAGGTACATTTACCTAGTTGCTTCAAAAATTGCTCATATCACATAATTTCAAGTTTCTCCTCCAATGAAGACATTCCAGCTTGAGTCCGCCTCCAAAAGAACTCTTTCTAAAGTTTGAGAATCTCATGATCCAGCATTCAGGGACCAGATGATTGGTACAACCTCAAGTTGGTAAGACTGAAGGGTAGGATCTTTTTCCCCATATTTTTGTTGCCATAATATTTTTATCAAAATCCTAAACATCAATCCACTAGAATCATTTGGCATGTCCTATGTTGGAAATCTCTTACCTGTCTGATACACATCTATGTATTCGCTTTCCTTAAAGGGCTTTCAAATACAGTCAAACCTACATATAGTCTAATACATTTACCTAAATTTTTTCACTGTTTAAAAAATATAAAACATATTTATAGGCCCTTTGCCTTATATGTGATGGTATTTGTGTGTGTGTGTGTGTGTGTGTGTGTGTGTGTGTGTGTGTGCTCTCAATGAAAGCATCATTGCCACTCGGAGTATGATTTGAATTCTCTGAATTTGCATCAAATAAAAGAAAACCCTTATGTGGACTCAGGGAGGAATACGGGCATAGAATTAGAGGAGGCAAATCTTAAAAATAGAAGGCTGAGTTCTCATAGGGAAAAGTGCAATCACAAACTCTGTGATGACATTTGGCCCTGAGGAAATCCGAGTGCTCTCTAGCGTTCCAGCACTTAGACTTCAATTCATGGTGGTCTCAAGCTATGTTTTTGTTCTGGCACATTAAACAGAATGAAGACATATGTCTAAATTTAAGACATCCTTTTAGTGCTCTGTGCACGAGAGCCAGCTGAGAAATTTGAACTATTTCAAAGCACAAGAAAAGGAATTGTAGACACATCCTTTGTTTGGGCATATATTTTTAATTATCCTGCCTTTTAATATTCTTCTCCATTTGAGGATAATCAGACAAAATGGATCCTTCTGGGTATTGTCATGCTTAATAAAAGTAAGACTGAACATCTGCAAATATGGCGACAGTGTGGCGCATGCGATGCGCCAGTGACTGAGCTGCATTCTGATGTAATTATAACACCACATGGAGTTGTAATAATGTAATTCCCTGTTTATATTAGTTCTACCCCTTGGAGTAAACTCTTCTTGCGTTAGGTGCTAAGCAATTTCCACCAGGGTAGGCACATAGACTAATGAAGAAATGTACTGGATGCAGGATGTAGATAATGGCAAGGGCAGGCAGATAAAAGGCTTCAGACTATGACGGTTGATTCTGCAGGCCAGGGGTCAACTCCCTGGGTTTAATCCAGCTTCATCAATTATTAGCTGATAAAGTAATCAGTTTCCTCAGCCTCTGTAAAATGGAGCAAAAGTCCTCAACTTCTATGAAATGGACATGATAGTAATAGTATTTACATTACTACATTGTATTTTCTCTTCTTTCTCCTCTTCCCCACTTTCTTTTTTTCCCCCCTCTTAACTTCTTTAAGTAAATATTTATTGCCTTTTTTCTTTCCTTTATCAGAAAGCCATTAGGAAAGCCCAATTGAAGTAGGTGACCCAGAGTTGTCAGGCCTCAGTGAGAGTTGGAGCCAGCGTGCAAAGGGCAGCAGTGTGGGGGGCGGGGGGGGAGGGTTGGTGTCGGAAACCTGGCTACGTTTAGGAGTCCGGATAATGAGATCTGGGTTCCTTGCTTTCGGAGACGGGAGGTAAAAATGCTGAAAAGGGGAAGGTAGAGTGAAGCCTGTGGTGTTGGATTGAAATTGAAGGTAGTGGCAGAAATGCAGCATTTTTAGGTGGTGCATATACATTGAGTGGCCAGATTATTATGCGTTCAGAGATCATAATAATCTGGCCACTCAGTGTATAAACAAATATAGATATAAATGTATGTGCTATAGTCTGAATGTTTGTGTCCCCACAAAACTTATATTGAAATTTTAATGCCTAATGTGATGGTATTAGGAGGTGGGGCCTTGGGGAAGTACTTAGCTCCTGATGGTGGAGGCCTCATGAATGGATCAGTGTCCTCATAAAAGAGAGCTCCCTTGTCCCTTCCACCATGTGAGGATACAACGAGAAGTCTGCGACTAGAAAGAGGGTCCTTGCACTGGCCAGTGTGGCTCAGTCGGTTGAGTGTGGTCCCATGCACTGAAAGGTGGCTAGTCTACTTCCTGGTCAGGGCACATGCCCAGGGTGTGGGTTTGATACCAGTTAGGATGGGTATGCAAGGCAATCAATTGATGTTTCTCACTCACATCAATGTTTCTCTTTCTCTCTCTCTCTCTCTCTCTCTCTCTCTCTCTCAATCAATAAAAACATATTTTAAAAACATTTATTATAAAAATAAAAAGAGGGCCCTCATCCATGCCAACCTAGGACTTCCAGCCTCCAGTATTGTGAGGAATAAGTTTCTGTTGTTTATAAACTATCCAGTCTCTGATATTCTGTTATAGCAGGCCAAACAGATTAAGACAGTCTATATTCATGTATACACATACCCATATACAGGGTGAGACAAATGTAGGTTTACAGTTGTGAGTATGAGAAACACAGTTTATTCTTTTACTATTATTTATTAATAGAGGCCCAGTGCACAAATTCGTACACAGGTGGGGTCCCTCCCAGCTGATCAGGGCCGTCTCACCCAGTCCTGATCGGGGCCGATTGGGGCTGATTGGGGCTGGCCAGGGGGGAGGGACCACGGGAGGTTGGCTGGCTGGCCACCCCATTGGGGCTGATTGGGGGAGCCAGCTGGCTGGGAGGTTGGATGGCTGGCCCACCAATTGGGGCCGATGGGGAGCTGGCCGGCAGGGGGAGGGACTGTGGGAGGTTGGCCAGCCTGGGGGAGGGACTGCAGGAGGTTGGCAGGCTGCAGGAGGTTGGCTGTGGGAGTGCACTGACCACCAGGGGGCAGCTCCTGCATTGAATGGCTGCCATCCTAGTGGTCAGTGCGTGTCATAGCAACCAGTCGACCAGTCATTTGATCATTCAGTCATTCAGTCGCTTAGGCTTTTATATATATAGTTTATTTTCCATACAAAGAACTGTACACCTAGGTTTGCTCCACCCTGTATATACACACATGTGCATACATTTCCTAGCTCAGTGCTCTAAAAGAGCCCAAGAATGAAAATATCACAATAGCAATGAGCAAACCTAGTTTCCAGATCTTGGTTTTCAAACCCCATTCTCCACTGTAAAGAACCAGGACTCCTTAGAGAACTGGCTGATTCTAATGCTGGGTTAGGAAAAGAACAGCATGACCCTAGAACGTCTTGTCATGCCAGAAGATAAAGAATACTCAAAAGAATGATGAAGACTTGTCAAAATAATGTAGAAACTAACTTGAAAGGGCTCCAGCTAGTCAAATCTGGGATAATTTTTGATCATCAAATCACCATAGTAGTAACTTACAGTACATTGGATAAAATAGAAATCCACAAGTCCACAGGGTATAAAATAAATAAACATATACACCAACAAACAAATGAATAAGAAAGCTCTTCCTTATCATAGAAAGCCAACTAATAATAAGTATAGCAGAAATTATGCTAGTACAAAATTGCCATGAGCCACCATCAGAATAACAAATCAGAAAAGAAACACTAATGATGTTATATTTTATGAGTGAACAGGAGGTGAGGAATGGGATGTTTATATGGTCTCTAAATATTCCCCCACAAAATATTTATTCATTACAAAGGGGGAAAAGTGACTTTACAGTAGAGAAACTTGGCAGACATTATCTTTTTCAAGTGATCAAAGTTAACAGCACCAGTAACTCATGTGCCACTCAAAAGGATGCAGTAAGAACACCTTAGCTGTTGGTCCTAATCATGAGGAAATAGGACACAAACTAGACTTAAAGGATGTACTACATAACAATTGTCCTATAATCTTCAAGAACATCAAGGTTGTGAAAGAAAGACTACAGAACTTGCAGGTTGATGGAGACTAGAGAGACACAATAAGTGGGTACAAATTCATCCCTGGAGTAAATTCTTTGCTAGGATATTATTGAGGTAAATGGTGAAATTTCACTGAGGTCTTTGAGCAAAGGGTATGTGAGAGTTCTTTGTTCTCTTTTCTCTACTTTCCTGGAAGTTTGAAACTGATTCAAAGTGCAATATTTAATTTTGAAAATGCAGGAAAAATAAGTCAAGTACCTGGCACATAGTAAGGGCACAATAAAATTTTAGTTATTATTTTTCTAATAGCTGTATCATATTTCTTTTCGTTATTGGTAATTTATTTGCTTCATCCTAGCTGAAAATTCCCTCAAACAATAGCAAGACTAAAATTTGTTAACATCCCCACCAATATTTAAGCAATGCCATTCAGATTTCTTAGGTATGGTCTCATAGGTTAAAGGAACTCAAGCATAAACTTCAGCAGACACTCTAAAAATTCTCCATACAACCAGATCCTTATTTTTTTAAAAAAACTAACAAGGAAAATGAGAAAAAAAATGAGAATGAATACAAAAGATCACATTGGTTTCTCCCAGTGAAACCTAGCTAAGCATAATGTAAGTCAGTAAAAGCTAAGATCCAAGTGGTTTCACTCATATGTGGAATATACAACACAAACTCAGACACAGACAACAGAGGGAAGGGGGTTGGGTAGTAAAGGGGGCCAAATATATGGTGACAGAAGATGATCTGTCTTTGGGTGATGGCACGCAATACAATACACAGATCATGTATCATAGAAATGTACACTTGAATCCAATATGATCTTATTAACTGATGTCACCTAAATACACCAATACATTTAATACATTTTAAAAGTGGTGAATACTGAAGTGGTGAATACTGAAGTTGTATTCAACTTTCTTAAAGTTGAATAAGAAAGACTAATAATAAGATCAACAAATATATCATTAAAATTGTCATAAGTAATTGGGACTGTGATGGATTGCTGACAAATGTTTGATACCCTTCCTTAGGGAAGGATTTTACTTCCAGCCCCACTAATGAAAGGCTTTGTCATGTGACCTTATTTGTCTAGTGAACTGTGGGAGAAAGTAGCATAAATTATTTCCCAGAAGAACTTTAAACACCAACATGAGGATTGCTATGTCTCTTTTTCCTCTGCCACGTTAATCGGGCAATGTCCCAGATAAAAGCTGCTCCATCAACCTAGGCCCCGAAGTAATAAAAACATGGGATACAGCCGCAGCCACCCTGCAATGTACCAGAAGCAGGAATATGAAATAAGCTTGAAGTTGCAATCCACTGAGATTTTTGAGATCATTAGCTACCACCGCATATTTGAGCCTATTCTGATGGTATGGTGACTTCGCTTTTAACTGAAAAAATAAAAGTGTAACAGTGTGAGAGGCCACATGATATAGTGTCTGAAAGAGGGACTCTGCAGTCAGATTACATAAATTCAAACCCCATCTCACCCATTTACCAGAAAAAGCTACCTTAGAAAATGTACCCAGCATTGATGCCTTAGTTTCCTATAGGACAATACTGCACTAACACAAAGCATTGTCATGAAGATTAAACACATTAAAATTTGCAACTATTGAGGACAGGGAATGACACACAGAGTGTCACATAGTAAGTGTTAAACAGGTTCTCTGTTGGGGGAAATAACAGGAACTTAATTTGAAGGGGCAGTCAGGAAAGGGATATCCTGCAAAGTTTTAGATTATATTTGTTTTACCTTCCACTTGATGGCAATTTTCCCAAGGAACAAAAATTTCTGTGAATTACTGCATATTTAAGCATGAGAAAAAATACAAGGCTGTCTTGAATGTAGGTTCTGGATGCTCAGCTAGTCTACCCTAAAGGATTACTCCCATAAACCGGTCAATCTCTTAGAGCTCCAGGTTCAGATTAATGCCTCCACATACTAGTCGTTACAAATGTCTGCACTTCACAAACTTTCTGGAAAGCTTTGGAACTGGAAAGAAGGTGCAAACCATAGAAAGGAGAAGAGGGCAAATGAGTCCTCCGTTTTGCTTAGGGTGGGGACTTAATTCGCGGAACTGCACATTTTCAAATCACTTACAATTTACTTCACATAGCACTTTTCTCAATACGGAAATCTAGCTTCATTAAGTCTGTTTGTATTGCATAAACTCTTTCCTCAGGTGATTCTACTGGTTGACAAATGCTGATCTGTGGACCAGGCTCTCCCTCCAGAGGTTCTGATTCAGCACATCTGGGAATCTGCATTTTATACTGTGAAATTTACTAAGATAACATGTTACATGCAAAGAAGAATAAATTATATTAAGGAAACATTCTATGACAGATACTGTCCCACTCGTCTGAACATTCTGGAAAACTATAATTTTTGTTAATGTCTTTTATCTTTTAACAACACAGTAATATAATTTTATAATAGATAATATGGAAAACCACATAGGCAATAAATAATTATCTCTAATAAGCTCAACACTCTAAGGTAACTATATCATTCATGAACATTTTCCAGACTGTTAAGTAAGTTTTGTTTTTTTAAATATATATTTTTATTGATTTCAGAGAGAAAGGGAAAAGAAGAGAGAAATAGAAACATCAATGATGAGAGAGAATCACGGATTGGTTGCCTTCTGCACATCCCCCACTGGGGATCAAGCCCTCATCCCGGGCTTGTGCCCTAACCGGGAATCAAACTGTGACCTCCTGGTTCATAGGTTGACATTCAACCACTGAGACATGCAGGTCAGGCTATTAAGTTTTATTTAAAATGTTATTTATGGAATGTATATATTCCATTGAGCAAATGTAGTATAATTTATTTGACCATGGGGGACATTAAGGTTATTTCCATATTATTTTCAACAATATCACAAGCATTTTTAGAGTTAAATATTGAGCATACCCATTAGGATAAATTGTTAAAATTGATAACATGAAAAATTTTTAAAGTTTAGAGACTATTGCCCAACTGCAATGTAGAGGCAATAAAATCTGAGTTTGTTCAATCAGAGCTTTATATAAATAACACAATGATTTTTTTTGAGAACTGACCTCTTACCATCAAAAAATTCAATGATATAACAAAAGGAACGATAAAACTACAATGAAAGCAGAAAATATAATCTGTGTATGGTAAAATAGCAGCATGCAACTCTTTAACTATTGCAATTCATGGAAAAGCCAGGAACTTGTACGGATATGTTTCTATTTGAAAATGTGGGTATTTTTGAAGGTTTTAGCACAGATTCCACATGAGCATCAATGGTGTGCTGTTCACATAATTTACTTTTTAACTACCTAATGTCTCTGTATGGCAAAATATAATATGTTGTGGGTTCTGATATGAATTTCTAATCTACCATTCTAGGGCGTGAAGACTACTCAGGTGTGACTAAGAGAAAGTATCTGTTCTGATCTAACTTCCCCTCATTCTTTCTTTCTTCCTTTCCTGCAGCTGGCTCCCTTCTTGCTTTTTCTCTGTCTTTTGTTACTCTTTCTCCACCAGCTGGGCGCTGTTCATTTCATTGTATTGGGTTCCCTACTACCATTTGCAGATTTTATAGTCTATTTCTAATTCCAAGTTCTTCTTAAGTACCAGAGTTCTGGCAACAATGTTGTTAACTGTTTGGTGCTCCAAGAATAACTTTACTTTGGTTTGCTGGGTCCTATAACTTTGCTCTCTAATGTAACTAACTATTCTGTGTGTGGGTGTTGTTAAAGTAATTTTGCTTCTTTGTTACTATTTGTTTGAGATAGATAAGCATTAGGCAAAAACATGGGCACCATGACATTTTTCATTAACATAAATAAGCCTTTCTTCAAAATGTTATTTTATGCCCAGCTGGTGTGGCTCAGTGGTTGAGTGCCAAACTATGAACCAGGAGGTAATGGTTCAATTCCTAGTTAGGGCACATGTCGGGGTTGCCACTTCATTCCTAATGGAGGGTGTGCAAGAAGCAGCCAATCAATGATTCTGTCTCATCATTGATGTTTCTCTCTTTCTCCCTCTCCCTTCCTCTCTGAAATCAATAAAAATGTATTTTAAAAAATAAAAAAATGATATTTTATGCCCCAAATAAGCAAGACAATGATCAACTACCATTTCCCCAAACTATCTCTACTCATTACGGAACTCCTATTCCTTCAAAGTAATGTCTGTCACAATTCTACATTGTTGGTAATTTTGTACATTTGAAGAAAAGTACACTGAAATGAAAGAAAAAATCAACAAGATACAGCTATATCTTTTCTATACTTTTATCTAATATCCCAAAGTGTAATACTTCTCATTGAAACAGAGTTTTAATACCAGCCATCTAATTGGTAAAACAGATGCTCACAAACCTTCTACTGACACATAAAGATTTCTTTAGAGTCAACTGTAATTACTAGAGATGTTGTAGAGAGAGTGAATTTAATAGTGACTGACCAACAGTGATGAATAGAACAGAATTCTTAGGCTAAAGCTCTTATTTAAAAATTTTACTTGCTCACAAAGAAATAGGCTTAGTATTGTTGAGACATTTTCATATAGAGATACATTTCACTCTGTGGGCTCTAACCTCTACCGTCCTTTTACCAATGCCCATGGTCAACCACACTGGGGACCAGGGAGTGCAGATGACTCAGACAAAAGCTTTCAATGTGCATATTATACCGCCTCACAGGCAATGAATACAGTAAGTCCCTTTTCGAAATATAACACTTAGACTTGCTATGGCATAGGTATTTTCAAAATGTGTTTATTAATTTTAAATGAAAATCCTATCTCCCTTCTCTATCCCCCCTTTCTTTTCCCCTGGGCCTTCCCTTCTCACCCCTGCTCCCTCGTGTGTGTTTTAAGGTTAATTGAATCAGAACATTTGCATTTGTTATTAAGGTACATAAACCAAGGATGCCCCATAGCTCAGCCATGTGAAGAGAATCAGTTTATCCAAGTATGGTGTTTAACCAGCTCTTACAGGGATTTTATTTATTTTGTAGGAACCAAAGCTGGTGAATGAATCATGAGGGTCAATTTGGGGCAGCGCAGCACCAAAAAATACAGACATACTCCTTCCTGCTTTTTAACTCTCCAAACTGGAAATAAAAAATCAGTTTTAGGCTGCAAATATTGAGTCAGGAAACATTTCCATTTGATCTAAAATTGCATTAAGAGATGAAGCCCAACTAATATTCCCTTTTCCCATAACGTGTCTCACACACATTTCACATTAGCCTGAGAAAGATGTGAAAAAATAAACTCTGGCCATCCATTTGCATTCAAAATTATCCATCAACTTCAAAGTTGGTTGGGGCAGGGATGGGGGGGTGGGGAGAGGGCGGGTGGAATACAAGCAAAGAGGATATTTTCCAGCCATACAATGGTAAATCAGAAAAGACATTCTGCCGGATTCTTACGGGACTTATTAACTAAAGAGTGTTTATCTTCCCTCCTGGCTAACCTGCTCAGAGCAAGTAATGAGCTCTGAGGAAATAAAGCAAATACTGAGCCCTTTCCAATCCTTCCAACTGTTCTGCCACCCACCAGTTCTTTGAATGTTTTCTTAATTCTGTGTTTGTTTGACCTAAGTGCTCCAACTGAATGGAGCAAGGGTTTCAGGAGATGGCTTGGGACAAGCAAAGCCGGTTTCTTTGTTTCCCATGTGCCACTGGTAAGGGTCTCAGAGATACATGTCAATCATCCCATGGCCTCAATTACATAGGCAGCGTTCAGATTAGAAGCGTGTCCACTTTGCAGTCCCTGGTCTGTTGCTGGCTAGAAAAGGTAGATGTTTGGGAGGAAAGTATTTACTGCTAGGTACATCTGTGGCCTTCAACAGGTTCCCGCTGCTTCCAATCTCTACCGTCTCTTCTTTTCACCTTGCTGAAGAAATACTGCCATTCCATTTTTTAATCACTTTTTTTTCTTTATTGATTAAGGTATTACATATGTGTCTTTATCCCCCCATTGCCCCCCCCCACCCCTGCTCGTCCCCTCACCCCCCCTAGTGTCTGTGTCCATTGGTTATGCTTATATGCATGCATACAAGTCCTTTGGTTGATCTCTCCCCTTCCCCCCCACCCTCCCCTGCCTTCCCTCTGAGGTCTGACGGTCTGATCAAAGCTCCATTTCTAAGGCTAGAGGGAGGCCAAGAGGCTGTTTTATTTACCATCACCAGTCAAGCCATTTTATATAAGGCAGGGGATGAAGTACATTATTGCTTACTCACAATCAAGTCATAGGTTTCTGTTAAATTAAAAGAAATGTTTTTAATTTCTGGTAAAAATTAATACCAGCGATTAATAAATCTTACAGAAGTGCTCAATGTTTCCATATTGTGGGTAATCACCATGCATAACACGGAACTGCCATTTTCATTGAATAGGGTGAGGCAAGTAAGGAAGCGAAGGGTGAGGATTGAGGGACAACAGATGACAAAGAGCATGAGTTGTCAAGTTTTCCAGAAAAAGGCCAAAGCCACCTAGCACCTTCATGCTTTGTCCAAGACCTTCTCACCCCAATAGCAACTTAAGTAGCCAATGGAGAAATTGAGGCATACTCCCTGAGGGCACGCAGGTATCCACTGTCACTACCAGCTGTGGTAAACCATTCTTTCCTAACACAGACTGATTAGTTCTCCTGAACTAGATACTGATTTTGACTGATTGCTTTCATGGGGAGAAATAGCCTAATTCTGAGAAAGTTCCTATATTGTTTACAGTTAAGGGCATTCATTCAAACATTGTTGAAATTTAAAATTCATTATCTTCCTTGCCTAGGTTTGCATAGCATTAGTGAAATAAAATACATTAAGTTAAAGCCATTTTAATATTATGGCTTATTAGAATCATGTTAATTTGAAAGCTCTCAAATAATGTTGTAAACCTGCCCAGATTCTTATTATTTTCTTCATGTAGCAATAGTTTGAACATTTTTTTAAAAGTAGCATTTTCTTATACAAAGTTCACGCATATTTAACTTTTTCCATACATAGGCCTCCCTAGCTGAGATCTTGCCCAGAAAAGAAAAAAAGCTATACACTTCATAGTAAGTGAGAACAAGTATAATGTTAAGAAAGTTTTCTCAAAGGGGTACAATGATAGATTCTTAAGATATTTTTCCCTCTGGTTGCTTAAAATAATTTTCTTTTTCCCCCATACTTTCTACATTAAACATGTACCACTTCTATCATGTAAAATAACCATTATTTTTTAAATAGGAAAGTTTTATTTCTGCCTTAATTCAGATTTGAAGGTAAAGGGAGCAAAAATGGAACCTGTAATAAAAATTCTAACTGAAACATTACAGCCTTTACATCTTTCATGCATATAGTTACATATTAAGGTACTACAAAGGAGTTTCCTATATTCCTGATCCTACTAGTGATGAAATGAAGGCTCAAAAGTGACTTGTTCAAGGTCACACAGTGAATACATGGGCCTGGACTGGAAAACAAGTTGCCCAACTCTTAGACCCTTACAAGTGGCCTGTGTATCACATCAGGCCCGGAAGAGCTTATCCATGCAGGTGGTAGCTAATATTAATAATGAATATTCACATGGTCCATAGCGGGTGCCAAGCTCTGCTCTGTATGATTTATAAATATGAACTCATTTAATGCTCACATCAGCCCTGTGAAGTCCATACCATTATTATCATCCTATTATACAGATAAGAAAACTGAGGTTATATACTGTGGCCCAAGATCATACAGCTAGGAGTAAAACTGGGACCCAGGCTGACTGACCTCAGAGTCTGTGTACCTAACCATCACATTAAGTGGTACGCCCACTTGCCTTTATCAGTCACTGTAACAGGGGAGGATTGGTCTCCTTTGTGCTAGGTACAAGTAAGCCTCAAGGCAAATTATAAGGAGAAAAGGGAATGTCATCCTTTTCCCAAAGGAATTGCTTTGTCTATATATTTCCTGTTCAATAGGGTCCAGTTTGGAAAAATTCACTTCCACAATGAGTCGCACTCAATGCCCATTTCATGGAGAAGGAAACTGAGGCCCGTAAGAAACATTGATGGTAGAGGTGAAAACAAACTACTTAGCAGACCTTTTGTCTAAGGATAATTTTTATGAACTCCACCACTGTTTGTTAAACTGTGGCCTACAACATTTCAGGGATCAAATAAAAAATGTGCCGCTTGTGCTGTGGTAGAACTTTCCATTTCAAGGAAGTGAATTCTTACAGGAGTAAGGCTGTCCAGAAGCAAAGGGCTTGTTATGGGGTTACTATTAAAAATAAAATTGAAACATGACCCCGTCATTGTACACATGCATTGCATCTGGGCTGCCACATAATGAGGGCCACTGACGGGGGCTGTGTTCACACATGAAGAACAGGAGAGAGCTACTGTAGGCATAAAAAGAACAAGGCAGGCAGAAGTAGATTTTTTGCCCTTAAAAAAATTGTAGCAATATGCACATAACACAAATATATCACTTAAAATATTACATTTTAAGTGTATAGTTCAGTGGCATTAAATACATTTCATGGTTGTGCAACCTTCCCCATAATCAATCTTTAGAACTTCTTTCATCTTCCAAAAGTATATGCCCAACAAGTAATAACTACCCATTTCTTCTTTCCCTCAGCCCCTGGCAACCACCATTCTACTTTCTGTCTCTATGAATTTCCATGAATTTGACTACTCTAGGTACCTCATGTAAGTGGACTCTTATAGTACGTGTCCTTTTGTTAACTGGCTTATTTCACTGAGGGTAAAGTCATCAAGGCTCCTCCAAGTTGTAGCGTGTGTCGGGATGCCCTTCCTTTTGAAGGCTATGTAATATTCCAGTGTGCGTATATGTATGTGTATTCATGTGTGTACATGCATATGTACATATATACACATATCACATTTTATTCATCCATTCTTCCTTGGAAGACACTTTTTGCATTGCTTATGCCTTTTAGGTATTGTGAATAATGCTGCCATAAACATAGGTGTACAGAAATCTGTTCAAGTCTCTGCTTTAATTTCTTTTTTTTAATTTAATAAATCTTTATTGTTCAGATTATTACAATTGTTCCTCTTTTTCCCCCCATAGCTCCCCTCCTCCCGGTTCCCACCCCACCCTCTGCCCTTACCCTGCCCCCCACACTGTCCTCATCCATAGGTGTACGATTTTTGTCCAGTCTCTTCCTGCACTCCCCACATCCCTTCCCCCCCGAGAATTGTCAGTCCACTCCCTTTCTATGCCCCTGATTCTATTATATTCACCAGTTTATTCTGTTCATCAGATTTTTTTATTCACTTGATTTTTAGATTCACTTGTTGATAGATATGTATTTGTTGTTCATAATTTTTATCTTTACCTTTTTCTCCTTCCTCTTCTTGCAGAATACCTTTCAGCATTTACTGGTTTGGTGGTGATGAACTCCTTTAGCTTTTTCTTATCTGTGAAACTCTTTATCTGCCCTTCAATTCTGAATAATAGATTTGCTGGGTAGAGTAATCTTGGTTGTAGTTTCTTGCTATTCATCACTTTGAATATTTCTTGCCACTCCCATCTGGCCTGCATAGTTTCTGTTGAGAAATCAGCTGACAGTCGTATGGGTGCTCCCTTGTAGGTAACAAACTGTTTTTCTCTTGCTGCTTTTAATATTCTCTCTTTGTCTTTTGCTCTTGGCATTTTAATGATGATGTGTCTTGGTGTGGTCCTCTTTGGATTCCTTTTGTTTGGGGTTCTGTGCGCTCCCTGGACTTGTAAGTCTATTTCTTTCATCAGGTGGGGGAAGTTTTCAGTAATTATTTCTTCAAATAGGTTTTCAGTATCTTGCTCTCTCTCTTCTTCTGGCACCCCCATAATTCTGATGTTGGTACACTTGAAGTTGTCCCAGAGGCTCTTTACACTATCTTCATATTTTTGGATTCTTTTTTCTTTTTTCTTTTCCGGTTGAGTGTTTTTTGCTTCTTTGTAATTCAAATCTTTGACTTGATTCTTGCGATCCTCTAGTCTGCTGTTAGATCTCTGTGTACTATTTTTTATTTCAGTCAGTGTATGCTTAATTTCTAGTTGGTCGTTTTTCATATCCTCGAGGGTCTCGCTAAATTTATCGGCCTTTTCTAGAAAATCTTTGAAAAACCTTATAACCGTGGTTTTGAACTCTATATCCAGTAGTTTGCTTTCCTCCATTTCTTTCATTTGTGATCTGTTTCTTTGTCTCCGCATTTTGGCTGCTTCCCTGAGTTGGTAGAGTGGCTTTGTGTGCTAGGTGTCCTATAGGGCCCAGTTGCTCAGCCTCCCCAGTTACCTGAGGTGGACACTCTTGGTGCACCCCTTTGTGGGCTGTGTGCACAGTCTTGTTGTAGTTAATCCTTGATTGTTGTTGGTGTCACTGGGAGGAATTGACCTCCAGGCCAATTGGCTGTGATAACCAACTGTGTCTATGCTGGGAGAACTTCTGTGCTGGAGACACCCTTAAGAGACAAGACCTGCAAAAGCCTCTGTGCTCAGCTTGGATGGAGCGAAGTCTCAGGGCAGAGCAGACAGCATTGGTTTCCCGTCAGCCCTGCCCTAATAGGCCCTGGGTCTCAGTGTCCCATGTTAATCGCAGCAAGCATCTCTGAGAGAAAGCCACCCTCGAGTTCCACCCACTGCCAGACAGTCCAGTTTCTCCCCAAATGAGAAAGCCAGCACGCACTCAGTTGCCAGTTCTCTCCGCACACGTGTGCGTCTCAGTACCTCTGCCTCCTGCAGCTTCTCTGCGTCTAAGTGTGCTTTTCTCTTTCCTTATAGTTGTAGAATTTCCACTCAGCCAGCCTTCCTGTGGTTCTGGATCATGTTCATTTTGTCTTTTAGTTGTAGTTTTGAAATTGTTGTGCGAGGCAGCAGTTTAGGTGTTTACCTATACCGCCATCTTGGTTTCCCCTCTGCTTTAATTTCTTTTGGGTATGTACCCAAATGGAATTGCTGAATCATATGGTAGTTCTACTTCTTCGTCTTCTTCTTTTTTTTTTTTTAATGAAATGCCATATTGTTTTCTATAGTGACCATACCATTTTACAAGAAATAGATTTTAGCACCAATTAAAGAGTTCACTTTCTCTACCCTTCCTCCATTTTCTCAAAAAGACCAAGTACCTCATAGGTGCTGATAGTTCTTAACCATGTTATTGCCAATTGTACTATTTATCACCTCAATCCAATCCAGTCTAAAAAAGCATCTCTATTTTCCCTTGCCAGAGTAAGCCACCATTTCATAGACAGTGCAGAGCATGAAGAATCACAGGACTGAGATCACAGCCATCCCTTGCCAAAATCATATCCTTAAAATTTCATGAAAGAATCCAGGAGCCGTGCTTGAGCTATTTTATCAGGAAACAAGACTAACCTCAGAGACATGTCAAAGTTACTATACTTAAGAATATATTGATTATTATTGTAATATCCAGCTTATACTTTTCTGTTTCACAGCAAATATTACATATTATCTACAGAAAAGATAGTGTGCACCTGTTTTACAATGTCCTAGTAATTGAATGCATAAGTACTTTACTAGATGATCCATTGGGTGAAGGAAAAGGTAAAATATGACAAATCCTAATAGCCAGGTCCATCACATTGATGCTGGAGGTCAGTGGGGTGATGAATGCTGCAGCCAGATCATCCTCACACCCAGAGATAAAGAGGGCATCGGAGAATGAAACAAAGAAAGCAGACATAAGGGTGTACTTCATAGGAGCTGAGGAAAGTGAATATGTGAGTTAAAGCAATGACAGTCTGCCTTGCATAAGCATCTTCTGAAATGCTCTCCTCCTATCAATGAAATGTACTAATCAATAAAGGACCCACAATGTTGTGCAGGGTAATATATGCTACAAGGATTATAAAGCACTGTTCTTGCCCCTTAGTTTTAAAAATCTAAATAAGATAGCCATAAAGAAGTATACTTTTACAAATCAGAGTGATGCAAAGGCTGACTAGAGATACATATAATATTCTGTGGGTGCAGAGAGAAGAAAGGAGGAGTACGAGTGGGAAAGCAACCAGGCAAGAATTCTGGGATGAGGGGATGTTTAAGACGATTGATGATGGAGTAAACTGTATGAAAAGACTCCCTTGTCTCCACAGGATAAACCCTCCTTTCTCCAGGACCAAATAGAGGAAGAGGTCATGTAGCACCTCAAGCACCCCATTTCCCTAGTCAGAACTGGAGAATGCTTGGAGAACAGACTGTTGAAGTGACCGCTGAGGAGGGGAAAGTGAGTTCATAGGAGTCCCAGAGCCATGAAGTTTCACATGATGCTAACACGTTAACAGAGGGTCCCCGTGCCAGCTGCTCATGCTCCTCTGAGGCCTGGCCTGTTCCTAAGCTGTCTCACTTCTTGGCATCCTTCTCCAGCTGGGCTATTTCCTGGGCTGCTGCGGACTCCTCCCTTCACAGCTGTGGTTTGGCATCTCTGCAGCAAGAGCCCCAAAGGCCAAAATGCCCCCTGGGCTTGTCTCCTGAGAGCAAAGTCCTGCCTATTTCCACTACGGAGTTTACTCACTGAGACAGGCAGAGGAAGCTTTTTTTAGATGGCCAAGCAAATTGGCCTGGATGAATTACACTGGAGCCATGCAGTAATAATCACATTTGTTGTCTGGGACACCCAAGAGGCACATGCATAGGCTATAAGTAGCTTAGAAGTTTTCTGCTGCATCATAGAAGCTGCTGGCTTAAGAAATGGAAGCATTTGAGAGATGAATGAAAACTCCTCCTCTACAGGATGTTTGGCTGTGGCCAGAGGGAGTAGTCAAGTTGAAGTTCTACAACAGACAGTAGTTGTTTTCCCAGAGCCAAAAAAGTGACTAGGATGTTCCATATCAAATGACGATAAAACCGGGGTCTACAAACTACTGCCTGTGAGCCACATTTCATTGCCCACAAATCAAGTTTTATTGGAACCCAGCCATGCCCATTTGCTTCCATATTGTCTTTGGCTGGTTTCAAGATCCAAATGCAGAGAGTTGAGTAGTTGCAGCAAGGCCCTTGTGACATACAAAGGCTAAACATATATCTATCTGGTCCTTTAGAAAGAGTTTCACCCCCTGCGATAAGTAGTGGCCCCTGTGACCAAGAGCAAGGGCAAGGTGAAATAGCAGTGGGTGTGAAAGATTTGAAATAAAGACTTTTTTCTGTGATGCATTTTTTTAATTCTCATCCCAGGATATTTTTCCATCGATCTTTTAGAGAGAGTGAAAGAGAGGAGGAAAGACAGAGAGAAACATCCATGTGAGAAAAACATGTCTGCAACCACAAGGGCCTGGACCGGGGAGAAGCCTGCAACCTCAGTACATGCCCTTGACTGGAATCGAACCCCTGACCCTTTGGTCCGAAGGCCAACGCTCTATCCACTGAGCCAAACCAGCTAGGGCTCTGTGCTGCATTTTAAATGTTCTGCCATTCTTGATTGTAGCTCACACCACACTGAGGAAAAGCTATTTTTGGAGTTTAGCTTTCACACTTAATATAACATTTAGATTTACTTTGGGGTGTTTTTTTTGTTTTTGTTTTTTGATACTCCATCTCCCCCTATATGTGCTAAATTCTATCTCTCTCTCTCTCTCTCTCTCTCTCTCTCTCTCTCTCTCTCTCTCTCTCTCACACACACACACACACACACACACACACACACACAGTAAAACACCATGGTCAGACCACTCATGTTTCTCAGAAGAGTTCAGCAACATGCTCGTGTTCAGAGGCTCAGTGGTTGTGAAAGAAATATAAGAGCAATGAATTGCAGACCCCCCACGATGGATCCTGAAAGAGGATTAACTGAAACAATTTTATGGAAATGTATTCAGTATGCACAGATGACAACATACCAGCAAGCCATCTCAGTACAGCACTCTAATTATAGACACCACTCTCAAAGTTTAGGCAAGCTATATAGTGTGGAATCTTTTACAGGGTGTGGTTTAAATTGACCACTTAAAAACTGAAGAGGTCACTTTTGGTTAACTAGTACAATTTGGTAGCTCAAGGAAACACTGTACCTCACTCATCTTATAGGAGTAAGACTTTATTTTTACTCTTAGAGTTCTCCCAAGCAGAAGATTCCTTCAAACCAGACAGCCGGAATGAGCAGTTAAAAAAATGAAAAAGGAAAAAGACCCAATCTTTTTTTTCCAAAGAAATTATATAAAGAAGCTTGATTTCTGAAGGAAGCAAGCTGAGGTAGAGGTGTGTTGATGAGTTGAAATGTGTCAACAACATGCACTAAAGTTGTGGGTGGAAGAAGGAGGAAGAGGAGGCAAGAAAGTTTGCCACACAACCCTTAAAGACATGGAGTATGTTGGGGGTAATTACCCATGCTTGGGCACAAATTCAGCCAACCAATGTAGAGGAAGGGCTAAGTGCAGGGAGTGCAAACTATTTAAATAATCATGTGATGACAGTTGTCATCCACATACTTGATTCTTCTACAGTATTTGGTGAAGGTAATATGATGCCTTGGGGGAAAAAAAACATTAAACTGCAAAATATATCATTTAAAAATAAAAATAAAATTGGGGGGGATGTTGTACCTGAGTAGATGTGTTCAAAGGGATGCTATCTTGGAAGCCATGATGAAGAGAATGGGGCTCAGGGTTGAGCATGCTCTTGTTTGAGCTAGATAGACTTCCGGGGAATGGGAAACAGAAGGTGATCTGGTAGGGAGCTACCCAGAACCAAACCCAAAGAGAACTGAGACTAGGGAAGGGGACCTGGGGAGCATTTCCAGGAAAGGGCTTACACATTCCCTAGTTCACTGTGAGAAATCTAATTTGCTCTGTGTAGAATTGGAGTAAGGAGCAGGAATACAAATTCTCTTTATTTTCCTCTGTGTGAACATTGCAAGCTCTTTTACTGCCTAATGATGGAAACTCCATCTCAGTCACTTTCTACCGCCACTTGCTGGGTTGTACCTAGAGTAGAAGGTTCACACAACACCAGAAATTTTTAAGAAGAGCAGGGAGAACCCTATCCTGTTTCTAATAGAAAAGTCTACGCCCTGCCAGCATGGCTCAGTAGTTGAGCATCGACCTATGAATCAGAAGGTCACAGGTTCGATCCTGGTCAGGGCACATGCCCAGGTTGTGGGCTCGATCCCCAGTGTGGGACTTGCAGGAGGCAGCCGATCAATGATTCTCTCTCATCATTGATGTTTCTATCCCTCTCTCCCTTGCCCTTCCTTTCTGAAATCAATAAAACATTTTTTTTAAAAAGAAAAGTCTACTCACATCCAGCAGCTCTCTTGTTGAATTTAGTGTCACTCTTATCAATACTGGGGTTTTCTGCTACTTCTCTTTCACTCTGAGGCTGCAGGTATTTCCTGAGACTCTAAGACCCTTCACAATTCCTTGCTGCTCTTGAGTGCAAGGGAATCATTCTACTTCTATCCCAAGCCTAGTTGCAGAGAACTCCAATGAAGTGCAACCATTTTGCCTAGACCCAATACACAGTCACCTCTAGTCTCTCCTAGGAAAGAAGACAAAGTCTTTTCTTTTTTAAAATATATATTTTATTGATTTCAGAGAGAGGGAGAGAGAGAGATGAGAGAGAATCATTGATCGGCTGCCTCTGAGACACTCCCTACTGGGGCGTGGGGCCCGCAACCTGTGCATGTACCCTGACCAGGAATCAAACCGTGATCTCTTGGTTCATAGGTCGATGTTCGACTACTGAGCCATGCCTACCAGACTGCACAGCCTTTTCTGCTCTCAGGTCTCCCATACCTTTGGTTGTGCCCTCTCCTAGGTATTGAAATGTGAGACAGAAGCAGAGTACAACAACGCTTTGGAGGGATCTGGCTCCTTCTCTGGCTCTCTTTCCCAGCTCAAGTTACTGTTCTCTATGGCTAGATCAGGAAGACAGAGGACATGAGCTTGCACTTATATCTCCATTGTTCTTCCCAGGTTTTTTCTTAGGACCATGGCTAGGCTTTGGACTCAAAAGTCAGAACTTTGTTGTCTGCATTCTTTTCAAATAGACTAGCAGCTACCTTGATTGGGGATGACAGGACAAGATTGCTATTCCAAAATATTGTCCCACTATTAATTTTTGAGCTTTGGGCAAACCTAGTGATATCACAAGCAAACATCCAGTTTTATTAAATTTTTATTAATATTTTAGAAAATTTGAGTTTTTATAAATATAAGATACAGTAAATAGTGCTTTCTTAGACCAAAATGATTTTGTGATACTCTTTTATAACTCTAAAATATGTACATGCCCTGGCCAGTGTGGCTCAGTTGGCTGGAGCATTGTCCCATACAACAAAAGGTGGCAGTTTCGATCCCTGGTCAGAGTGTGTATGGGAGGTAACCAACCTATCAATGTCTCTGTCTCTGTCTCTGTCTCTGTCTCTGTCTCTCTCTCTCTCTCTCTTTTTCTCTCGCTCTTTCTCTCTCTCTTTCTCCCTCCCTCCCTCCCTCCCTTTCTCTTTCTAAAATCAATAAAAAATCATATCCTCAGGTAAGGATAAATAAATAAAATAAATAAATAAATGTACAATGGCCTCCTATGTGCCTCCTGGTAGTCAGCATAAAGACTGAGTCAACAGAATGGGTTACATAGACCTTATATGTTAGAAACAATGCATTATCTTTGTTTTTGAGCCTATTTCATTTTCCTTAGGAATCTCAGGAGCCTTTGAACATCTTCATTGCGCCCATATTTTTTCAAGGTAATTCAACTTAGAAGGTAAAGGAGAAACAAACAATATTTCTGACCGTCAACTCTGTGCTTTGCCTTGGATCAGAAAATCAATGGAGTTGCCATATTTGACAGCACTTAATCCAACTATTTTTCTTAAATTGAAGAATGAACAAATAAAACTATAAAAATGTCATTATTAAAATTGCTTTGTTCTGAGTCTCTTACTTGGCACTGAATGTGTTTCTGTTGGGAGAGAATACACTAGAAAATTTTAAAGGGCACATCATAAGAACAAACTTTGCCCCATTATTAAATATTCGAATGTTCTTCAGATTTAACAAAGCATTACAGTTTGAAGAAGCATGTTTTTAACAAGTTCAGGGATAAGGGAGGGTCTGAGTTCTGGCCTTTCATTTAAAGAAGAAAAGAGATCTTCAGTTTTTCCAGGCGTGAAGACACCCAAGGAATATACGGGGTAGGCAAAAGTAGGTGTACAGTTATATGTATGGAAAAGGACATGCAGATTATGATTACTACAATAGTTTTAACTCGAAAGAATGGCACTGTGCACTTACGTTTGCTCACCCCTATCCAGTTTAAAGCCTTGTTTGGTAGATGTATTCTAGCCATAATTCAGGTTGACCTCAATTCCCTAAACTATCTTTCCCCAGATTTCAGTCAACTATCTGATTCAAACGAAAATCAATCTAGCACTTCAGCTCTTGGAAATTTTCTTCTCATAGATTTACAGCCTAAAGAGATGTGTTTTCTGAATTATTATTATAAAGTTAATATAATTAATTATAAGGTAATAAGAGATAATAATGTTGTTCATTTACATATCTTTTCTTCCAAGCCTTCAGTCCTTAATATATATTGCTTTATTTCTCTCTACAACATAGTAAAAAGGGAAGAATCTGAGTGTCTCTATTTCAAGATAATATCTTGCTTATGTGCAATGTGTTACAGTTTATAAAACACTTTCACATACATGATTTCATTTGGGTTCTGACCCACACGGTACCCTGGGGTATATGTAAGTCAGTCAGGAATCTTTTTTTTTTTTTTCATTTACATATGAGAAGACAAGAGTTCAGAAAGGTGGAGTATTTGCCTGTGTTCTGTGCTTAAGAAATGAGAGCCAGCTTAACTAGGCCTGTGGGTAACTTTGCATTTCAGGAACACAGAAAGATTAGGAAATAACTCTATGGTACATATGAAGAGACCCCAATGGTCTTTATATTTTACTTTAGAGCTTTATTTTCTTGTATTACATATTTTCAATGTCATTACTCTGTCAAATATACTACGAAGTACCTCCCAGACTGTATGTATTAGAAACAGCCCCATTGTTATATTCTCCACAGAACTCCGGGGGGCTTGTTGTATTGGAGGATTATTTTCTCCTTTGGTTTTACATTTTGAAAGCCTTGCTCCAACTCTCAAAGGATGCTGTTAAACACAGAATAAATATTGAATTGTCTCTCTATCTTCACTGTCTTCGTGGTGGCAAATAAATGTTTCTGTGAAGGAGTTTGCTCCCTAAAGACCCACAAGTGGTGGTTAGAAAGTGTCCACAAATTAAAGGCAATGAAAGATCACTAACCACAAGTAATAGATGTTATTTAAAAAACTGTAAAATACATAAAATAGCTTTTATATGCATGTATATTCTGGACACTAACCAGGCGGCTACCGTGTAAGTGTTTTACCAATTATGAGAAGTTTTATATATTAAAAGATGATTTCATAATAGTGATCTGTGTTGGATAAATATTATGCATAATTACAAGATTTCTTTTAAATTCTAACAGTAGAGCAGTGTTGATCTGGAAAATACTTGAAGTTTTTTAATCCTTTAAAGTTTCTGAATCAGTAGTCATTTTGAAAGACTTTTCTGATTTTAATAAAAGAAAAAAGGGGGACAACGACATTGATTCACCATTGGAAACCATTTCCAATGATGTTGGAAACATGAAAGTATAATTTTCAATAATTGGCAGTTCTTTATTGGAAAGTCATTACAAATGTAATGGTTGGCCACTATATACCCACAGTTATCTTTGGGGGAAGGTCAAGACCTATATGGCAGAAATGAAAGTCAGTGCCAGGGTACAATTGTGAAGCCTGGATATTCTCAGAATAGCTAGAGAAAGACAGGAATCAAATATTTATCTATATTCCCCATCTAGATAGTTTCCTCTCTGTTTTCTGCCAAATAAAAATCAAGAACATCTTTAAAGGCTCATTTTTTAAAATTGTTATTGAATTTATTGGGGTGATATTGGTTAAGAAAGTTATATAGGTTTCAAGTATACAATTCTAAAATATATTATCTGTATATTGTATTGTGTATTCACCACATAAGTCTAGTTTCTTTTCATCACCATTCATCGCTAACCTTAACCCACCTCCACCACCCCCTTTCCCTCTTGTAATCATCATACTGCTATCTGTGTCTATGAAGGTTTTTTGTGAGGGTTTTTTGCTTAATCCCTTCACCTTTTTCACCTAGCTCCTCAACCTCTTCCCCTCTGATAGTTGTCAGTTTTCTGTATCAAAGCTCATTTCAAAATTCTTTAAGAACTGCCATCTTCTTCCTCTGAAATCTATTCCTTTGCTCAGTCCTGTTGATTCTGTATCTGTATTTTTTCCAAATCCATCTCTTTTCTCTATCTCTACTGACAATATTCTTGCCTAAGGCTTATTACTTTTTGCTATGATTATACCAACAGCATCCTAACTGTTCCTTGCCATCAATCTGTTTCACCACCAATTTCATTTGTAATTATCTACAGCTAATCTTCCTAAAGAATCACTAAGAATATGTTATTTTTCTGTTCAGAATTTTTCATTGGCTGCTCATGGCCTACCAAATAAAGTAATAATTATTTAATTTTATAGTTTTCTATGATCTGATGAAACTTAAATCTTCTTCACCAACAATCTCTCATGCATGCTATGCTCCAAGAGAAGAGAACAGCTCCTAATATAGCAGCTCCTAATATACCAGCCTTTCTGTTTCCCCAATTTCCTCTTTTCACATCCAAATATTACCTAATTTTTAGACCTCCATATAAATATTAGCCTTCCTAATGCTGTTTCTGAACCCCCATTTCATTATACCTACCCATGTTCTATAATACCCATCACCTTTTACATCAATGTGTGTATGTGTGTGTGTAAGAGGATCACTATATTCTCAGGGGTCAAACTTTCTGAGGTTTAATTCCTGGATACTTTGTGATCCTGAGGAAGGACGAATCCTCGGTGTCCAATATTATAGGAAGATAGAAGACTAATAGTACCAACTTCACAGGATTGAGTTAATATTCAGGTCTCTAGTAAGTGCTCAATGTAAAAGCAAGCTTTTAGTGTGTACATCTTCTCTCTCCTGATACAGTGGGACCTTGAGATGGAACTTTATCATTGTGACTCACCAAAGTGACAGAGCACACCAGTGTTCAACACATCTATGTTGAATAAACACTGAAGGCAAAGTCCCATTCTGTGACTCCCAGTGTCTCAGAGAGCATTCAAATGCTGTCAAAGACCATTGCTTACTGATGATCTCAGCAGCCTCCCCCCACTTCCTTATGATGCAGATGAAACTAATTAATGGGATTTGAAATATGTAATCCAATGTCCCCCATGAGAATATTTCCTGTTCTAGATGATGGTGAGAGGGGACATCCTAGCTCATTCTGGTTCTCCAAAGGATTAGCAACATTGGTGGCAAGGAGACAGAGGAGAAGACACATGGGCAGTAGCTCCAGGGAAATCTCATCCCATTTACATTTTTCTTAAAAATACTCTTTGAAGCATATGAATTTATGAGTGGGAGAACTCAGGAATTAACAGACTGTGTGCATGTCTAACTAGGACATTCAGCATTTTGAGGAACCTCTTTGTCCACCACTTGATTATGTGCCTTTAAGGGAACAGGATGCTGATTGGGTTGTGCACTGAAATTCATTAAAAGGATTGGCTATGGAACCAGAAAGGCAACATTCAGGGAATATGGTATTTATTTAGGGGATTCTTAGACTCTGATGTGTAACATTAATCCAGGCCCAGTCAGAATGAAAAGTACAATTTCTCTGAATGGCACTCATGTCTGAACACCAGCTTTATAAATACAAAATTACTCATTAACCTGGAATATGTGTATTTTTCAGGGGTACCTATGTTTAGCATCCGAAGTTGCTTAAGAAAGGACATTTGTGATGGACACATTGGGTCAAATCTGTGATTCCACAAATATGTGTGTTAAGCTAGACTTTGATTTTTACTAAAACTCTGAAGTTGTTCTTTTACATTGATAATTTCTGTGTTTCCTTGTAAAAAAAAAAAAGTATCCTTAGTTTGGCCTTCAGCCTCTCGTTAATAATCATAGCAGGAAAAGAGCTAGCATTTGTTGGATGTTCACTATATGATCTGTATTATAATGCACAATATAAGCCTGCAAGGTATTATTACTGTTTGAGAGGGAGGAAATGGAGGCTGAGGATCTCAATGGTTGTCAAAAGTCATGCCATTGTTTAGTAGCTGAACCAAGACTCCCAACTGCCTGATTACAAAGCCTCTTGACCTAGAACTAGTTCATAAGTTTAGGCTTACAAAGTTTTATACATTTTGCATAGAAAGTTTATTGTACTTATAAAGATTTAAAGCTTTATTCCCTTCTATGCTCTTTAGTACAACATTTGATCCCCTGCCACGTGCTCAGGACTGTGCCCTGCCTCTGGCCAAGTGCTCAATGCAGAAAATATTTCTTAGTGGGGTCCTCAGCAACCCTCTCCTGCAGGCCTGGATGTAAATATGCCCAATGAACTTGAACACTTGTTTCCTAATCCCATGCCCTTTCTCTTGCCCACTTTCTTCAATAATATATATGCTCAGAATGATGGGTTCAGGTATGGACACCTCAAATCTTAGTCCAAAAGATGAGAGGAGTCATTTTCTAGGAGGGTTTCATAGACTTTCCCAGGTTGCCTGATGGAGAGGAGCCTCTTCATCTGTTCCAAGACTCCTCTCATGTGTCACATACATCATGAAAAATAGTGAAAAAAAGTCCCTGTGTAAGGAGGAAAGCAGTCAGAATTGAGGACATGCCACTCACGTTATAAAACCAATGGTTGTACGCCACGGTTCATAGCAGCACTGTTCCATAAAGACAAGGTATATTATTACACCTTGTGCCTATTAACAAATGAATGGGTAAACTAAATGTGCTACTTATATACAATGGAATATTACTCAGGCTTAAAACTGAAGGAAATTCTGACACACGCTACATCACAGATAAACCTAGAGGAGATTATGTTAATGATATAAGCCACTTACAAAAAGACAAATACTATCTGATTCACTTACATGAGGTATCCAGAATAGTCAGAATCATGGAAACAAAAAATAAAACAGTGGTTTCCAAGGGCTTAGGGAGGTGAAATTGGCAGCGGGGAGGGTGTTGGAGGAGGGTTGGGTAATGGGTATAGAGTTTTGGTTTTACAAGATAAAAAATTTCCATAGATTGGTTCCTCAATAATGTGAATATACTTCACACTACTGAACTGTACACTTAGAAATTGTTAAGATAGTAAATTATATGTTATGTGTCTTTTACCATAGTTTTTTAAAAGTGATATAAATGTATGAGAAATGTGATTCTACTAAATGTCTAAGATTTCAGTATGTGATGGATGAAGATAGAGTACACAGGACAACAACCTCAACATTTAGGGTTTTATGCCATTATTTGAAACAAATTATTTAGGTAATTCCCACAATCCTTCACACTGTTTTAAAGAGCTTAAAAATCAATCAGATATATGGCTTTCTCCCACTTAAATTTTATTTAAACAGGTAGAATGATTTTCTTTAAATTAACACTGTCTTCATTATTGAATGTATTAAGCCATTGATAATTTGCTGCATTTATTTCACTTTTTCTTGAAAAGATATTTCCATGATATGATTAACTTTCTTTCCTAATTTTTGTGAGCTTGTTGTATGTACAACAGAGGAATAGAATAGTATGTTGATACAGGAATGTAACCAGAAATTCAAGCATGAATTTGAATCTTACTCTCTCTTTGGGTATCCTGAAAAATAACTCAATATCTCAATGCCTCAGCTTATTTTTCATCAACATGAAAGAATTAATCTCAAGTAGGGTTCAGCAAACTTTTTCTATGAGGACCAAATAAATAGTAAATATTTAAGGCTTTTAAACTTTGTGGGACAAGAGATAAAATAATCAAAGATAACAAGAGAGAAAAATCTTCACAAATAGTTTTACTGATGAAATTCAAAATATAATAGTCATTGAAAATCTCTCTATATAATAATATGGTCATACTCATGAGGAAAATGGAATTCCCTTTTTGGGGGAGCATTTTTGCTTAATTAAAGCTCAAACTTGTTCCTTATTAAATCAGTTGCAGGTATTCATTTGTAAGAACCATCTTTGACTTAGGGGCCCTACAAAAGCCAGCATCAGGCCAGATTTGCTCCATTGCTGCAGATTGCCCACGCTTGGTCTAGGATCTATATAATCTAAAAGTCTTTTCTTACCATAAATGTAATGTTTCTGGAATGTTCCTTCTCAACTTCTTCTGCTGGATATAACTCCTCTGCTCAATTTCTAAATATAGGCATGTCACTTTCTCAGGGTACTCGCTTCCCTTCTAACTATATATGTTTTTCTTGCATAAACCTATTTAGCCCAATGGTTTTAAAAACCATCTACCTGTGATGTCTTCTGAATTTTTATCTCTATTGCTGATCCCTCCACTACAGGATATATTTATATAACCATTTTTTTTCCTTATCATATACCCTTTGCTTAGAGATATCTAAAATAAATCAATTCCTAAAAGTTTTTTCCACCCCAATCTCCTTGTCTCAGTAAATGACACCTTCACTCACCTGGTTTTTCAAGCCAAAAATCATCACCACCCTCTATCATTCCCTTAACCCCCCTCACACCACATAATCCATCAGCATTTGTTTGAAAACAAAAACATCAGAGTTGAAAATCTATATACCTGTGTTCAATACAGAAATAGTCAAGTATTCTGGTTATAAAAATACTTTTAAATATTGTTAAGTAAGCCACCCACACAAATCTTGCACACTTCCACTTCTCTCCATCTTCAATGCTATAACCTTAGCCTAAGCCAACATTATCTCTTACCAGAGCCACTACTCTTGCTTCCTAACTAGTGTCGCTTTTTCCATTTTCATGGGCCCTACAAAAGCCAGCATCAGGCCAGATTTGCTCCATTGCTGCAGATTGCCCATGCTTGGTCTGACAGGGGTGGGCAAACTTTTTGACTCGAGGGCCACAATGGGTTCTTAAACTGGACTGGAGGGCCGGAACAAAAGCATGGATGGAGTGTTTGTGTGAACTAATATAAATTCAAAGTAAAGGAGCGGAGGGGCGAGCAAGAGAACCGGATAGAACAGCCGGATCTGGCCCGCGGGCCGTAGTTTGCCCACGGCTGGCTCTAGTATGTAAGTTACATTTGGCAGGGATTTTTGTCCATCTTGTTTACTACCATTATTCCTGCAATGTGAATAGTGCCAGGGAAATAGTAAGTAGATAATAATATATGTCAAATTAAATGACACCTTCAGATAAACAGATAAAATACAAAAAAAAAGGAGAGAAAAGGTAAATTATGTTGCATATTAGGTAGTGATAAATGCTAAGACAAAAAAAGACCCAACCCATTCTCTACAGGGTAGAGAAAATGATCATCTTGAAACACAAGTCATATTTTGCCACTCCCTGTTTATGATCTATATATGTAAAAGCATAAGTGACCGAACAATTGAATGACCTAACGACTGGTCTACCAGTCACTATGATGCTCACTGACCACCAGGGGGCAGACGCTCAATGCAGGAGCTGCCCCCTGGTGGTCAGTGCGCTCCCACAGTGGGAGCACTGCTCAGCTGACCAATCCATCCCAGCGGCCTACCAGCCCAGCGGCAGCCACTCACTCCCTCCGTAGTCCTGCAGGTTCAATATCTGGAGAACGGAGAACGGGCCAGGCACCAACAGACTTGCTCCACCTGCATGATCCTAACAGTGCCACTAGCCTCCTGGAAGTTGGCCTCAGGCACTGCGGCCACCTCCCCTCCCTAGATGCTCTGCAAGGAAGAAATAATATAAAAGCGGCTGCCAGGTAGCTCCCGACAACTGGCGTGAATGTCAGAGGGACAGATCCAGATCCCGGGCTGGCAAGGGTGTCCCACCACCCGCCTGGAGAGCTGATCACATCCCAGGGGACCCCCCCCCCACCCCCCTCGGGACAGGCGTCAGATGCAGGGCTCACTTCTGGCAAGCGCAGCTGCGGTGAGAGCCTCTCCTGTTCGGGACTGACTAGGTGTGAGCCCAGGGCATGTGCAGCGGGGCTGGGATGAGCGGGAGCGGCAGGCAGCACTGGACTGCTGGTTTTGGCCCAATCCCCCACAGGCCACCTCAAGGGACCCTTCCCATTCACAAATTCGTGCACCGGGCCTCTAGTTTTTTTTCATATCTTCCCATGTATTAATTTGACATATATTATTATCTACTTACTATTCCCTGGCACTATTCACATTGTGGGAATAATGGTAGTAAACAAGATGGACAAAAATCCCTGCCAAATGTAACTTACATGCTAATAAGGATAAACAGATAAAATACAAAAAATAAAAAAGAGAGAAAAGGTAAATTATGTTGCATATTAGGTAGTGATAAAGGCTAAGGCAAAAAATAATCCAAGCAGGTAAATAAGGAGTTTGAGATTAGGGTTTGCAACTTTTAATACAGTGGACAGGAAAGGCCCCACCATGCAAGTGCCTTTAGAGTAAGGGACTGAAGGAGGTGAGGCAGCAGGTAGGTAGAGTTTGTGGGGAATAGCATTCTAGGAAGAAGAGCAAGTGCAGAGGAACAGCATGGAAGCAGAGCGAGTGAAGGGGAGAGAAATCATAGGAGTCAGAGAGATGACAGAGGCCAGGTTATCAAGGACCTTGCAGACTCTGAGTAATGTGTTGAATAGAGAAGAGACAGGCCCTGACTTAGGGTCTAAGAGGGACACAGGCTAAGGTGATGCATATCAGCTGCAGGGGAACAAGAGCTGAGGTGAAGAGACCAGTTAGCATTCTGTTACAGTACTTTAGGGGCAATATAAGAATTAAGTGAGCAAGATATGCTCAACTTCTGTGAAGTAGGGCAGAGAAGAATCAATGATGACATCAAAGATTTTAGTCTGGTCAACTGGAAGGTCAGAGTTGCCATTACCTAAAACCAAGAAGTATGAGGGGGGAAAAGAGGGGTGGGAGCCATATTAGCAATTGGTTTTGCATGGGATGCGTTTGCCATATAAAGTATTCAATATCCAAGTAGAGATGACAATTAGGTACGTAGATATTTAAGTTTGGGGTGCAAAGGAGAGGTACAAATTAGAGATAGAAACTGAGTAGTCATTCATATACAGATATTATTTGAAGTCATGAGAGTGAGTGAAATCATGGAAGAAGTGGATATAAATGGAAAAGGGTGCCCATCCAGTGTGGCTCAGCTGGGACCCAGGAAGCAAGAGGTCACCTGCTCAATTCCTGGTCAGAACACATGCCCGGGTTGCAAATTGGAAGATGAGGAGGAGCCAGCAAAGGAGACTGAGATGGTGCAGCCAGCAAAGCTGGGGGTAAACCAGGAGAACGTGGTGTCTAAAAGCCAAGTGAAGAAAGTGTTTCCAGAGGGAAGGATAAATTAACTATGTTGAATGCTGCATATGGGTTGAGTAAAAACAGGATACATGCTTAAGGCATCTTCCACAATTCTTACCAGGACCTGAAAGCACCCACACTCAGATCTCCATGACCTCTCTGACTTCACCTCCTGTTATTTCTTCCCTTCTTCAATATGGCCTGCCCTCTGTCTACCTCCCCAGCCTCACTGTCCCACATTCACGGCAGTCTAGCTATATCACTGGTCTTCTTTCTGATTTTCCAGCATGTCCATTGCTTGCCTGTTTGTTTTCACTGCCTAGAATGCTCTTTCTCCTCATTATTACTAATCATTTCTGTTTCTTTGCATGACCACCCACTCCAAAATACCAATATCACCAGTATTCCCATCTCCTCCCATTTACTCTATTCCACCACTTTATTCTATTCACTTTATATAATTTTGACACTCCAATGTTACAAGTATATTATATATCTCCTCACATAGAGCAAGGATGTTGTCTGTCTTGTCCTCTGCTTTATCTTTGGCCAGAACAGGGACTGATGTTGGATTTAATAAATATTTGCTAAAGAAACAAATCAATCTATATTTTAATAAATTAAAATGCTGTATAAAATACTCTGGTAAGTAATTTCAAACTTTGCCCTAGCTGCTTTGGCTCACTGGATAGAGCTTGAAGGGTCACGGGTTCGATTCCAGTCAAGGGCATGTACTTCGGTTGCAGGCTTAACCCCCAGCCCTGGTCATGGCACGTTTGGGAGGCAACCAATCAATGTGTCTCTCCCACATTGATGTTTCTCTTTCTATGTCTCTCCCCCACCCTTTCACTCTCTCTCTTAAAAAAAAAACATTGGAAAATATCCTCAGGTGACCATTAACAACAACAACACAAATAATAATAATAATTCCAAACTTAGAAGTACAAAGAAAAATATCTGAGATATCTTTTTATTTGAGAAGACTATAAGTATTTTTCTAGTTTTTTTTTCAATTTACATGATGCTAAAAATATAAACAGTATTTACCAATACATTCAAGACAGAGTTCATCTATAATATGACCTTACATCCACCAAAGACTTGTGTTGGACTATTTTTTCAAATCTCCAGCATCTGTAATAATAATGGCACCATCTTCATACAGATCCTAGCACATAGGAGACCACCTTGATTGCTTACTGAAAAGATGTTGAAATGAATAAATATTGAAATCTTTAATTAAGAGTAGATGGTAAAAATAAAAGAATAATCAAGTAAAAATTTCTCATCCCTTATTTCTTACCACCGTTCTCAAGAGGGTTTCCTTTCAGAGGCCAAATGAACATTACTTATCATTGAAATCTCTCTTTTAAAAAATCCGTCTCATGAAACTCAGAGAACAACTAGAAGTGGGGTATGGACAGGCTTTGCTTTTGATAACTGGGCATGCTCTTTCATCTTCTCTCTGCAGTCTTACGCTCATTGTCTGTTGCTGCTAAAGCAGTAAACATTGTTTGTCTTAGTTGCAAAACCAAGACTAGAAATCTTTGAAGTGTTTTCTGTTGCTTAATGTCACCTACTGTTCCTGTCAGCAAACTGAGATAACCCTGATGGACTGAGGTGTCTGGTCTAATTCCTTTATTGACACATAGTTCTGTCTTCAAACACCAGAGTAAATGAATAAGTACTAAGATAGTAATGTGTCAGTAATAGGCTGCCAGATAAATGCCATTGTTTACGTACTGATCCCTGCTTCCTAAGGCCCAAACAGCTCGAAAATCTTACAAATTAGCACCTCACTGAGATCAAAGAATTGTCTTTTCTTTCTGCAATTACGTACTTGGAGAGTTGAACAGGCAAATGAGACTAGTTTAAGCTGTCTCTCTCCAGCCCAAATCTTTCTTTTGAGGAGAACAAATGGTAGAATTATATGCTTTTTCAGGATGGGGTGGTTAAGAATAAGAGACTTTTATTTTATTTTGCTCTATAAGAGAAAAATCTGTATTTTATTTTTATATTCCTACAATTATTCAAGCCCCATTATAATTATTATTTTTGTTAAATAGATAAGTTCATCATTAATCTCTCTAAATAAAACCTTTTTAAAAATACAACATTTCAGAACTTTACTTGTTCATTAAGTAAATTTCCTTGCCTTGAAGCACATTTTAGCTCTGTTGGCCAATATCCAAATTGACATTTGTTTTCTTTGAAGACTTGGAGACATAAGAGAATAGAAATTACTTAGAGGATGTCATTGATTTCAGATTGTCTAGTAATCATGTCTTTCATATGAGTAATTCAACCTGGAAGCAAGAACGTAAATGGCCAAACCTATGGACACTTTTCAACAGATCTCACTTACACTTTTGTTCAGTTACTTGTGAAAATTTAACCTGTGGTGAAAGTTAGGATTGGCAAAGCAACAGGAACTAGCATGTATACTGTTTTTGACTGTTCTTCTTCTTTTTTTTTAATGAAGAGGCAGTTGCATAGTATAGACAAAGGAGCATCACATTTGAAGGTGGAAGAAACACCCATCAGGGCTTGAGTGTTTCAATTTATGTAACCAAGGTGAGAAACTTAAATTAATAGAGCCTCAATTTCCTCATATCTGATGTAACAACAATCCAGGCCTTTCTACATTATTGAGTTGTTGTGAAGATCCAATTACAACAAAATATATTGATAGATACTTGTGTGCTCATATATATATATATTGTCTTAGAAGGCGGTCGATTTTATCTCAGCAGAGCACCTGAATTACACTAATGAGCCTGAATAATCACCAAGGAAGCATACTTTACACACCTAAGTGAAGGAGAAAGTTAGGGAGCCTCTCAGGGAGATTCCCTTTTCACTTTGGTCCTCATTCCTACTTTCCCTGAAATAGACATTGTGATGCTCTCCCAAACCCAGTGCAGACTGTGAAGTCACAGATGTTCATTCATACATTACCTCGCTATTCAGACTTCACGCAGTTAGATGCCACTTTTGGACCCTTCATCTTCAGTCTCAACCTAGTAATAATGTCTCTAAAGTTAATGAGCTATGAATGGACCTTTCCTTTTCCTGCTTAAGGCTACTAAAAAAATATAATAACTTCCCGTGCTTTCATATTGCGTCCCTTTTTGGGATTTTGAAAAATTTAGTAGCATGTCAATTCTGACAATGTATGTGACAATGCTCACTTCTGTTTTCTAAGTGACCCTGGAAGAGGAAGGAAGGCAGAACTCTGATGCCATTCCATAACTGAGCAAGCTGGGCACCCTGGCCCGAATGCAGTGTTTACACAGCCCCCCAAGTGCAGGGCTACCAGCCTGGGTCCCTGAGCGTCCTGAACGTACCTGTTGTGGAAGGCTGGAAAAATGTCTTGGCCACCAAAACTCATGTTGATTTTTGTCACCTTTGTGAGCAAATATCCTTTGAAGATGAATAGTCTCCTGGTTTGTTTTTAAGAATGTTTTCTTTTGAATTTCCTTTCCTCTCAATGCAGTTTCAAATATTCGCCCATTAAAAAATGATCCTTTTCATGGAGTAGAAATACAATATTCAGATGGATGACCTGCTCAGGTTCAAAGATGCTAACTTTTTTTTTCTTTTTCTATAAGTTTTATTATTAGTAAAATTGCTCTGAGACTGTGTACATTTTTATTTATTTTACAGTAAAAGTAGTAGAAAATGTGTTTCTTTTAAGTTCTAAAAATCATAGCACATATACCTTGTAAGTTTTCTTTTGTAAGAGATATCTAGAGTTATTGACCAGAAGAAGGAAAAGGGAAAGGCATATTGGAATGCAAAGGATCCAGTTGTTTTTTTGTGTATGTGTGTGGGGTTTTTTTGTTTTGTTTTGTTTTTTCCAGCAAGACACTGACAGCTCATTCTTTTCGCTGAGGGGAAGGTAAACAACTCTCTCCAGTCTCCTCTTTACTGATTCTTTCCTTGGCCTAAGTTCTTTCCCAAACCAAGAGAGGACTCTCTCCTGAGCGTCTGTTACCCACAAAGAAGGGTTACTATTCTCTTGGAATCCATATAATTATATTCCTGTGGGCACTCACAAAAAGCCATCCGCTCCGTCCTTGCACACCCCATTTCTAGGCTGGCCAGTGGTGAGAACTGAAAAGAAAACAGTTTTTGACCTACCTCATAACTCATAAATCAAGCTTTACCCCTTCAAACAACACTCAAATTCCATCTTGTTCAAGAGTGCCAAACTAAAGCAAGCCTAATTATACTTTCTTATTTAACACTTATGTAGCTTCAAATAGTATTATCATACTGAAATTTTAGCAAATAATATGTCACGTACCATTTGCACCCCACAGAATGGTAGGAAATAAAAAAAATTAAGAAAATCAGATCCTCAATGCTCTTGATTCAAAGAAGCCCTGACCAAAGGTTTAACCACAATGCTCCCTCAGTGCTGCTAAATAAATATTAATTTATGTGTTTATGCAACACTTCTCCTTTGAAAAGAGAACCTGAGGTAGTTTCCAGAAATATACACATAACAATGAGAGAAAACAGACCAATTTGTGGAAACTAAGACAATGGAAAAGATAGATAAACAGGCATTGATAAATGATTGCCAAATCTCTATCATCACATATAGCCCTGGCACAAAGAAAAAAAATGTGCCCACAATGTTGGCCCCAGGGTCCTTCTAGATGTGCTTAGTGTGTGGTAATTTTGAAACAGGTTGTCCTAACAATCCAGAAAACATAGCTCAGAAGCACAAACAGGCATGAGACTAACCCTATTGCTGGCCAAAACTGAATCCTTTTGAAAGAAGTACAATTGTTGCTGTTCCTATAATATGCAAGGAATTTTTGCCATGATTTCTCAGAAAATGGATGTTGAGTGCTTAGAAACTATTTGTGGGAAAGACTTTTGGAGGTGAAATGAGTGATAATGTGGAAGGGTGGTGGTGGGGGTGCCTTCATCACATTTAATGTGAGTTTGCCGTGAGAGTGTGTGGTGCCGCTTTGAGTATGTGTGCTTGAATCCAGGAGAGCTGGAGTCCAGCAGTTTATACGGGAGCTAAACTCATGGAAATGGAGTTTTCAGCCTAGAGCCCTGGGCAGCCTTATTGCAAATTCATCAGAGTTAGCCCATGCGTACCGAACAATCAGGCTCACTACTTATTATTTACAAACCTGTAGGAGCCCCAAATTTCTGGAAATTTCCATGTGTCCCCATTCTCAATACATAGAGAAGGGGTCAAGAACCTGGGGACATAGGGAGACTTGTCCTGGAGGATGCAACTTAGAGATACAGAAGGCAGATTCAGGTACAGTCATTTGGCTGTCTCCTGCCCCATTTACAATATGGTAGAGGACTGACTCAATTTCATAACATGTCTTTTGTTAGAAAAAGGATCTTACTCTTACTGAATGTCCACTCAGTGCAAGCTACTATGTAAATACTAATACATTTGCCAAGGGAAATGGAAATTTTGAAGCCCCAAGGCTTATTATAATGGGGGAACACTCTAAGGAGATTATAAATATAAAATTAGGTATAGGACTGTGCATGCAGCCCACACCAGGAAGGTGAAGGATAAAGGCATTAATTTCATGGGGAAAAAAAAGCTCTCTCTGATGTTTTTTTTTGTAATTCTCAGACCAACCAATGACATAGGTAACTTTCTGCATTTGACATAGGACAAAACTAAAATTCAGACACAGATTAACTTAGTTATTGGGGTTATCAGATTTTGTAAATGAAAATACTGCCAGTTAAATTTGAATTTCAGATATACAACAAATAATTTCTAATATAAGTATGTTCTGTAAAATATTTGGAACATACTTATATTAAAATTTTTCCATTGGGATTTGATATTCACATTTTACTTGATATCTTTTCTTTTATTCAACAATTCTACCAATGATATACATCTGGCATTTTAAACCCAGGTTTGATGGATACAAAGCTCAAGTATATTTCATTTCTTTCCTATTATAATTACCACAGGCTTAACAATCATGAAGCATAATAATTTTTTTCTTAAATAATCTTCTCATTACAATTTTATTACTTAAATAAAACCATGTATGGTACTCTATACCTAAAACTTACTTTTAAATGAACAATAATAGTTATTGCAGAAAAAGTTTAAATGCAAACAAGAGAAGAAAAAGAACTCACTTTATAATCCTCTTTCAAAGATAATTTTCTTTTTCATTTAGTTTATGTACAGTTCTTACTTTTTATATAAATAGGTATACATTGCTTTTTTTTAAAAAAGAATTAGTAGTATATATCTTTTTGAATGGAAAATGACTTAAGACAAACACTTTTTTCTTTGTGCTGGGGCTAGTAGGTAATGATAGAGATTTGACAATCAATTATCAAGATTTAGACTGCAAAAGTTAGCAAGTAGCATAGCAGATGTGAATGGGTTACCACTGAAATTCTCTACTTCTTTTGAAGTTTGACATTAATTATCTATATCAGATAGCTGACACCATTGTAATAGGAAGTATTTCCAACCACTACAGGATGATACAGGTGTGATTGACTAACTGCTCCTCCGAATTGAGATAAATTGGCTTGGTGTGATCATTATGAATCACTGTCAGAGAGAGCAGTGGACGTAAAAAAATTCTTAATGCAGATTAAAAGTAAAATAAATCAGTGACTCTTTTAGTGGGAAAATATGTCACATTCCTCTACCAGAATTTTCAACCAATATATATAAAGTAGATATTACGTTTTCTTTAAGAGGAAGGGGAAAATAGAGAAAAAAAAGTATAATTTGTCATGAATGTTCAAATTCTGAGAAAAGCATGCATGTCAACCTTTTACAGGTAAAACCTCCTTTCCTCTACAGAATAAGCCTATAGTGAGTAAAATCAATGACCCACATATTTGTTCAAAGGCAGAATTTCAGTGTCCACAGAAAGCAAAACAAAGTGTCAAATATATTACTGGCAAAAATGTTCATTTATGTATGTACTAGAGGCCTAGTGCACAAATTTGTGCATGAGTGGGGTCCCTTGGCCTGGCTGGCAATGGGAGCTGATCAGAGCCCGTCTCACCCAGTCCCGATCGGGGCCAGGGATGGGGCCAATTGGGGCCAGCCGGCTGGGGGGAGGGACAGCAGGAGGTTGGCCAGCCATGGGAGGTTGGCTGTGGGAGAGCACTGACCACCAGGGAGCAGCTCCTGTATTGAGTGGTCAGTGCGCATCATAGCGACCAGTCGACCAGTTATTTGGTTGACTAGTTGTAATGGACGCTTAGGCTTTTATCTGTATAGATTACCCTCTTTGGTAATGAAGACTTAATTCAGATTTCCTGAGAATTTTTACTCAGTGTTTCTGGTCAAAGTAGAATAGTCAACATAGACAGTCTCTGTGACTGTTCCTAAGATAACCTGCCCTTGACTCCATCCCTGACTTCCATTTTTGGAATCAACACCTTTTATTCCAGGAGGAGGAGCCATGAGGCATTATTTACAGTTAACAGATATACCCTGTCAATTCCTTCATAGAATAAAGGAAAACGAATCTGGAGACATGGAATCTAGCCATGTATCTAACAATGTTCACACACAAGTTGGCAAGTTTATACACTGTCAACTTACACAACCTACACATTATTTACCATAGATCTCAGTGTCCTCACCTATCAAACAAAGCAGTGAGATTTTTTTTTAATGACCAGAGAGAGAGAGAGAGAGAGAGAGAGAGAGAGAGAGAGAGAGAGAGAAAGACTGATCTATTGTTCCACCTATTTATGCATTCATTGGTTGATTCTTATATGTGACTTGACCAGGGATCAAACCCACAACCTTGGCATATTGGGACAATATTCTAACCAAGTAAGCTACCAGGTTGGGGCAAAGCACAAAGTATTTTGATTCTTAGAGTCCACTCTGAAATCACAGCTCTAATTCTGAATTATTTCAAGGTATTTTTTGGTCTTTTTAAAGTTCTAGTGTATACTTAAATTAAAAATTTCTTTGAACAGCATCTGCTAAAAATTTATAGGACAGCTATCTGTTTGTAAAACAGGAATAATCATTGTAACAAATTCCTGCTGCTATTTTGAGAGATTAAACAGGAGAACCTATACTCTATAAGTGTGTTTTATTATTGGAATTTTATTTTGGTTAAAATTTCAGTTTTGGTATAGAATGGATAAATAGATGTATGTGTCTCTGTGTTTGTGTATATAGGTATGCAGATAATACATAGAGACATAGATATAGTCTCATATGTATTGAAAATTATCTGAATTAATATAAACCAATGCATTCTAATCTCTCTGTAGTAAAGAACCAGGGTTTTTACAATTTATTATTATTATTATTATTATTATTATTATTATTATTATTTCTAATCCTCTGGGGACCAAAAGTTTTGTAAAATATAATTAAAATGCCAAGTTTCTGTTTATTCTATATTTACATATCTCATAATAGACCAGTAACAGTTTGAAGCAAACCATTGTAAGTCTATGGACCACATTTTGAGTAGAATGTCTCTAGGGCAAAAGATAACATGAAACTTTCATTTTCTTTCTTATTATTTATATAGTTAAATTTTAATATAGATTTTATTTCTATAATAAAGAAAAGATAAAAGGCAATATTAATATCAATAAAATAAATTTAGTACATACATGTATATACATGACTAGGGTGATATATTCTTAATTTTTAAAGTTATCTCTGGTTAAAAACAAGTGAAAGAATTTCTTTCCCCTTTTTGGGAGAGGAGTATTTTTATTTCTCAGTATTTCCTGATTAATGGGTATGTATTACATTTATAATAAGGTAAAAATGTTATCCATCACAAAACAAATGAAGAACAATGTAAAGACTGTTACCATCTTGGATTAACACAACCATTTACTTCCATTTACTTTAATTTTGATGGCATTTCTGAAGGGGGAAATCTTGTATATGTTTAGTTCAATTCCAGCTCTAGGTCTGTATGAATTCTAAATAAAAGTTGATGTAGACCTTCTGGATTGAGCATCATCCCATGCACCAAAAGGACACTAGTTCAATTCCTGGTCAGGGCATATGACTGGGTTTGCAGTAGGGGTTGTGCAGAAGGCAGCCAATTAATGTTTCTTTAACACTGATGTTTCTATCTCTAGTGGGCAATAGTTGACCCACTACCTCCAAGTCATCTGATCTTGGCATTAGCCATGTTTCATTTTTCTAGCTAACATTTGGATATTCATTTATCAATTTACCAAATATCTACTGAGAATAGTACTATAAGTCAGGCACCATACTAGTCCCTGAGGATAAAATGTGGAGGAAAGAGAGACAGTCCCTGTCTTCCTGGACCTGACAAACCGGCAGGTAAGGCTGACACTGAGGTAGTAACTGCATGCTCTGGCAGCAATGTGGAGAGGAGAAGAGGAGGGGAGCAAGAGGGTGTGGGAGTATTATCTGAAAGTCAGTATTTTTATTGTATCTTTCCTGGCATGAGCCAGCTAACCAGAATTAGCAGGGTTCATTTCCCCCGAGGATCTCTTTTATACTCCACAAAGAGTAACAAGGACATTCCTAAACCGACATCAGATTTCTTTATAATTTAAAAAAAAGTTTCATTTGTTTATATGAAAAGTAACAGAGTGAAAAAGCTTAGCAGAAAATAAAATAGCCCCCTGAATGGGTCCCCTGGGTCATATAGCAGAGGGTTTTACTGCAGCTATGTCTTTCAAGGGCTGAAGTGTGGATGTGGACATCTCAGTAACTTCTGTTATTATTGTTCCAGGGTAGAAATGCATTTACCAACGCACCAGTTCAAATTTAATGATGCGATTTTACTAGTATGTCTTGACAGTGGTTGAGAGTCCTAGGTCAGTTGATCGGTGAGGTTAGAAATTCAATTTCTCTGCAAAGAGCCTTTCATGAATAAATATGATTGGTTTATCCTCTTATTGTTTCTGTGTTTTTACAAATTCAATGGGGTGAACATAAAATTTTTACCATAGAGCTAACATGTTCTGTGCTCTTACTACCCTCCAGTGCCAGTAAATACTGTGCTAATTGGGTCACAAACTGATCTCTTAATCTGTTTGACTTTATGAAAGAGGTGCCATCTTATTCCATTTTTTTCAGATGAGCAATTGAGATGTGGAGGAAAAAAAGTAACATGCCCAAGGTCACAGACCTACTAAGTGGCAAAGCCAAGCTCAAAGCCAAGCAGCCAAACTCAAAGCTAACCTGCCACTGTGCTCTACTTCCAGGGACATATTCATGGCCCCATGACCATGACTGCAATCTACATAAAGAGATGGTACACATTTCTTAAGGGATTAGATCCTCTCTATAGAACAGATTTGAGAATCGAACCCACCAGTCTTGTGGTATTAAATAAACATCAAATAATGACCATAATGAAGAATAACAGGGAAGGACCAGGTGTTCTGTGATCAAAGGGAGGCTGAACTCTGATACAGTGAGAAACTTTAGCTCAGTCTTCACAAAACAGCAGCTGGTCTCAGCCAACACTTGAGCTCCGGCGCAGTCACATCAGCTGCACTGAAGTGGTTGTGACCAAGGCCTTTCCCTTTACAAGGGAAACACTTGGCCTCCACACAACACCAATAAGGGCTGCTATCGTTCTTCTCTTTTAGCCAGAGCTACCCTATGCATATACATGAAGAGGTACTTGCCCTGTACACACCCGCACACACACACATGCTCTCCAAATAAATAAGTCACTACTCCCCTTACTACACGAGGCTGGTATTGTTTGCCCCAGACCCATAATTGTACCACCTGAGATGACGTGAGAACATACCAACAGCCTGATGTTGCTCAAACTGAATCTTTCAAAAAATGGTTTATTGTTTCAGCAGCACTTCTCTAGTTTCTTACAGATACCATATCATTCTCATAAACACAACAACAAAAATAGTGGAGGACCATGAATACCTGCAGGAAGGTCCAGAGTACACTATTCTCATGCCCTTTGAGACATCCATCTGCTGTTCTGTGGATGCTGGGCTGTTATTCTTGGCTTTCCCAGTGAATTACACAAGTCTCAGGGCACCTGTTACCTGTGTATCTAACGATGAAGCTGCCATCCACTCGCACTTGTAACCTCATCACACAGTATTTTCCTAGAAATAAAAACATGTCTAAAGATAAAAGATGGGTTAGGTTCCAATTTCCACTCTGAGTCCACACAATTTTCTGTGACCCAGGATCAGAGCAATGTTCAGAACCTTTTATCTTTCCTTTACTTGTCTTTTTTTTTAATGGAAATAAATAATTCTCAACTCACTCATTAGTTGTTTGGGCATTTGAAAATAAATTACAAATAATATTACCTTGCCAATCCTGAAAGAGTTACAAAGGTGTATTTAAGTACAGCTGTATTATTACAGCTGTATATTCATTCATGCATTCAACAATTATCCCTACTGAGGACTGACTATTTGTAAAAATGTTACCATGTCCCAAGGGGAGATAAAGAAGAATACCACCTAGATTATTTTTCCTACCAACTCTCACCCCTGAAGCTAGTTCAGATATTTACATAAATAACCATAATGTAAGGCACAGTACACATTCTATAATAAAAAATTAAGATTAAGATGTTATGAAAATAAAATGTGTGTAGACCAGGAGATCTTTAGTTGCCAATGAAAACTGCACTAAAGCTGAACAATGAATAAATAAACAAATAACGACTCTTTACTGTCTTCCTTAACCATAAAGTTCAAATGCAAATATAGTTGCATGTTAGGCTTCATTCGGCAGTTTAAATATTTTCCCTGGTAGCTACCATGAGCCCCATGATCTTGCCTTATGGTATCAACATGGCTATAAATGTTCCAGAGCTCACATATTCTTACCCCACAATCTAAGAAAGAGGAGGAAGATTCTGTTTCATGTACCCCCCAGCAGAATATCCTCTCATCTCCTGGACTATGATTGTCTTCAGTGCCCAACCCCAAACCAATCATTTTTACCAGGAGTTTGGGCATTCTCATTGGTGTAAGCCAATCAGAGCCCAGCCCTTGGGTTAGGAAGGGATCAAGGCCACCAAAACCACATGGCTGAGAATAGAAGGGTGGCTTCCCAAAGAAAATTAGGATTGTGTTATCCAAAGGAATGAAAACGAATGGTGGACATGCAATAAGGATGTGCCTCACAGTAGGAAACAATTCTGAGAGTGGTTGGGGGATCAGAGAGAGTAAGAAACTTTAATCCCTAGAGACCCTGCTCAACAGGTATCTTGATTGGAAAATAAGAAGCATCTACTGACTGAAGATATGAAGCAGGTGCCTCATGTCTATAATCCATGTTAGAGTGACACCCCCCACTGATGACTTCTCTACTAGAAAATGCCACTAGCACTATGAGTTCCAGGAGATCATCAGCTCTGTCCCAGCTACCAGACCATGGCCCCGGCTTTCTTGATATTTGGACAATATTTGAATTAAGAACATAACAGAAAACGTTCTCAAGGGACTTAGTAAGGCAACCATAGTTACTAACATACCTCTTCTCTAAAATTATGACTGGACTTAATTATCCCCTCATAAAAATCACTGACTCTAAGCACACAGATACATGAATAGAGATACAGCTACCATTTAATGAGAATTTACTGCAAAGGAGAAGGTAGTAATTGCTTTAATACATTATATCTGATCATCTAATATACACAAAAAACATACAAGTACCATTTTATCCCCGTTTTATGGATACATATGTTGAGGTTTAAAGTTACAGGGAATTTTTAGTGAAAATGGAATTTGAACTTAAAGATTTCTGACACCACAACCTATGTTCTTCATCATTACACCTTACAATCTCCCTAAATTTGATGGGCTGAAAACTCTTGGACAGTATCTAATTCATTAAGGGACACACACTTGTTTTATGTTATACTAGAGGCCAGGTGCATGAAATTTGTGCACAGGTAGGGTCCTAGGCCTGGTCAGCGATCAGGGCCAATCTGTGGGGCAACTGGTGGGGCGATCAGGGGGCCCCTGCTAGCAACCGCCTTGGCTGACCTGGGGCCTACGGGCTGGGGGCAGCTCCTGCAATTGAGCGTCTGCCCCCTGGTGGTCAGTGCGCATCATAGTGAGCAGTCGTTCCACCATTCAGTTGATTTGCATATTAGGCTTTTATTATATAGGACTAGAGGCCTGGTGCATGAAAATCGTGCACTGGGGGGACGGGGTCCCTCAGCTCTGCCCGCACCCTCTCGCAGTCTGGGAGCCCTTGCCAGGCACTGTGCTCACCAGTCGTGAGCCCAACTTCTGGCTGAGCAGCGCTACCCCTGTGGGAGTGCACTGACCACCAGGGGGCAGCTCCTGTATTGAGCATCTGGGGTAGTCGGTGCATGTCATAGTGACCAGTTGTTCCACAGTTTGGTTGATTTACATATTACCCTTTTATTATATAGGATAGAGTATAAGTTAACAACACAAAATAAGTAGGATATTCTGTACTTTTTTTCCTAAAGGGTTAAATTTTTCAATATGCATAATTTCCCACAGTGATGAGGAGAATTATGATATAAAAAAATCTCAGACAGTGGTCCTTAGAGAAGTTATTTGTATCTTTCTTCAGAGTATATTATCTTACTTCCCCCTCCACATATACACTCACACATATATACCATATTTACTAACCTAAAGATGTTTAATTAGTATTAAAAATAAGTTTCTATTTACTGAATACACATTGATAAAATTTAGGGGACACTGAATATCTTAAAATGGCTGGGAGATAATTTCTTGTTTTTTATGAATAAGGAAATAATTTAGAGGTAAACTGAGTCAGTCCCTCATGTTGCTATAGTATGGAAGCTAAGTCTATCTGATCCTAATTTTTTTTTCTGGATGTGAAACGGGACATAATTCCATTTTTCTAAACATCAGTTTCCTCCTTTGTATAATAGGAATAGGAGTGGGACCTTCCTGAATGAGATCACATTCGTTAAGTGCTCAGTACTGTACCGCACACATAGCAAGCACCCAGTAAATGCTAGCTATCTTTCTCAGCTATTAATAGGGTCAGCTTTCTCTCTCTTTCCCTACCTTCTTCTCTCCCTTGTGTAAGTTTATCAAAAAGAAGCAATAATTCCTTGACTATACCCCTCCAAGCCATAATAACATTTTACTTGTTAGGTCAAGGCAATTACCAATGAAATCATTTTTACCCCAGATGAGCTTGTCAAACTGATTCAATATGTACTATCTTTTTTTTAATCCCACTTAATGGTGTCTTCACAGCATTAAATCATCCTGATTTCATAAGTGAAAAAAAGTTTTATGACTTCCCTCTGCCAAAAATGTTTAAATAAAAAACAATCACAAATAGGTAAACGGACTCATCAGCAAACTATCTCTGTAGTTGGAAAACAAGCCAAAACATAGTCTAGGACAGTGGTCGGCAAACTGCGACTCGCGAGCCACATGCAGTTCACGAGCTGCGGTTTGCCGCTCTGTTGACTAATGAGTTTGCCGACCACTGGTCTAGGATATTTTGCAGCCCAGAGGACATCTGGCAAGGACTGGAGACATCATGGGTTGACAAACTCTGTGTGTGTGTGTGTGTGTGTGTGTGTGTGTGTGTGTGTGTGTGTGTGTCAGGGAGTGCTGTTGTTATTTAGTGGGTAGAGGTCAGAAGTGTGCTAAATATCCCATAATACACAGAACAGTCCCCCCCACACACACCAAAATATTATCAGATCCAAGTTTCAATGATGCCAACATTGAGAAACTGGGCCTAATGCCATTGAACTTAAAAACATAACTTACTTGGCATGCATCAGAGAGAGAGATGGGCCAGTAATTCCTTCCTTCCCATTCTTCAGCACAGCCCCCAACTTCCAACTTGATTCTATTTAGTTAAAGATGTATTATTATAATATTATAATAGCTAAATTTTCAATTGCTTTTCTACTCCCTTCCTTCTTCTGAAGGATATGAAATTATATTTGAACCAGTGCAGTGGCCTGACTAAAGACACAGATCATTTCAGAAGTGCCCCTTTGACATGTAATTTTCACTTGTTAAATGACAGTTTAATAGCCTTCAGTCACCTGCAGGGAGGTCCTACTTTTCCACTTGTGGGGAATCTGTGTCTGTGAGTTTCATGAGGTCACACAGCATGAAACCATGATTTCCCAGGACTTTTACACTGCATTTTCACTAAAACCTGTTGTATCAAGCCAGAATGGGTCTTTGACAGTAGAAGAGACAATGGGGTTTCTATGAAGCATGCATAAAGCACAAACAAAAGGACTCCAGTTCTCAATTTGTTCTAAAAGTGCTTTTTGTATAGGATGGAATACCAAGAAACAAAATCAAACACATCTGACTGCGCCAGAATATGAAACTTCTCAGTAGAGTTTTACATTTACTGCTTTCTGCTGCTATTTTGATTTTTCTAAAAGTGTGACATCCTGCTTAGTAGTGTGAAACGGAAACAAATAAATACAGTACATTCCAATTGGAAGAATATGCAACTTAGAATTAATCACACGGATGACTGAATTGTAAAAATTTTCTTTGGCAAAATATCACAAGAAACTCATTAAAAATACAAAGAGCATTAAATGAAATACATATAGTAGCTCCCTTTTATCTGCCTGGGAAACCTTCCACAACCACCAATGGATATCTAAAACTGAGGATAACACAAGCCCAATATATACTATTTTCCCCTATACATACATCCTATGATAAAGTGTGAGTTATAAATTAGCCACAGTAAGAGATGAACAATAACTAATAATAACATAGAATAATTATAACAATATACTTATTAAAAGTTATATGAATGTGGTCTCTCTCAAAATATCTTCTTGTGTGGTACTCACCCTTCTTGGGAGGATGTAAGCTGATAAAATACTGTAGTTAAGTCCAGAACTTTCCCCTTTGTACCTAAAGGAAACACGTTTGGCTCCTCGTTGGCATACCCAAATAGCCAGCAGCACTATTCCTGTGCGTTGGGGACATTCTTAAGTAAAAGAAGGGTTACTTGAACACAAGCCCGGAGATACCACCGCAGTCAATGTGATAACTAAGGTGGCTACAAGTGACGAATGGCGGGTATGCAGCCTCAATACACCGGACAAAGGGATGATTCACGACCCGGGGGGACGGAGCGGGACAGCGCGAGATTTCATCACTCCACTCGGAATGACGCACAATTCAAAACTTAGGAATTTTTTCTGGAATTTTTCATGTAATATTTTCAGACCGTGGTTGACCACTGGTAACTGAAACTACAGAAAGCGAAACCAGGCATAGAGGGGGACTGTTGTATTGCTACATCGGCTTAAAATTTATTTATCTTCGTATAGTTGATTTTCTCATTTATTTACTTTTTATGGAAATCTGGGAAATATCTTTGAAACTCTAAAATTGCATATTGAATGGGGAAGAAATATAGACTTATACTTTATGAGGTAGTCTTTATCAATGCCTAGGATGTTTCCCCACCCCCCTATTTTGGTTTAGTTTCAAATAACCCAGGTGTGTGCCTGCCTACACTTCTCCACCTGCCAAGTTTTCTCTTAGTTCATAGTAAACAGAACAGAATTTAGAGAAAATGCACCTCTCTTGAATATGATTTATTAAAAAGAAAGAACCTTTTCTTTCTCTTGCTTCAGATTTTCATTTGGAAGGCTTACGTTTTGTAGCTCATTTCTCAGAACTTTAAAAGTCTCAAAATGTTTAAATGAAAAGGTGTTACTAGGGAAACAGCCAAAAAGTTTGAAAGCTTTTTTCATCCTTTTCCTCTTTCATTTGAAATGAATAAATAGGTAACACAAACTGATTCACATAAACCTTTAGCTGTACTAAAAACTCTAGAGGTTTTTAAACATAATTGACATTTTAACATAAATTTTGAGCTAAGCGACAACTGCAATAGGAGAACATGACTGAATATACACTCCCCACCATTTTAGGAGGAAACCCCTAAAATATAGATTTAATTGTATTAAAGAATTTTGAAGATATGACATTCCAAAAGTGTTTGGAGATAAATCAGTATAAAAACATAATAAATCAAAATTCTAATGTTGTTAGTGATCATTGTAAAGAAGCCCTCTATTCTTAAAATAGATTATTTAAAGGTTAACAGAAAGACTGCAACAAGTTGTTAATACTGGACATCATCTATGTACCGGGCACTGAGTTAAGTTCTAGGCATACAAGAGCCAACAAAGCTGATGGCTTCTTCCTCACAAGAGCCTTCAGTCTAGTGTGAGCAGAAGTCCATTCGCCTACGTTTCCTCACTCTGTTGAGCTCCTGGTTAGATGTAGAGAAGTTGCCAGGCTCAATGTGACCCACTGACTTTGACTTTGAGTTCCTACTCTGTCTGCCAGGCACTTGAATGTATGTGTGCAAATGCACGTGTGCGTATGTGCGTGTTTGCCTGGACCCTTCATGCCTTTGCAGTGTCCCCTGAAAGCACATTAGTATGACTCATTTACAAATGAGGGAATTGAGACTGAGACAATAACTTCCTCCCAGCCAATTAACTGAAGGTTTGAGTGCAGAGCATCACTCAAACTCCTGTAGAGACATAACATCCAGGATCAAGTAGATTATGCAAATTATAAATACTCGGAGAAATAGAAGTCATTTGATTTAGTTGCTTCATAGCCTGAACTAAAAACAAAAACCTCATCATGGTTCTTTTACTGGGGGAAGGAGTATATTTCTGTCAAATTGGGTAGCTAGAAACAATAGGAGAAACTGTTCTGAAAATGTTTATTCCAGTTTAACATTTTTAGCCCAAACTGGAGTGAGCAATAGGTCACAGGTATGCTGCAAAGAGAGGATTGCATTATTTAATATTTTGGGTCAGGAAGCTAGGTGGAGCAATGAACATTTTTAGTGGACAATTGAAAGAGGGGGAAAGGTAGAGGAAGGAAGATGAACTTTTTTTTTTCCACTTCAAACATACTTCCTGCCCTTACAGAAGGTAATCCATGGGAAGAGAAGGAATTTTCTTCTTCCCAAACCCTCAAATGCTGGCTCATAGTATATAGAAGTTCAGTTAGAGGAAAGACACAAAGCATTGGTTCTTTAGGTTAGGCCAGTGGTCAGCAAACTCATTAGTCAACAAAGCCAAATATCAACAGTACAACGACTGAAATTTCTTTTGAGAGCCAAATTTTTTAAACTTAAACTTCTTCTAACGCCACTTCTTCAAAATAGACTCGCCCAGGCCGTGGTATTTTGTGGAAGAGCCACACTCAAGGGGCCAAAGAGCTGCATGTGGCTCGCGAGCCATGGTTTGCTGACCACTGGGTTAGGCTGATGTAACCCAACCTGTGGCCTTGCATTTATGAGGCATGTTTCTATTTGATTTTATTTTTTACTTTTTTTTAAAGTTGTTTTTATTGTTAAAGTATTACAGATGCCTCCCTTCCCCACCTCCCCATTGACACCCTCCACTCAGCTCCAATCCCATCCCCAGGCCTTCATCACACTATTGTCTGTGTCCATGGGTTATGCATATCCTATATAATAAAAACCTAATATGCTAAGTGTCCAGTCGACCGGTCAGGTGTTCAACCAATCAAAGCATAATATGCTAATGAATGCTAAGGCCACTCAACCACTAGCTATGACGTGCACTGACCACCAGGAGGCAGACAGTCAACCAGCCAACCAGTCGCTATGATGTGCACTGACCATCAGGTTAGCTTGCTGCTGGGGTCCGGCCAATTGAGACTGAGTGAGATGGGCCAGACACTCCCTGGAGCCCTCCTGTGCTTTCTCCCCAGCTGGCCAACCTCCCTCCCCAGCCCCGATCATGCACCAGTGGTGTCCCTCGGCCTGGCCTGCACCCTCTCGCAATCTGGGACCCCTCGGGGGATGTCAGAGAGCAGGTTTCGGCTTGATCCTGCAGGCCAGGCTGAGGGACCCCACTGGTGCATGAATTTGTGCACCAGGCCTCTAGTATGCATGTAAGTTCTTTGGTTAATCTCCCCCCCCCCCCCCCGCCCCGCCCTCCTTGCCCCATGTTTCTTGCCAACCTGTCTGAGCTTCATCCATAACCACAAGACACTCAGAGCTAAAACTGAGAAGTGTGGTGTTAGGTCTAGAGGCAAGTAGAGAGTACTAGTCCACAGGCTAGATGTTGAACAGTATTTTGTCTCTGTGGCCATGTCACATCCTAGAAAACTGTAATGGAGCCCAGAGAGAAAATACAAACAGGCTGTCAGGCTGGCTTAGTTCTTGTGATGATGAGCTAAGTGGTTTCAAGTTCACAGGAACTGATAAACACTATGGGAGGAGCCAGGAAGATTCCAGGTGCAGCCATCAAAAGTACAAACACCTCCATCTGTAGGCTGTTTTGGGACACTGCCTCATGTAAGCTCCCATAAAAAATGTTTATTACCAATTATAACAATAGTAATAATAATAGAAATACTAATATACAAAATGTTTTCCAGTCACTATTGGGAACTATTAGTATATTTTCTCATTTGATGCATATGATAACCTTGTGAGATGTGTACTACTGTGAGAGAAACCTGAGGTAACTAACATACCCAAGAGCACCATTTTTTTAGCAGTGGTGCTGGGATTTGAACTATATATATTTTTTTATTGATTTCAGAGAGAGGAAGGGAAAGGGAGAGGGAGATAGAAACATCAGTGCTGAGAGAAAAATCATTGATTGGCTGCCTCCTGCATGCCCCATACTGGGGATCGAGCCTGCAACCTGGGCATGTGCCCTGACAGGGAATTGAACGATGACTTCCTGGTTCAGACATCAAGGTTCAACCACTGAGCCACACAATTGGGCTAAGTCAGTGGTTCTTAAAACGTGAGCATACATAAAAACAAAACAAACAAACACACACAAAAATCTGATGGCTTGTTAGAAGATTTTGCCTGGCCCCACCATCAGAATATCTGATCTAGAAGGACTGTGATGGGGCCTGTGAGTCTGCAGGTGGGGCCAGGTGCTGCTGACGCTGCAGGTGGAGAGCCACACTTCAAGAGCCACTGCACTAAGGTAACTTTGTGCATAGGAGCTATGTTATGTCCAACATCTTAACTAATGATTTCACTGCAAGGACAAAATGTCTTTCTCAATTGGATTAGCAATTAAAGGCACCCTCCAGTGCCTCACAGCAGAGCTTCTCAAATGTTAGTGTGCATTTGGATCATCTGGGGATCTTGTTAAAATGCAGATTCTGCTTCAGTAGGTCTGCGATGGGACTACGGATTCTGCATCTCTAAGAACTTTTCAGGAAGTGCCCAGAACCCAGCAACATAGATATCATCTGGGTATTTGTTAGACATGCAAATTATCTGGCTTGGACCTAGACCTACCAAGGGTGGGGCCCCAGCAATCTTGTTTTAACAAGCCCTCCAAGTAATTCTGAAGCAGGCTAAAGTTTGAGAATCATCACTTTACACCAGGGGCTATTTAAATATTTATAACATAATTGGCACACCATACAAAATTATCAACTTGAAAATTAGCCTACTATATTTGGTCAAACATTTAATTAGCTCACCCCTAATGCCTTTGGCAGGGCCAGATCAAATGATTTCACAGGCCTTATGCAGCCCATGGGCTGGACATTCCCCACCCTTGTCTTATACCAGTGGTCGGCAAACTCATTAGTCAAAAGAGCCAAATATCAACAGTACAACGATTGAAATTTCTTTTGAGAGCCAAATTTTTTAAACTTAAACTTCTTCTAACGCCACTTCTTCAAAATAGATTCGCCCAGGCCGTGGAATTTTGTGAAAGAGCCACACTCAAGGGACCAAAGAGCCGCATGTGGCTCGCAAGCCGCAGTTTGCCGACCACGGCCTTATACTATTGCATCTCAAACCTGGCTGCACATTACATTCATCTGGGAAGTTCTCTAAAGTACAGGTGACTGGGTCCCATCTCCAGAGATTCTGATTCAATTAGTCCCAGGTGCTGCTTGGTCATGGGCTTTTTAAAGCTTCTGGTGATTTTAATATACAGTATTATAAGAACAACTACTTAAAACTTGACTACTCAAATTACAATATGTGGACCATAATCATTGGAATATGGGAAACCTGTTAGAAATAAGAAATCTCAAACCACACCCCAAATATATTGAATCAGAATCTTCCTTTTCACAAGGCCCCAACCCCCTGCGCGCCCCCAACCCTGCGTGATTTTTATGCATGTTAAAATGTGAGAAGCACTGGTCTAGAGAAACACTAGAGTAGAATTGTTTAATGGGATTTTTTGAAGTGATGAAAATGTTTTGTATCTGTGCTGTCCAGTATAGTGGCCACTAGTCATGTGTGGCTGTTGAGCACTTGAATGTGTTTGGTTCAGCTAAGAAACTGACTTTTTAATTTTAATTAATTTAAATAGCCACCCGAGCCGATTTGGCTCAGTAGATAGAGTGTAGGCCTGCAGACTAAGGGTCCCGGGTTCAATTCCGGTCAAGGGCACATGCCCAGGTTTCGGGCTCAATCCCCATTAGGAGTCATGCAGGAGGCAGCCAATCAATGATTCTCTTTCATCATTGATGTTTCTATATCTCTCTCCCTCTCCCTTTCTCTCTGAAATCAATAAAATATATATTAAATAAATAAATGAATAGCCATATATGGCAAGTGGCTACCATACTGAACAATCTCTAGAGACTTCTCTAGAGAAAAGGCAATTATTTCAAGGCATATTTAGGGTGTGCCAATTATACAGTATGACCTCATTTGTGTAGTAAAATGCCAGGACTAGACTGTAAAATTGTCAAGTACACTGATGAATTGATCTGGATTTAAGAATTAATTTTTCCACTTACTAATTAACTGACCTTGGATGGGTTACTTAACCTCTAAGGGTCAGTTTCATTATATGTGAAATAGGGGTAATAATATTACCTCCTTCCTAGGACAGCTGTGAGCATTAAATGAGATGGTCCTAAAACATTTAGTGCATTCTCAATAAAGGTTAGCTATTATTTTGCAAGAGACAGGAAGTGGTATGGAGTGCATGGAAGATAACCTGAATGGCAGGAATTCATTACTGTGAAGAGCAATGAAAGTGAAGGTATGAGGAAATGCAACAAGTACAGGAAAGCTTTAAAAAAAAAATCTGGACATTGCCCAGCTGTGGTGGCTTAATGGGTGAGCATCAACCTATGAACCAGGGGGTCTCGGTTCGATTTCCAGTCAGGGCACATACCCGGGTTGTAGGCTGGAACCCCAGTGTGGGAGGCAGGCAGCTGATCAATGCTTCTCTCTCATCATTGATGTTTCTGTCTCTCTCTCCCTCTCCCTTCCTTTCTGAAATCAATAAAAATATTTTTTAAGAATCTGGACATTGAGTAAACTGTACAGAGTAATTTAGGACATGAAAATAAAAAAGATGGAAGATCATTACTTAAAACTACCATGAGTGATTTAGGGACGTTTTGGAATCCTTGAAAAAATCTGACTACATTTGTGTATTTGACAATTATAGCTTAGATCAGATTTTCAAATTGAATTATTTAAAAACATTAAAAACCATTGTTGTATGGGTTTCCCCCACTATCCCCAAGTAGAGCGTTCCTGTGAAACTTTTTGTAAGCCAAAATGTCTGTCACAAAGTGAAAAAGCAAACTAACTTAGGACACGCCTTTCTAGCGAATGCACAAAACTGAGACGACGCAGATACTCACAGACAAGATGGAGCCCTGGCGCCGGAGGCTGAGATGCTGGAGGCTGAGATGCTGGAGGCTGAGATGCTGGCCGTTCGGGGAAGGCGCAGGCCCAGGCCGGGCCACTTTGCTGCTAGAGAGCTGCCCGCGCCCCCGCAAGGGCACACTGCAAACCAAATGCTGACCGTTATTTTCGCTTTTCACCTTTCTTCCTTAGAGCACACATTCTTTTCATATTTCTTATTTATTTATTTATTTATTTATTTATTTATTTATTTATTTATTTATTTATTTATTTATTTATTTATATCTTTATTGTTCATATTTCTTTTGGTCCGCAAAAAACAGGTACGAAGGCAGGGCTTTTGTAAAAGCAAACTGGCGTCAAGTGGGCTTTTGAAAAGTGGGGGACAGTGTATATCTATAGGGTTCCAGCAACTTGCCTTTTTTTTTTTTAATCTAAAATCGGTTATTTTCAGGTTTTCACTTGCATTGTATTAGCTACACTTTTAAAATATTTATTGAACGAGTATATTGCACTTTACATGAATTCTTTGTTTATATGCGTATTGGTTATCTATGGACACATGACAAAATACTCCAAAATAAAAGCAACTTAAAATGTAAAGCATAACAAAAACACTGTTGTAAAGTGTTGTAACCCACCTCAGTGTCCCCAGCTCGTTCTAGCAAAATGAACTGGCACCAACCCTGGGTGTGTCCCCCGGACCTTCCTTCTTCCGGCCAGGCCAGGCCAATCAAAAGTCCAGCCAGGAGCCCTGGGGTGATTATTGATTATTCAGGTCTGACTTATCCTATTCGCCACAAAGCAGGGGCTGCACTTGCCAGCTCATTGCAGGCACCTGGCTAATCGGGGCTTTCAGCTGCAAGTGACTACAATTCCATTAGAATCCAGTCAAAGGCACAGAAGAATTCATTGGTTCACTTCACTGAAGACCCATTAAGCTAACTGCAGGTGCCTCAGGGTTTAAAAGATGACTGTAGACATTCTGACTTTAGGTCTCCAGGATGTGGGCTCACTCCCTCTTATTTCAATTGTGCTTTCCTTAGGTTCCATAAGCTCCAGCCTTATATGCTTACAGCTCCAAGTCCAACAGGATGAAAGAATGCCTATTTCTCCAGGGGAAAAAAATGCCTTTTTCACCACAGGAAACATTTCCTACTAGCACCTAAGCTCCATGAGGGCAGAGATTGTTTTCACTACTATATCCCCAGAACCTACGGTGCCTGCCATAGGGCAGTTGCTCAATGCTAACTGAATAAATGATCGAGGTCAGACTGAATTAAATTAGGACACCTGTCTTCCCTGCACCAATCACTGAGGCCAGGGGGGAGGAAAATACTGAGGAGGTCAAGTGATTGTACTACCCCAAATCTCACCCATGCTTTTTCACCAAAACCTCTGTTTCTGTGCATAGTTTTATTTAATACCACATTTTAGAGACACATTTTATTCCTTGTAAGACTGAGAGAGGGGTGGCATGTTCCTCCAATGACACTGAACTGTTGTCAGAAGAAGGAGGTATGGTATTGGAAGGCTGGAGAAAACCGATATCTATCTTCATAGGCTTCCATTGCTCCAGGTTGTACTGGAAGCTCAGAACTTTTTTTTTTTTTTTTGGAATTGTTTTCTGAATGACAAAAATGCAAACACTTTTAAGATAAAATAAAAGAAAATTAATGGATGGAAAGCTAAGCCTTTATTCCAAGGCAATTACATAGGGGATTTAGTTAGATAAAATGTAATTATCTGAGTAGGAATTTGGCAGGATGCCTGATTCTCAGAGATCTTATCATAAGGATGCTGATTCCTGGTTGCCTTAGAGAAAGGGGGTTCACCTGGAGGATCAGAGGTGCCATTGGTACAATGCTCTTCCATTTATCAGAACTGAAGTAGCTAGAAGGTGGGAACCGCCAGAATAGTCTTTGTACAAAGTACAATGTAGTTATCTTTATAATTACAAAGCTGAATCATCTAAAGTTTCTGAGGCTGTTCTCAATGATCATTAGAGAGATTAAGTTATATTCTAATTCTCTTAAAATTGATTTGGACACTGTGCTCTAAAAGGAACACTTGGGTTAATCAAATGCTTTTCATCAGCACTTCTGTTTTCTGTGGATGGTTTCATTTAATGCCATTTTTCAGAAATGCATTTTATTACACATGTGATTTTCATATATAACTTATACATTTATATATGCATCTATGTGTTTTACACATATATTTATACAAGATAAAAAAATAAGTAAAATTACATCATATAGCATTGATATACATTGAGTGGCCAGATTATTATGACCTCTGAATGCATAATAATCTGGCCACTCAGTGTGTATAATATATAATATATTAGAGGCCCAGTGAATGAATTCATGCATGGGTGGGGTCCGGCCAGCCTGGCCAGGGGGAGGGGACATGGGCAGTTGGCTGGCCTGCCTGCTGGTCGAACTCCTGGTCAAGGGGAAAATTTGCATATTAGCCTTTTATTATAGGACTAGAGGCCCGATGCATGAAATTCATGCAAGAGTAGGCCTTCCTTCCCCTGGCTGCCAACACTGGCTTCCCTCTGGCACCCGGGACTTGGGCTTCTCTCCCAGCCCCGGCTTCATCCAGAAGGTCATCCGGAAGGACGTCTGGTCTAATTAGCATATTATGCTTTTATTATTATAGATATACACTGAGTGGCCAGATTATTATGCGTTCAGAGATCATAATAATCTGGCCACTCAGTGTATATCATATTTTAGCATTACATATCTTCTATTGTTCTAAATAGGTTGTAAACAATTTGAAGTCTAGGACTAATCAATAAACTATTCCTCCATACCACTTTAATATCGTATGAGGAACATGTTATTTCTGAATTAAAAAGAAGAAATGAAAATTTTCACATGTTTACACTAAACACCCTTATAATATGTTCACCATGGAAAAATGGTTGAAATATGTGGTTTAAAGTCAAATGCACTGTATTTGTTACATTTGTTTTTCCATCTTTAATGAATTAGAGATACTTATATCTGGCAAAAAGCTTTCTTGAAAAACCCTATTCCACACTTTTCCCCATACTCATACTGATCAGTGGAGGGGGAGGGGGGAAGATTTAATCTTTGCATACGTGTACAAACAATTTCCTTTCAGGTTCTAAAATACTGGGAATCGTTTACTCTCTTGACACCATTAAGAATCTCAGGTTGGAAGCTGCTGATAGAATAAGGGCTTCTCTTATGGGAGGAAGGCAAATTCCCCGAGTCAATACAGTAGCTGGTCTAATGCTTTTAGTCAAATGTCCTTTTGGATGCTAATTCATGGCTAGGAAGTTCAAAAAGCATTCACTTATTTAACAGGTATTTACTGAGTGCTTACTATGTACCATGCTCTGCTCTGGGTCACGAAGAACCAAAAATGAACCAATTCTTGACCTTCTGGAGGTTCTAATCAAATGAGAGAGTCAGAAAAAAAATGCAGTCAATCAATAAAAACACATGTTAAATGGTGACATGTTAAATGATGATAAAAGCAGATTCTGTGATTTAAAAAATATTGTTCAAAAGAAGACAACACTGAAATTATAACATTTTGTTAAAGACTGAAAAATGTAAGGAAATGATATATGAAGAAGAGGAGAATGTGCAGAGGCCCTGAGGCAGAAGTATTCCACATTGTTTGTGGAGCAAGAAAGAGGCCAACATTATTCACTGGACTGCTCAGGTTTCAAGCTGAAGTTTAATGTGGCTTATTAAAATCACATTCTGTAATTTTTTCTTTTTTTCCCCCCATCAGCTATCACTGAGTGGTCATGAGAGACATCTAAGCTTGGGGAGTGATAAAAATCTTTTCAGAACTTTTGAGTTATTAAATCACAATTTAGAGAAATATCTTAAAACCTCAACTCTAGCATGAAGCAGAAGACAAAATAGGTGCTTAATCAATTCTTCCTGGGAAAAGAATTATAGAATATGATTGTCATTGATGCTTATGAATTACTAGAGGCCCTGTGCATGGATTCATGCACCAGTGAGGTCCCTTGGCATGGCCTTTTAAGGATCAGGCCGAAACCGGCTCTCCAACATCCCCCAAGGGGTCCTGGATTGTGAGAGGGCAGTTCTCAGGTGATGCACCCCAGAATCGGGCTCCCTCCTCTCTCGTTCCAAGTGCGTCATTGAGAACCACAGCTGCCAAGTCACCGCAGCTCGGCAGCTCCTGCATTGAGCGTCTGCCCTCTGGTTGTCAGTGTGCATCATAGCTACTGGTTGGACGGTCGAATGGTTGGATGGTCGCTAAGGCTTTTAAATATAGAGATAATTACAAAGCAACATGATTTCTAGTCATTCACAGCAACTGTAAAATTATTTACTTTAATCAGAGGTCATGAGATAATTTTGCAACAAACAACTGGTTTAAATGACATTGGTATGTTTATAACTATAAAAATGCTAATTCCAGAATTGTGATAGTGAGAAAAAATAATTTTAGGGAAAAAAAAATAACCAAAGACATGATTTCCAAAGGGGCATGCAAAATATGACTATATGTATATAATAGACCAGATAGATAGATTTTATATATACATATTTTTGTTTACATATTTTTCACCTGCTAGTAAAATAAAAAAAATAATTTTTCCACGCATTAACGTGATTTGGTTACCAATAAGTTTCTTTTATTTTTAGCATTTTGCAGAATAGATGGGAATGGTGACATAGGAAGCACATGTAGAATTCCACATAACTAACATCCTATTGAAGCTACAGAAAACAATTACTGATTTTAGCAGAAACAAAAAAGCAAGGCAGATTTATCTAGTTGACACCATTGAAGATCCAGAGTGGAAGAATCTGTCTCTGAAAGGATAAAATGTAAAAGCGATAAATTATGGTGTATAATGGGATAAAAAATAAACCAGAGTTAAACTCTTGGAAATATGGAAACCTGAGGGCTCACAGCCTAACATAGGCTGTGGAGTATGCAATTCTGGTAATAGGGTCAGATATAGTTGACTCTGGAAGGAGGGTGTAAATAAAAGGATGTTTCAAGGGCATAAAACCTCAGAACTAGAAAGTTTCCCAGGTATTTCAGCTAATATCACCATTTTATCAAAACTGTCCTGGTCAAATTCCATAGTCTATTTATATAGTCACTTTAAAAAATAATTGTAAGCCTCTATTCATGAAAAAGCTCACAAATTTTACTATCATAATATCAATGGCTATGTTGTGAAATGACTCCACCCTCTAACAAAGAAACTCTTATTCCAATGTGTTATTCATCCAGGGAATGGGCAAGACCCTTTCAGACATGCCCTTTGGGTTTGGAAAGAGAAGAAACCAACAGATAGAGAAACACAATGAATAGACAATATCATTTTATCATGAGACAAAGCCCAAAGGGAATTTAAATATTTAGACAAATATGCAGGCATTCCCCACTTGCAGGAGCCAAGTATATTTTAGCAGAAGGGAATTTCCATATTGTTTCAACTTTGATACAATTGTTTCTTCTCTTTTCATTGTAATCTCTAATGAACAAATGTGTTGTATCTCCATTTATTCATCGGTATTATCCAGACCCAAACAATAAGAAATTTCTCATAAACACTTTTGAAAATTTAATTTTAAATTTTTATTTTAATTCAGATAAAAACCTTATAAGGAAAACCACCAAATTTCAAAATTGAAATGTCTTTATTTCCACATGTATTGGTGTCATTCAAAAAAATCTTAATTTTAGTAAGGGTTGACAAGGATTAAGTTAATGCTACTTCTGAATATCCCCAGAAAGAAAGCAAAGAAACAAAGGGGGGGGGGATGTAGATGTTACAGGGTTGCTGTAAGTATTATAGGGAATATTTTGTGCTTCTCTGGAAAACCATGATGCATTGTGTATGGGGAGCTATTTTACAACTCCGTAAGTTGTAGAAAACTGATAATAAGACAAAAGTAATTCTTGTCTGAAGACACGCAAATAAAAGTTGTCCAGTGTAGGTTTAGCTACTGAACCTCTTTTGCTTGGAAATAATTATTTGATGTAGATGAGAGCAATGTATTCAGTTCCTCCAGGCGGATTCTTCAATACCTCACATCATTATTTCACCTTAAGGGAATTTTCAGGACATCATCCTCACTCACACCTAAATGCAAGTAACAAAATACCCGAGACATCACCATTAATCTAAGGTTGTCCTAGAGATCATCTGAAAGCTATTTTTTAACTATTTACCTATTTACCTGATTGTCTAAGAAATAAACAACTAGCTTTTGAGAGGAAGCCATGAGTACCTTACCAGAGGGGGGAGAAATGCAATGACTGAATGCTAGCAGTCATTAAAGATAAAGACCATTTTTGGAGTATACTAAAGTACTCAGACTTGTTTGAGCATAAAATCTCATTTGGTGTGCAAAATACTACAACATGAGAAAAAATTCAAATGGTCTGTAGGATATAGGACAGAAAACAGCGTATATAGGAACTCACTAAAAACAGGAATGGAGTCAAAATGTATTGAATATTATACAATTTGATTTGAAGATCAAATTGTATGAAAACATGGGAGAAAAACCGTACTGCCTGTACATAAGTCAAACTGAAATTCTTAGGCACTGGAGCAAATTATGAATGAGACCTTTTTTGCTACTAATAATTTAAAGTGCGATAAATATCGCCATCCAATTTTTGCTATTACTCTAGATTGTTATGGAAGTGTCACACTTAAAAAAATGGTTTCACTTTTGCCCATGGATTTCTTATAAGCAGTATGGCACATACAAGTTAGCGCGTGCTCTGTAGCTAACTTTTTATGTGCTGTGACTTAAGAGCATAAAGCAGAAGTTGCAAACCAATGCCCACAAAGACAAAGCAAGGAGAAGCAGAATAGTAAAGCAAACTGGAAACGAAGGTCCTGGGTGCTGGTGGAGTCTGCAGTTAATTGGAGACTCTACAGCCCATCTGAAGGTGACCAGCAGTCACGGGTTCCAGCTGGGTGTTGTCATGCAAGGACCAGTGTTGCTTGATGTGATTTTTAAAGGGTTTGCTTTCCAAGTTTTATGTAAAATCTCCAAATGTTGACAACTGATTTAGAAAATAAATTTGAGCATGCATGAGCCAAACAAAACAAATCTACTTCCCAAATCTGGCCATGGGATACCAGTGTATGACCTCCGTTGAAGAAACCAGAAAAAATCCAAGAAAAGCACAAAAAATAGATGACACAGTGAATAGACAGAAAGTTCAGTGACTAGGGAAATCCAAGGCCAGTTTAACACTAACTTACAAAACATGGGATAGATGCCGTGTGCATTTGTTTACTCACAGTGACTGGTGAATGCACGCATCTACTAGACCTATTCAGTAAAAATTTAAAATTACTGTAGTGTATATAGAAAACTTTCCTGTGAAATTAAACTTTTCAGATATTTTTAATTACACAAATGTGTCTATATAAGTAAAAACAGGTGAACTAAATAATTTGTCAAATTTTAAACATATACATTCAGAAAACCTACTTTATGGATTTTCGGCTTTAACAGAATTAGTCTGTAATATAGAGGTTTTACTATAGGTCTGTCGGTTGTACCAGTGTTGTTTTCTTAAATGTGATGACTACATTGTGCTATGTTGGAGAGTGTCCTTGATTTGGTGAGATGCACAATAAAGTTTTTATATGTGATGGGGTATCATATCTGCAATTAAAAAAAAAATTCTTGTAAATTTTTGGTACATTGCAGCTTCAAATTAAATGAAAATTATGAAATAGAAGTTACTTCTAATATACGTTATGAGCAGGTAAAAGGGGTAAGAGGGTGGCATAAAGAAAAAAGTCTGCATTTCTATAAATTTAAATCTTTTTCAAAGAAAAAGAAGACAACGTTTTATTAATTTCAGTTTTCATTTATGGTTATAACTAGAGGCCCAGTGCATGAAATTTCATGCACTGGGTGTGTGTGGGGGGGGCCTCAGCCTGGCCTGCGCCTTCTCGAAGTCTGGGACCCCTCACTCCTTCCCGCCCACCTGCAGCAGAGGCAGCAGAAGCTCCCGCCACCACCGCTGCTCTCAGTAGCCATGAACCCAGCTTCTGGCTGAGCAGCGCTCCCCCTGTGGCTGAGCAGCGCTCCTGCATTGAGCGTCTGCCCCCTTGTGGCCATTGCTCATCATAGAGACCGGTCGTTCCACTGGTTGTTCTGCTGTTCGGTTGATTTGCATATTAGACTTTTATTATATAGGATTATATTTTACATCATTTATTTCAACAGAAAAGTTCTGACTACTCATTCCCCAAAACAGCTTAATGAAATGTAAGGCAGAAATGACAAGATTGGGTTAACTGCAATTTTCTTTTTTTTTTAATTTTCCTCAGCAAATTACAATTTCCCATAGATATGGAATGCTTAGGCTGGACCACCTAAATACTGCTCACAAAGACAGAGCTGTAGGCACAAATGCCCCTAAAGTAAATTTTAAACACATGAAATTACCAAGGGATATTTTCATAATGCTGTAACTTTAAACTCCATGTGTTGAGAAAATATCTTTTAAAATAACCCTGGAACTGCTTAACATGAAAAATGAATGTGTTGTTATGCAGCATTTATGGAATGCTGGCCACCAAACAGATGACATTCACAGTTAATTGTAAATTTGCTTCTGAATGGATCCCCCATGACCCTAATGTATTTTTATCCCTTTCAAATTAACTTTTTTCTCTCTCTCATAAATAATGCTGCTTTCTTTAGAGCACTTTACTCATATTGCATCTTTTTTCCCCCACCAAATGCACAGGTAACTTTAAATTCACATTAAGAGCAAAGAGAAGTCACAAGTAACTCTTTGAACCTATATGTTCTTTTATCTATTTGTTTATGTTCAGTTTTGTCAGACGTTCTCCATATCTGGTAGGTATTTAATTCAATTTAACTAAATATCATGGGCTAAAAGGTTAAGATTATACTAGAGGTGGAAATTGTCATAATTTAAGGTTCTGAGCCAACTTACGCTCTTTCCAGGAATAACTAGATATAAAAGAATATCATTCTCACTCTTTCAGATGGCAGCTCCTGATATTCCTACTGGCAAGGATATTACCAGGGACCATGGGTATTTCTGGGGATTTAACTGGGCCATTATGAGTAAATATGGAATTGAATATTCAAAATGTACCCACATTTTTTCCAAGAGTCTTGTCCCTTTTACAAATACCAAGTCTGTTTGTCTGCTGGTGGTTTTAATGGCTTAAGGTTTGACACAATTTTCTTTGTCAGTAAAGATTACTTTACTTAAAAATACAACAAAACAATTGAATGCCATCTTAAAAGGCAGGGGAAAGGAACAGAACACCTAAACTAGAGTCCAGCTCTAAACCTCAGTTAAAATCTGCTTTGCTCCCTAACCTTAGGAGTGGGGGTGGAGCAGGGCATCAGGAGGTCCATGGCAAGTACCCAGAGGTCACATGATCATGCATATATTCCCTTTCCCCTCTCTGGTTTTGCAGGAAGAAGAAAGCACCTAGGAAATGGTTGAAATGCCATTTTTAAAATATAAGAGAAACAGAATAGGAAAAAGCCACAGAAAATGCCTATGCTGAGACTTGAAGCAGAAAAAGAAACCTGGGCCTCTATGGTTTCCAAGAAACAAAACAAAACTACAGGGTGTGATTGGCATAGGTCAGGGCATCTAGTGACTTGTTTTTTCTTGCAAACTGAAATTGTGAAAGTGGCAAGAAATGTCTACTAGGATTTCAGCACAGTAATAGACTTAAGTATTAATTCAATGTAATATATGTGTGGAATTGACCTTGGGAGAAAGATCAAGAGAATATTATTAAAATCATCCCTACAGAGTTAAAGAAAGGGGTAGTACAATAATTGTGTGTATAAATTATCAGTATCTTCCCATCAAAATGAATTAAATACTGATATTTTATACTTGTTATGCAGTCCTTTGCTTTAAAAAACTCACTACCATTTATCATCCAATAATTGAGAATCATCTATGGATCCAAGACCATTTAGAGACTTTAGATTGGGGGGAAGGGAGTACAAAGGAGTAAGTGAATGTGGTGTGGGCATATGTGTGCATGTGTGTGTGTGTGTGAAAGGATGACCTTAGAGGTCATGCAGTATGACTATAGATATAATTTAAGAATCACTTCTATGCCCTATCCAGCCCATGAGTATTATGAATTCATTTCAACATCTTCAGAGACAGAAAGTTCACTACTTTAGAAGCTATGCCACTTCATTTTTGAAAAAATATATTTCCTTATTATGAAGTTGCAATTTCACTCTATAATATCCACCATTAGTGTCCCAGAGCTAAACTAAATTATTAGAGACACATGCACACGTACACACACAAGAACAATACATAGAACAAGATAACTATATGGTTTTCCCCAAATCTCTTCCCTAATATTAAACCCAAAACTTTCACTGTCCTTTTAGCTCTATCCCAGCTATGGTCCAGTTGAATCCTCATGCTATTCTCCTTAGAAATGACAATATTATCCCAACTCTCTCCTAACATTTATTTCTACTTTTCCTAATATAATAGTAGATACATTAAGATTGAATCAAATGGCATCAAAGAGGCATGTCTGCCGGGATGAACTATAAGCAAAAGGATAAGTGAGAAATAAAGACATAATTAGATGTGAAAAGTGAGTGTAAGGTACAATTGGGAACCACTTATATAACCTGAGAAAGGGAGTCATGTCTACAAAACAATCTGAGATGTCTGACTTCTCTAGGCAAGAAAAGCTGTCTTCTTTCTGATACATTATTATTGTGACACTGTTAAGTTTAACCTATACCAAGGTGAGTTGGTATTGGAGGGGTGGGGGAGCCACCTGACTTGTTTCAGAATGTCATTCCTAAACACTCATAAAATTTGTAGGGTCTCATTCTGTCCAAGCCCACCTGTAGGAAGAAAAGGCCAACATAAAATTTCTATTGGTCCCGAAAGGGAAGATTATAAAGAGGGGTTCAATAAGGAAATCTGATGGGGAAGAAAGACTGGCAAGGAGCAATGAAAAAGTAGCGAGACCTGACCTGTGGAGAAGAGGAAGAATCTCTTCAAAGGCTGTGGGGATAAAGGTCTGTGAGTTTCTTGGATAGTGGGGACCTATCCACATCCTTCCTGACAGCTGTTCCTAGAAACGATCCTAATATCCCAGTGTGGTCTGTTTGATGCAAACAGCTCAGGGCAATTTTATCCATTAGACTCTTTGAGCACCACGTTTCCTGAGGAGATGGCAAAACCTCAGAGGGCATGGCTCTGCCATGCCTTGAGGGCAGCCAGATCTGAAGTTCTAGGACTTCCAGCCAGGGCAAAAACTCCTATGCCCCAACCCCATCCGAAACAAGCAGAATTGCTGGCCTCAAAGGGTCAGATCGCTTGGACAATGAGCGTTCAGTCACCTACCATGTGGACAAAGACAGAGGCTTCTCCCTGATGTGCTGGATTATATAAGAACTCCAGGCTTTTATACAACCTGGAGTATTGGGTGGTGAGGGATCCCCAATAAGGGTGGTGGTTTAATTTCCTGCCTACCTAGTGAACAGGATCTTGAAACAAATTAAATTTATTTAGTAAAATAAAAGACTGTGATGTTCCACAGACCCATATTGTATAAAGTTCAAACTATACATATTCTTAAAGGCAGGAATGAATAAACTAATATTTTAGGAAGTTAAGTCACTTACCCAGACTTAATAGAACTAGAAATCAGCTCCTGATTTCTAATCCAGTATATCCCACCCTCTCTCTGTATTTGTTCTTAATTTGACATTAAACATTTCAAATCATCTCTAATGAATTAATACCGTAATGATTCATATTCACTGGATTAAATGTGTACTTGATGAAAATTATATTGTGACAAAGAAGACAGATATAATTCATAAAGACCCTAAATAAATATTAATTTCTGAAACAATGTTTATGCACAGGAATTTTTACTAGGTCCTCTTACAAAGTACAGCTTGGAACAAAAAGATGAATGAGATAAATTTTTATCCATAAAATATACTTAAAACATGGAGTGCTTAGGGCAATTAATAAATATAAAGACAGGATAATTCAGGGAAACTACCAGATATGTATTTTTTAAACTTAGTTTTGAGATAGATATGCTAAGTTAAACCATGCTTTAAGATAAAGAAGCATGTGTCTCTGAAACTTACTGAACTATATAACTCTTTTTCACAAAATATTCAATAGGACTAGTATAGATGAGTAAGCAGTTGTCACAATTCTCTTGTATCAATCATGTAAAATAATTGAGGCCCATTCTTTAATTTCCCAAAAGTAAAAGAATAACCTAAAATAAAATAATTATCAAGGACATAGTATCACAGGTAAAATTACTTAAACTTTGAGGTAACTTATAATAACTTGATATGATGAACTTAAATAAAATATCTCTTTAATGTTGATATCCATATCAATGGTAATAAAGCAGCAAACAAGAAAAAAAACAATGAGCACTATAATTAAAATCCTATTATTTCAATTATTGTCAATAGTAATCACTGTTGATATGAGATACCCATTTTCATGAGTGCCTATTAGTGATTCTACTGCATTTGAATTTCCAAAAATTTGTTCGAATTAAGTATATTTTGACAAAATCTATGTTTTTACATGGCATATTGAGTATTCATTCAAACCAACCTTCAGAACAAGCTGTTATTCAGTTCTTACTAAACACAAAGTGTGTTTCTATAAAGTGAATCATATGTCCATCTAAATATAGGATAATGTTTGTTAGCAAGGAAGTTTGTTGGCAGGGCAGTGAAGTATTAGCCATTCCTCCTATTTTCCTTAAACTCTCTCTCTAGGATGCTGAGATCACCTGATCTCAACCAGCCAGAGCCTAGGACGAACTCTCCCTATTCTATGGGCTGCCATTTCAAAGTAATGAACCTAGTTATGAACCAATACTGACTGCCTTTGCAGCAGAGGCTAAAGGTTGGAAGAGGTGAGCAACTTTCTTGCAATCTGGTGGCTGCTCTGAGGAGCTAGAAGTTTGGTGGCGATTGGTGTCATTTGCTGGCAGTTGCCAACCAACTGTGCATTACCTTGTAGGGGAAAACAGTTCAGGATAGTGGGAGAAGGGAGTGGTTCATATATAAAGCAAACTCTTATAACTCCAGAAGATCAAAGCCTGAACCAAATAGGCGAGAATTGTTCACTTAGAGGGTCATCTAAGGAGGAGCTATCAAGGGAGTTACAAAGCTTGCTAATTCCATTGGAGATTTAACACTAACCAAGAAAAAAATATATAAACCAAGGGGGCCTATTTCTAAACAGTTTAAGGGAATGTGTTACATTTGTCTTCCTTCTGCTGCAAGTACCAGCTATGAGGCCGTATTGCTTGAAAAGATAGGCCTCTTGACATTCTGGTGTGTTAGAGAGGATGAGTTTCTTAGTAGAATAGAGGTAATAATAATTCAGAAAGGAAGTCAGAAAACCATGATTCTGATTACACAGTCAAGATTCAGTACCCTTACAAAGAACATTTAGTAAAAACATGTAGTATAAAATAAGAAGAGAAATAGAAGCCCTGTTTTTCTGCAGCACCTTTGGAAGGATGCGGAGAAGAAAGAAAACTGACGTGTAGAGCTCATACATAAAGAACAAATCCGATGTTTCAGAGGACTCTCTCCTACAGAATCTACATATAAAAGTTCCTTAAAGAACATTTGCTGAATGAATAGATGGCCAGGTTAATAAGGAAGAACTGCTCCCAAATTCTAGAAAACTGATGTGGTCTGGGGAAAATAAATATGTGGAGGGTGATTGACACCATCAGAGGCTTAATGGACCAGTGGACCAATGGACCAATGTTGAAGTGTGCTGCTCTTCTGATGCACATATTCAGGAAGTAACAGCCCACAGGGACCACTGTCCACTCCTTTTAATTTTATGAGAATCAATAAAACCACCAGAAGAGATTGGAAAGAATATCTAAGGAAAGAATAGTTAAAAGTATCCAGTGATGTAATAAGAAATAATAAACTTGGAAGAGGACCAAAAAGGATACAGATACTTTTCATCTCAGATTTTCATATAACAATGCATAGAGCATGACAAAAAAAGTAAATTTGAGATTTTATATACTCACTCAAAGCCTTTAGAATAAAACTTAAAATTTACATAAGATAATATAAAATGTTTGCATTATGTATAGCAACAGATGTTTAGGGAGAAAAAAACGGTATATTGGTGCTGTATGTCTAACACATATTTTATTTCTGAGAACATATATAAGAAATAAATAATCTGACATATTACAGGTAATTAATACCTATTTATTTAATAGATAAATGAGAAAACATCATTAAAACAAATGAGACTTGCCCTTGCTGGTTTGGCTCAGTAGACAGAGCGTCAGCCTGAGGACTGAAGGGTTCCAGGTTCGATTCTCGTCAAGGGCAGATGCCCAGGTTGCGAGCTCGATCCCCAGTGGGGGACGTGCAGAAGGCAGCCGATCAATGATTCTCTCTCATTGTTGATGTTTCCATTTCTCTCTTCTTCTCCCTTCCTCTCTGAAATCAATAAAAATATATATTTAAAAAATGAGACTTAATAATAAATATTGAAAAGCCAGCTAGGGAAAAATAGACTAAGTTACATAAAAATGCTAAAGGTTAATTTAAAAGTTAGAATGTACATGAGAAAAATATTTGACAAAAAAGTGTCAAAATAAAGTCAGTGTCATCGGGTACTAAAGAGAAAACAGGGACATTAAGAGCTATGCTAACACATGCTAAAGAACATAAAACAAGTTGAAAATATAGGATAATTAAAATGAAGAATTTAGAGGAGGAAAGGGGAAATAATAGCTGCAGGAAAGCCATATATATATATATCCATAGGGAATTTCTAGGGACAGTCAAACTTCCTGGATTAATATTTTCCAGCTGAGGCAGCTGGTATTTATTCTTCCAGGGTGGGGAACAAAGGGGGAAAGATACATGTGCTATCCTTATGCTTTTCACCTTTATATTTGAGCATAGCGTCTCACATCTCATCCACCATATCTCTGGTGACTTCATCACTCTGTAAGAATCACTGCAGAGGGGCCAGGACTATTCTAAATTCCTGTGCTTATAGTGCTCAACAACAGGACAGCAAAGCCACCGCCAACACCACCATCACCATGACTACAACAGCATGTCCACAGAAAACTGCTCTGGTCTCCTAGGTCCCTAAGAAAAGCGATACAGTGTCTGGAGGAATTCATGACCTGGGAAGCTGAAGCATCCTGGAGGTTATTGACGAAAAAGAGAACAATAGGGGTGACACAGACTATCTGACCATGTGAGGAAACTTGATGCTGCACGTGCTATGCTTCACCAAGATGGCATGGCGAAAGGTCCAGCAGCACTGAAGGACTCTGGCTCCAGTCATGAAACTAAAACCAGTGTACCCAACAGGTTCTCATTATGTTTTGACTTTATTCATGAAGAAGGCATAAAAAGTAGTAAGAAAACTTAATGCTGCAGACAAATAGGAGTTTTAAAGCTGAATGAAAAAGAATGATTGTGGTAGCATGGTAGAAGTGGGGCATGAACATAGACAGTTGACTTTAAAAACGTTGGAGAAAAAAGAAGCATGACTATATCTTGAAATTACAAAATAAAAGACAACTCAAATAGAGTTTAGAATCTTTAAAATGCAATACTAAATTATCTGCAAGAGGAAGAGATCAGGGAGGTACCTAAGAGAAACAGAATCTTAATATACATATATATATATATATATATATATATATATATATACACACACACACACACACACACACACACACACACACACACTGAGTGGCCAGATTATTATGATCTCTGAATGCATAATAATCTGGCCACTCAGTGTATATCCTATATAATAAAAGGCTAATATGCAAATTGTCCCCTTGACCAGGAGTTCAACCAGCAGGCAGGCCGGCCAACCACCCATGTCCCCTCCCCCTGGCCAGGCTGGACCCCACCCATGCAGGAATTCATGCACCGGGCCTCTAAAATATATATATATATATACATATATATATATATATATATTAGAGCATATATATATATATATACTGAGTGGCCAGATTATTATGGGTTTAGAGATTATAATAATCTGGCCACTCAGTGTATATATATGCTCAGAAAAATAAAAAATAAAGAACAATTTAACAAAATGTTCATGACTTTAATACCTGTGTCATGAAAGCCATGCGGTAATGGCACAATTTTCCTCAAACCTGAAATTAAAATTAAGCCCTTGTTGTTTGGCTCAGTGGATAGAGCGTAGGCCCACAGACAGAAGGGTCCCAGGTTTGATTCACTTCAAGGGCAGGTACCTCGGTTGCAGGTTGCAGGCTCGATCCCTGGCTCTGGTCAGAGCTCATGTGGGAGGCAACCAATGGATGTGTGTCTCTCTCACATCGATGTTTCTCTCTCTTCCTCCCTTCGACTCTCTCTAAAAATCAATGGAACAATAGCCTCAGGTGAGGATTAACAGCAACAAAAGAATAAAATTAAAAGAAAAGCAGAATAATGAATGAGATAAGCTATTTTCAGGAAGAATTCACTATAATTGATCATCTATCAATAAAATGGCTGACTAGAGTGCCCTCAGAAAGGTGTGTCTGGAATATGATTATAAGTAACAAAAGCTTAAACCTACCCAACTATATGCGCTCTGGAGAACTGAGTGTGATAGTAAAAAATGATGGTGTTCAGCACGGAACTACAATGTATGGCCTTAGAAACCAAATGCTTGTCAATACACTGCTTTGCTCTGATCTAAGCATTCTGCCTCCTTCATTATAGTTCCTTTCCAAGTTCCTCAGAACTTTGTGTTCATAGACATTGCCAATTTTTTCCTGAAATGTATTTACTGACATAGCACAGGTAGAAGTTTCACTGCACTCAACAGACCTTATTTTTCTAATTACCAATTGTGTAGTGTGAAGGCAAGTTGCTTAACCTCCAGTTAAGTAAGGTTGTTATGAACAAATGAAAAGATATGTGTGAAAGTATTTTGAAACTTATTAAGCACTATCCTGATGTCCATTTTCACTTCAGTTTTTATAACTTTCTGAATTGTATATCTATTGTTTTAAGGGTTATTGTTTTTTTTTTTTTTTTTAGTCTTTCATGGATGAAGTAGCTATGAAGCATGTTTCTGTGATGTGACCAAGCCCCAGACATAATACTGAATATTGGAATTTTGCAGACCTGAGTCAAGCTGGGTGTGGTTGTATGTCTGCTGTGACAATGTGCTTTTGTGCTCATTTCTAGAAGAAACCTACCTGCAATGCAGGTTGGCCTTCTCCAAAAATGCCTCTCCACTGAAAGTTGGCAGAAGCTAATGAAATGACTCTATGTCTTTAAAGGCACACCAAGCATAAGCTTACCTAATTAATAATTTTCAGGGTTGCTTTTCTTTTCTTCTGTGCAGCTGTTGAATGGAGTGGTTCTGATTAAACCATACCACATCGTGAGAAATGTCGCTTCACAAGGGTGCTACATTCTGTATTTTCTCCCACTTTGATCCCTGCTCATGGGCCCCTTTGATCTCTGAACAGGATGTACAAGGTTCACTAATCAATGCTTTCCCTCATTTTTGTTTCTTTGTCTGTTAACTGTTTATGTTTAAATCATTGACTAGAATAGGTGAATATGTATGACCTGTGTCTTTTTCCATGTGGTGTTTATGTCTTCAAAAGACAAAAGGAAGAGAGGGGCCTTCTAATTTTCAACCATGTTTTCATTAAGAGCAAAGTGAAGCAGGATTGCAGATACTGGGGTCATTTATTTTTCTTTGAAAATGTGCATCACTTTCTAGGGAATATAAGATGATAGGATAAAAAATCGGCCCCCTTTTTAAGTTTCTTTATTGACTAAGGTGTTACATATGTGTCCTTATTCCCCATTACCTCCCCCTATCCCTCCCACTCATGCCCTCACCCTCCTGTTGTCTGCGTCCATTGGTTAGGCTATATGCATGCATACAAGTCCTTTGGTTGATCTCTCCCCCTTATCCCCGCCCTCCCCTACCTTCCCTCTGAGATTTGGCCCCATTTTTAAAAATATAGATTTTATTGATTTTTTTACAGAGCAGAAGGGAGAGAGATACAGAGTTAGAAACATTGATCAGCTGCCTCCTGCACTCTCCCTACTGGGAATGTGCCCACAACCAAGGTACATGCCCTTGCCTGGAATCAAACCTGGGACCCTTGAGTCCGCAGGCCGATGCTCTATCCACTGAGCCAAACTGGTTAGGGCTCAGTCCCATTGTTAACCCAAACTAGAACTCAAGTCCCTTTAATCTCAGATGCTGATGGAGAGAGATGTACCTGCAGCAGGGTTAGTGGTGAAGCTGTACCATGTGTCACCTTTTCTAAACAATAAAAGGTCTCCTCTCAAGAGATTCACATTGTGCTTGGACAAGTAAGAAGCCCACCACTGAGAAGAGAACCAGGACACACTAAAAAAATGAAATACTTAGTATCAAAAGAGAAGCACAGATAAATGCCATAAAGTTTAGAAAAGGGAGAGAGCCCTGAGACCTAGGTAATCAGGAGAGATTTCACACAGAAAATAGGTTTTGTTGGGTCGTATTTATTCCAGACACTGGAAACTGTGTGCAGCGTTTCAGAGATGGGGATGCATATGGTGCAGGTCCTGGGCCTGGTTGTTCAGAGGAACTAAAGAGTTTCTCAAAGACTGCCAAACAGATACTCCCTAACAAATGAAAATTCCACATGATTAGGCAGGACTAGTTTGAGATCTCAACTTTTCTTTTTAACTAGTTATGCAAAATAAGCAATTTACTTTAACCACTGGGAGCTGCAACTTTCTTATCTTTAAGAATGAGCCAACTACTCTCAAAATTGTACATATTCAGTAAAAGAATATACACCCTTAACTGTCTCATTTTCTCCTTCTTTCCTTGTTTTTCTGATCTTGATGATTTCAATGGTAATGATCTAGACAATTGTCAAAGGAATATTTCCAATACATGCAGATATTTTTAATACCACTCTTACTCTATAAATGTAAAAAATCAATCCTTGTTTGGAGGTGATATATCTGTTGTTACCTATCAGTCCCTCCACCCTCCCACTTTTATTAGAAAAGAGAAAATAAGGGCAGATGTCAGCAGTATTGAATTACTCTATGAAATATCCTTTTTTCTATATACCCTATATCAGACAGGACCCTTTCACCTTTGGTTCAGCATACCACACCCAAGGTAGTCCTTACGCCTTGACCAAAGGAAAAAGAAAGAAAAAGTCAAATTTTATACTTCCAAATGAATAATTATAGTAAAACTACTTAAGTTTTCAATTTTCATATAATCGCAAAAGCATAGATTGCTGGATGTTTGGAATATGAAATCTAAGTGACACTTAGACCTTATGATGCTCAATGACATGAATTTTCAGATGAGGAAACTGAGTCACAGAATGGTTACATGATTTGCCTAGAACTTTTTAGCTTATTAATTCCCAGCTTTCTATCCTGTGCTCTTTCCTCTAAATCAAGTTTTCCTCATTTATTAAACAAAGGAGTTATATCTCTGAGGGTTCATCTGGCTTTAAATTCTGTGATCTCCTTCTTTGTGAGTCTTGGAAAAATCAAAACCTAAAAAGCAGATGACAGCATTCTAATTTCAGTTTATGAAGGACTGCAGTAGACGGGTCCACTGTGGTTCAGATGTTAAGTGCTAAATGGGCAGAGCCAGTTAATGCCCTGGTTGTTTGCCTTTGGAGGTAAAAATATATCTGTAGGTCTCAGCCAAGTTCCTGTGGATATTTGTCCACATCCCTAAAATACCACACATTTGGCAAGAATGACAGATTTTGTCCAAGCAAGGCCCAGATCTTGAATAGCAAGAGTATTTCGAGTAAAGAACAACATACAATGGCAAAGCTCTCATTCTTAGGTATGGCATTTATCTCCCTACAGTTCTATAATATTCTCTCTCTTTACTTTTTCTGGCTCTCCCTACCCTTCATAGGTTTTATATGAGGTAGGATAATAATCAGTATTCAACAACTCATTGCTTTTTCTTCTTTCTTTTCCTATATTTTCCAAATTTCTCCATAATGACAATATATATCAATTGTGCTACTTCCTTTCCTCCTTCTTCCTTTCTTCTTTCCTCCCTTCCTCCATCCCTTCCTTCCTTTTTTCCTCCCTTCCTTCCTTCCTACCTCCCTTCCATTATTTCTTTCCTTCTCTATTTCTCCCACTAGCTCTCTGTATGAGCTTATGTGTATGTGAGCATGTATGTGCATGTATGTGTGTGCCTATAGATATCTATTAGGGTTTATGAACTTGTCTATATAGTTGCTTCTGTTTAGCACATGCACAATTCCAGAGATGCAAATTGTAAACAAGGGAACATGTGTGCTTGATGCCATATCTCATTTTGTAGTACCTATTTTTCCTTTCTGCATGAAAAGCAGTGACTTTGTCATGCCTCCTTGGCTGCCCTTTCTTCAACTCTCCCAACTCATTGTTCATTTGATAATTTGTTATTTAATTCACACTCTGTGCCAGTCTTGTGCTGAATTGTTTTGTGGTTTTGTGTTTTTTTTTTTTAGAAACATTTCCATGTTTATGATTCTTCAGGTGTATCCCACAAAACATTCACCCTAAAGAAATGGTTTGTAGATGAGGGGAGAGTTATGTCATCAAATAAGTTTGAAATCATCTGACCTCAGTCTGATTCCTGATTCCAAACAAAGCAAACAAACAGAAATAGCTGTCAAAGAGTTCTTGCCACAGTTGGGGAAATTGGTGAACTGGGTATTAGAACATATTAGGAATTACTGTTATGCTTTTCACGTGTGATCGCTGTAATATGGTTATATAGAAAAATGACCTTATTCTTAGAAAATGTATGCCATGTTTAAAGGTGAAATATTTCCAGTGTTATGATGCCTAAAACTTTATTTCAAATGGTTGCAATATAATAAATAAATTTACTTGTTATATCTAAAACTAGTATATTTACATAAAATATGGTTCTAGAAAAATGATCATTATATATTTAAATATTATATATACATACTTATATAACATAATATAAATACTTATATGTTATATATAAATATATGTTTATATATCATATATTAATATAAATACATGTTCATAAAATGTCTTTATTATATGTAAATCAATACATATATTATCTATAATAATAAAAGCATAATATGCAAATTGACCAAATGACTGAACAGCAGAATGACTGTCTGGACGACCTTCCAGACAACCATACTATGACATGCACTGGTGCCAGGCCAGCCAAGGTGGGTGCAATGGGATTGGTCAGTGATCGCCCCACGATTGCCCCACAGAGGGAGGCTCAGGCCACTGGCTAGCGATGCTGTGGTGGGTATGCAGGGCCGGCCAGTGATCACCCCCACAGAGGGAGGCCCAGGCCAGCCAAGCAATTGCACCCCACGCCTGTTGCCTGCAGAGGGAGGTGACTGGTGACGGGGGAGAGGGGACAGCGCCACACAGATGGCAAGCAGTGGCAGCAGTCGGGGCAGGGCAAGCTGCTGGCAGCTGGGGGAAGGAAAGCCCCGATAGGCCTTGATCGCCGGCCAGGCCTAGGGACCCTACCTGAGGGGTCCCAGATTGCAAGAGGGAACAGGCCAGGCTGAAAGACAACCCCCCCACTCCAAGCATGAATTTCATGCACTGGGCCTCTAGTACATATATAATATAAAATACTTGTGCATAATACATGCCTTTATATATTAGCATGTATATGATATATATCTGTATATAATATAATACACATTATACATATGTGTATGTTATATACATATAATTAATGCATAAATATATCTAAATGTATAGTTTTTAATGTATAGTTTTTTTAAATATATACTAGAGGCCTGGTGCACAAAATTTGTGCACTCGGGTGGGGATCCCTCAGCCCAGATTCTGAGAGGGTGCAGGCCAGGCTGAGGGACCCCACTGGTGCACGATCAGGGCTGGGGAGGGATGTGGGAGGTTGGCCAGCTAGGGAGGGGCCACAGAAGGCTCCAGGGCATGTCCCGCCTGTCTTGCTCAGTCCCGATCAGCTGGACATTAGCAGCAAGCTAACCTACCAGTCAGAGCATCTGCCCCCCTGGTGGTCAGTGCTCATCATAGTGAGCAGTTAGCATATCATTAGCATATTATGCTTTGATTGGCTGAACTGACGACCAGACAACTAGACACTAGCATATTAGGCTTTTATTATATAGGATTGTTTATATAAATACATCAGTAGGTATATGCTATAGACACACACAAAGCATGGCTATGAAGATTAAGTAAACATTTTTATTTTCTGAAATACATTTATTTGTTGTTTTCTAAACCATTTGAAAGTAGGTTGCATGCTGGATTCTGACTAGCTCTGAGCACATAACATTTTTAAGTACTGGCGGGGGGACCAGTTTGGATAGTATGAGGAAGGGAATGGGGCTAATTAACAGGAGAGAATCTGTGGATAATTGAGTTAACTTTCAAACAAAGAAAATGTTCTTACCCATTAGACTTTTTGATGCAGAAAAGAAAAACCAATATGTGAGGGAGGGGTGGGGACATGTTGCTAGTAGACAGATTTGGGGACTTCTAGACATCCACCGGAAGTACCTCACTCCTTACCGCACCCCTTAAACTACTGCTTACAGGGAACACGCTACTAATTGCAGAGCGGTAAGGGTTGGGATGCATGATGAAAAGGTTTGTTTTTGGAAAGAAACTTCCTTATTTCACTTAGGTTCTTGTGAAAGATATTTCTGATGAGGGCAAATGAGCCAGACAAAGGCTCCAAATTCAAATGGTAAATGGTCCTCCAAAACAGATAAACACCAATAAAAGTGACCCTGTAATGTGACTATGATAAGTAAGGTGCTGCATTTTATTTTACTTGTTGTTTTGTTTTGTTTTGTTTCCCATAGAAGAAAGAGTTTGAGACCACACTGCTTTAGGAAAAGTGTGAGCTCTGAGGTAGTTCCTTTTTGAAGACTTAGGCAAATTATATGATTTTAGTTAACTACCTTTGTTTTTCCGTTTATCAGATGGAGATAATATCAATTTAGCTGAGAGTCTTTGTGAATTATAAATTACTTATAAAAGTAATTATAAACTACTTTGTAAATACAAAGTGCTATATAAATGTTTAATAATAGTCCTTTGAACCACATGGCACCCCCTGATGGGAGCTTATTAAAGAGTTCCTGTTTAGCTTGGATTATTTTTTTTTTTAATTTCCCCGTAAATGAAGCAAGGCACTATGACTGGGAAAACAGCAACACAGTGATAGAATATCTTCATAAATCAGGAAGCATGAAATCCAGGGATTTTGCTCCATCCTTCCTTTAAATATGTTTTTTTCTAAAACAGAACTGAAATTAACTTCAAAAGGGGTCCCACAGTCTGAGGAAGAACAAGGTCTTTGGAAGCCTCAGCACAGGATGTCCTTGACATTTCTTAGAACCAGAAAAAGGGGGGTGAATGAATGGGATGGTAAAGAAACACCCTACTGATTGGCCAGAGAAAGGGGCCTAAACACTAATATAAACATGCATATGAATTCTCTATTCATGGGGTAGGTATCAAGAATTATAGTATTTCCCTTTGTAAATTACATGATTTAATCCTCACATCCACCTTTTGAGGAACACATTATGTTTCCCAAATTATAGATGAGAAAATGGAGGCTCTAAGTAGTCAAGTAATTTACTCCAGTTTACATGGTTGGTGCGCAGCAGATCTAGGACTATGATGGGCATTTTCTCTGCACAGAATTCCTTTGGATGAGAATATATATTAGAAACTAAACCACAGCCCTAGCCTGTTTGGCTCAGTGGGTGAAGCATCAGCCCATGGACTGAAGGGTCTCGGGTTTGATTCCAGTCAAGGTCACATACTTTGGTTGCAGGCTGCATCACGGCCCTAGTCAGGGCACTTGCAGGAGGCAACCAACCTATGTGATGTGCCTCTCTCACATCGAAGTTTCTCTCTCTCTGTCTCTCCCCCGCACCTCCACTTTCTCTAAAAATTAATGAAAAAAATATCCCCGGATGAGGTTTAACAAAAAAAGCAAAATACAAGAAAACTAAACCATGGAATGTGCAAACTAAAGACTCTTCCTTTGGGCATTGTCCATAACGAAATATTTACAGTCGTACCTTCCCAGATAAATCTCTTTGGATGCATAATAAATATTTCTTGTTAAATATGGTATTGTCAATAAGCATTTGCCAACTTAGAAAATCTATTGTGCTAGTTATCTAAATATTTGCATTTCTTTCAAAGTGATTAACCATTAATTGAGCATTATATTGACTGTATACTAATATATTATTGTGCATTACAAATAATGGGCATTTATGAGAAATTGAAGATACAGTATTTGCTCTCTAGAGAGATCCAAAATCAAAAGTTGGGTTCAACAAGCTTAAGAATGTTGAGCTCTGGGTCTAAAAGACAGTATCAGTTAACTATTTAAGTAAATATATCTCACACAGGGTCTACCTCACACACCATTTGAAAAATGCTCCCATTTGCTTGTAGAGATTGAATTATAGTCATCCCTCTTTATCTGTAGAGAATATGTTCCCAGATCCACAGTGGATGCCTGAAACTTTAGATAGTACCAAACCCGATGTTGACTGTTTTCACCTACACATACATACATACCTATGATAGAATTTGATTTATACATGTAGGCCCCATAAGAAATTAACAACAATAACTACTAATAAAATAGAACTATTAGAACAATATACTATAATAAAAGTAATGGGAATGTGATCTTCTTTTCTGATAACCAACATCTGAAAACCCAGAGCAGCTACTAAGTGACTAATGGGCAGGTAGCATATACAGTGTGAATACACTGGACAAAGAGATGATTCGCATCACAGGCAGGACAGAAACAGGATAGCATGGAATTTCACCATGCTGCTAAGAATGGTGTGCAATTCAAACTGTAAACTGTTTATTTCTGAAATTTCTCTATTTAATATTTTCATGCTGTGGTTGACCTCAGATAACAAACCTCAGAGAATCAAACTGCAGCTAAGGGGGGTGCATTGTAATAGATATAAATGGCAGGAAAGACAATTTCTTTATGTCCATTTTCTCTCTCTTTTCTATTCAGAAGAGGGAGTCGTCAAAGTGGAAAGAGGCAGGAGGGCATTGAAATCTGAAATGCAAAGAAAGCAAAGAGTCCCATAAAGTGAGTTTAATTTTATTGACCCAGATGAATCATACCCAAGATATTGAAATATTTTTGAAATAAAGTAAAATTGGAGAAGAGCAGAAGACTAGGCAGATGCCACTTTTTTTTTTTTAAAGTGGTGCATTTCTGAAATTACAAAATAATATCCTATATAATAAAGAGGTAATATGCAAATTGACCCTCATGCCCTCACACAAGATGGCCGTCCCCATGTGGTCAAAGATGGCTGCCACAAGATGGCCATCAGGGGAGGGTAGTTGTGGGCAATCAGGCCAGCAGAGGAGGGCAGTTAGGGGCGACCAAGCCTGCAGGGGTGGGGGGGCAGTTGGGGGTGACCAGGCCTGCAGGGGAGGGCAGTTGGGGGCAATCAGGCTGGCAGGAGAGCAGTTAGGCGTCGATCAGCCTGGCAGGAGTGTGGTTAGGAGGTGATCAGGCTAGCAGGCAGGCGAGCAGTTGGGAGCCAGCAGTCCTGGATTGTGAGAGGGATGTCCATGGGATCGGGCCTAAACCGGCAGTTGGACATCCCCCAAGGGGTTCCAGATTGGAGAGGGTGCAGGCTGGGCTGAGGGACACCCGCTCAGTGCACAATTTCATGCACCGGGCCTCTAGTATTTACATAATTCTCAAGAAATTCTGGCACAGCTAATTAAAGTCATGACTTTTAAGAGCTCACTAGAAGCAAAGATAGATTTGTTAAAAATCATATGATACAAGGCAATGTTTTTTTTTATTAGTAGATTTGATTATTACAATTAGATTGGTAAATTAAGGAAATAATATTAATACCATGGATCTTGATTGCAACAATACAATGATCAAAGTGTAACATTGTTTTCTGGAATGCTGAAGATATAGCTTAACTGAGGAACCAGAGTATATGATTTCATGGCCCCATATTCACAATCTCTGGGCAAGAGCATAGGAGTAATAGAAGTACCAGAATTAGTGCACCATGTGTGGAAGGCTACCTGCCCTCTACCTCACAAGAAAAGGTGCCCTTTCCTCAAGAAAACTCATTGCCATGTTCCTGAGAACAGAATAGCTGTGGAAATCTATGATGACCATGACATGAAGGGTACCTCCTAGAACTGTGCAAAGCCCATTGTACATAATCATGAGCAGTTGCCATTGTCCGAAAACCCTAGAGACTGAATGACAGATTATGTCTATTTATCTCACTCCTTCAAGCTATCTACTAAATGAAAACATTCAGTTGTTTCTTTATCCAACTCAATGGGCTCCAAACTATTCATTTTTGATATTTTTAATACATGTATATTTATTTATAAATAGGAATGTGCCACTTGCTAATATAGTGCTCACTGTATAAAACATAAAATGAAAATTATAAGTGATGAAAAAAAGAAATATAAAAAGTTATATTATTTTCTTCCAACACTCTACTTTGAACACTAATGATTTAGACCCCCATAGACTTTTAATGGCAGGATGAGGGTAGTCCTTATTCCTTGTCAGGAAGAGGAATTTTTCTTTCCATGACCGTGACCTGTCTGAATGTGTGTGTGTGTGTGTGTGTATACACTCACCCAAGTGAGATGTATGGGTAGGGTGAGCATTCAGAAGCTATAATAAATTTTCTTAGAATACCTTATTTGCTAGGAGGTACCCTTCATGTCACTTCCCAAATGGAGATTCATATTGGTAAATTATAGAGCTGAATGTTTTCTTATTCATGCTTAATATTTTTTTGGATGGCCTAGTCTCTAAAAATCATGCTATTTTTCTCTAAATGAAGTAAACTACCTATTCCAGGCACTGAGTTAGTTACATCGAGGAGAAAAGGATCCATCACAGTTAATTTGCCCACCAGAGAAACCCACTTTCATTTATTTCATGATCTATACATTCTACTTATTCCCAAATGTTCTTACTGCAACCATTACACACTAAACATTCCCAGTGTCATAGGCTATAATGTTGCAAACAAAAGGATTATGACCTCTTTCAGCAGGCTTCCTGCTAGACTGGAGCAGGAAGGGGAGATGGATTATATGGAGAAAAGGCCTTGTTTGAAAACATTAATCTTTGGTAATTAGTAATTGAGGAAGGAAATGCAACCAATACATTAAAGTTAAATGAGCTTCTGCAAAAACAATCAGTTTCGAAAGCTGATTGAGTCTGATAATGTATCCTCTAAAATAACATAATTGAAAATGTAAAATTAAAAATTCTAACAATTATTCAGTCAATCTTAAATGAAACAATCTGAATCAGAAAACTCTGAGGAGCTTGATAGATGATAAATTTATATTTTGTGCATAGGTTTTTATTTTTTTTAGTGAAAACAGTTAAAAAGTAATATTTTTTTCAGGTGCCAAGAGAAGAGACAAGCAAAAAGTATATGAACCCAGGTTATTGCTTATTTTAAATGTTTCGGACAAACTTCCCTTCCTTGTTCTTAATGCTTGTTTGTTTTTCAAAAAAAAAATCTCCATATATCACAAATGATCCATATTTATTCCTCTCATCTTTTATTTTTGTCTGTTTTATAAGTGCATGTTCTGTGTTTGGTAGAAAACTTCCAATTGAACCTGTTAAAAACTGAAACTTGTGTGTGTGTGTGTGTGTGTGTGTGTGTGTGTGTGTGTGTTTATCAATAGGCTCATTAAAAATAGTCTCTTCAAAATGTGAAAAATATAGGTGCTGAAAAGATAAAACCACTAGTTGCTAAATTTGCATTTAAAAAAGGCAAAAAAGATGTGTCAGATTTAACAAAGCCACTCCTAAGGGACCTATTTCAGAGATAAAAGATAAAAGGCCAGCAATCCACTTTACCCCCAGCAGCTCAATGAAAGTTGTGTGATTCCTATTGCTTCATGGGGTAACTACAAAGTACTTTACTCCCAGTGAATTCTGCTATTTTGTGGATTCTAAAACATCTGACTGTGGAATGAGAAAGGCCTGTTTGAGTATGATAAATGAGTTCTAAAACTGATGTGCTCAGTCCTAACATATAGCCACTGACAAACTCCAACTCCTAGTAATACCTGGACTTAAACATTCAGAGACCAAACATTCAGCACAATGAGTGGAAATTTGCATTATCATATGACTTGGCACTTTTCATGTTTCCCCAGTCTTTACCAAGTTTTCCTTGTTCATTATTTATTTCCATTGACACTGCTTATCGGAAGGGCTTCAGGTTTTATTTTGTGCTGGTCTGTTTAAAATTCTGAATCACATTAAGATATGCAAAACTAAATGACAGTTCTAATGATATTTCTGGCAACCAAGAATCATCCTTGCAGGTCACTTTAATTGTTCAATTGTCAAAGTGATACATGTCTATGAGTTGCTGAGTTGACTTTTATCTTGTTGGGAAGTCCCTGAAATCCTCACAAAAGTATTCATTAAAATTGTGGGCCAGAGTTCACTCTTGTTCCTTTTGGCAAAATGAGCTCCATGTTCAAACAACAGATGTAATGTTGAAAGTTTGCATCATTGGAGACAGGCTAGGAGACAGGTGGAAAAGTTGTAAACAGGCCTGTGAATTGCTTTGGTGGACACAGATTTACTTTGAAGATTTCCCTGAGTCTTTTTAACTTGTAAGCCACTCATGGCACAAGAAAGCAAATTTACCATGCAAACCTTATCCAGATACTAGCTACAATGGAGGGACTTCAACAAATTGAGATGTGCGATTCAGATAATTCTCTTGAATGTTTAGATAATTGCCTAAAGCTTATTTTACTCTGTAGAAAGACTTTACCCTCTTCTTCATTCCCCCTCATCTTTTCTTCTTTCTTTCATAATCCTCCCCACCCCAGGCTGATCTTTTTGTCACTCTCCAGATCACCCTCCTTTAAATCTCCCTGTTTTATCCTGAATTTCCACCTCACCTTTGAAAAGACCTTCCTGTGCTGGCAAATTCCTTAAGTCAGAATGTAATGGGTTTCCTTGTTATGCATCTCTAATGCATCCAGTGTTTTCTAGAGTCAGATCTTTGGAAACTTTATTAGCAGGTTTCTAGAAAGAAAAAGAAAAAAAGCTTTTTAAAGCAAGATTCTAATGAAGAGGTGTTGTCAGAGTGCCTACCTTCCAAATGCTGCTATGAAAAGAAAAAATATATTGACTGGCCAATGGAAAGATTCACAATTACCTGTAAATCTAAGACATTTGCCTTGCCACTGTTTCAAAATGTCAGATGAGTAACTGTGAATAACGTTTAGGATTCACATTCAAATACAATATTTCTCACATCTAACTTTCTTAAATATCTTATAATTGTTTTTTGGGGGGTGGGGAGAGTCTTTGATCTTTATGTTCAAACACAGCCTTCAAGCCCTTGGAAAACAGCAGATACGAGTCCAAATCCTTCTGATAAAAGAAATTTTATCAAACTCAGCAACTGTATCTCGATAAAAGTTGATTAAACTGTCCTGAAGAATTAGCAAAGTTCCTGGGGTTTGGATTCAGATAGTGCACTCTGGCAATCCACAAACTGCTTGCCATTAACCACATAAGGGCAGTTAGATGTAACAGTCATTCACTCATTCATTCAAAAAATACTAATGTAGGATCAATTAAATGCAAATCGAACCCTCTGTCCAAAGGACTTTAAACTCCAGAATGGGGATAAAGCATTTTCAGAAACAACTATAATGCATAGTAGAAAGTGTCACATATCCCAAAAGAGAGACAGAATGAGAGTCATGGGCAAACAAAGGAGAAAAGATACATCTACTAAATAAGGCTTCGAATGAGGTTCATTGAAGCTGGATTTCAGATGAATGGGTAAGATGTAAATATCTAGAAATATCTAGGGAGAATAATGCTGTAAACTAAGAGACCAGCTTGAACTGGTAAGTGCAATACAGGCTAAAGATCAAGTAATTTAGTTTGTTACACTGAGTTTTTGGGAAGGAGGTAGTGAAAGATTATACTGAGTTTGAATAAATTGTGATGGATCCCTGAGATTGTGAGTCAGAGAGCTTTAGTGTCTGGCTTTAGAGTTTAAATTGATTCAGTAGTTAGTATGGAACCATTAAAAGCTTATGAGCACAGTAATTTTCAATCATTTTTCAACAAATGGGGGAAAATAGTCTTTTCAACAAACAATTCTTGGAACAAATGGATCATGGACCTATACATAAGGGTTGAAACTATGAAGCTTCTGGAAGAAGCAGGAGAAAATGACCATAACTCTACTTTAGGCAAATATTTTTTTTAAATATATTTTTATTGATATTTTACAGAGAGGAAGGGAGAGGGATAGAGAGCTAGAAACATCGATGAGAGAGAAACATCAATCAGCTGCCTCCTGCACACCCCCTATTGGGGATATGCCCGCAACCAAGGTACATGCCCTTGACCGGAATCGAACCCGGGACCCTTCAGTCCGCAGGCCGACGCTCTATCCACTGAGCCAAACCGGTTTCGGCACAAATATTTTTTGATTAGACACAAAATGTGTGATACCTAAATGAAAATATTGACTAAGTTGGACATAATCAAAACTAAGAATGTATTATTTAAAGTTAAAAACACCAGTACAGAAATGTATAGACAAGATATATTGGAAGAAAATATTTACAAATCATTAATCTAATAAAGGACTTGTATCTAGAAAAAAATAATGTGCTCTTACAACTAGATAATATTTATTAAGAAATGAGGAGATTTGAATAGGTATTTTACTGAAGGAGACATACAAATGGCTATTACCAGAAAAGATGCTCAACCTCATTAGGCGTCAGAGAAAAGGAAATAAAAACCACAATGAGATAGAACATCACACCCACTAGAATGGTTATAATCAAGACTGTAAAAAACACGGGTAAAGATGTAGAAAAGTTGGAACTCATACACTACTGTATGAAATGCAAAATTGTGCTGTCACTGTGGAAAACAGTCTGGCAGTTCTTCAAATAGTTAGGTATAGGGTTACCATATAATCCAGGGGTCCTCAAACTTTTTAAACAGGGGGCCAGTTCACTGTCCCTCAGACTGTTGGAGGGCTGGACTATAGTTTTTAAAAAAACTATGAACAAATTCCTATGCACACTGCGGGCCTGGGACGAGTCGGCTGCTAAGCAGGACAGGCAGCGGCACCCGGCAGGCCGGATAAATGTCCTCGGCGGGCCGCATGTGGCCCGCGGGCCGTAGTTTGAGGACGCCTGATATAATCCAACAATTCCACTTCTAAGTATATACCCAAAAGAGATGAAAACATATGCCCACTAAAAACTTGTCAATATATTTTTACAGCAGCATTGTTCGTTAGCCCCGAACCAGAAACAATCTAACTATTTACCAATTTCTGAATAAAAAAAAATTGTGGTATATCCATACAATGAGATATTATAAACTATTCATAAATTCTACCACAGGACTAAATCTTAAAAATGTTATGCTAAGAAGCCAGACTGAAATGACCACATATTGCATGATTCCATTTATACAAAATATTCAGAAAAGGCAAATCTATAGAAACAGAATTATATTTGCCAGGGGCTGCAGCGAGGGAATGGGATTAATTATGAACATGCATAGGTGTCTTTTAAGTAGGGATGCTAGGAATGTTCTAAAACTGGATTTTATGATTGTTGCACAGATTCATAAATTACTAAAAGTTATCAAATTGTACATTTAAAATAGGTGAATTTTATGGTATGCAAATTATACTTCAATAAACCTGCTTTAAAAAGTTTACAAGAGAAATACATAGATAATAGGCAGAACTGTGTTTTAGAAATTAACTCTGGTAGGAAATGTGTAGCATTGATGGGAGTGGGGAAAAGCCGGGGTGTAGAGATCTAAATGCATATGGTAGAGCTCCAATTATTATAGAGCAAAGAAAATACACGAGCTTTGTTGTCCCACAAGCCCGATTTGACTCTGATATATGTCCTTGGGCAAAATGCAGGCATCTCTAGTCCTCTATTTTCTTTTCTGTAATATGGGAATAATAATGCCTACCTCTTAAGGGTGTTGACTGTATTGAATACATGAGATCATTTTATAAAACTCTGAACACAGAGCCTGACACTCAGGCAAGAATAATCAATGAATATCATTTCTTCCCTCTTTCTTGTGATCCTCTCCCTTCTTAGGTAATAGCAAAGAAAGAAAAGGGGTATATGTTAGTTAACATTTCCTGAATTTTCCAGAACAATTTTGATTGTATTTTAAATTGTTCTCATAGATGAACATTCATATTTATCACTTCTTATGGCTCTACCTTTGATTCCTAAACCACAGTCTTACAATCCGAAGCAGTAGAATTTATTTCACTTATTAAAATGTTGCCTATTTTTCTCTACTTTTATGTCTTCCAGATACAAAAGGAACCCAGGTTTGATGTAGTTAGTGAAATAATACAAAGCAGAGATGCATAAACACAACACTAATCTTTGACACAGTCCCTCCTTCCAAATATAGCCACTTGTGGTAGTCAGTGGTATGCATTCCTCTCTCCTTTTATATACACATAAACCCACATACATGTCTTAGGGAAAGGTTTTATTTACTTATTTTTCTGGAAAGAGAATGGTTCAAAACATGTTATTCTACATCTTGCTTTTGTAAACTTAATATAGTATAAATTTTTTCACAATCCTTGTTTATCATATTTCTTAAGATGAAGACCAATGAACATAATTCCCTCCCTTTCTCTGCTTCCCTTTCAGTATTGCTCTTTGCTTTCACCTATAAATTTAAGTTTTATATAAATGACTTCTAGACATTCTTCTAAGAAGAAAGCTTTTGGTCATTTTAATTTTAAGGAACTGGATTAGGGACAAGATACAGTGAAAAAAATTTTCAGTCATCCAATAGAGTTAGAAATCTGAGCTCATTTCTCTGCAATAACTCCTCATCACATAACATAATTCTCTTTCTCTTGTCAACCTCCCTTCTTGGTGTATAGATTTTTTTGTGTGTGTTAAGGGTAACCTCACATCATCCTCTTACTTTGGCATGACAAAGTATATATATAGAAACCTTTAGAAAAAGCAGTAAAAGTAATGGTTAAGAACCCTAACTTTTGAGGTCAGAGTGATCTGAGTTCACATTTTTCCTCTTTACCTACTACTAACACATAATCTTACCTCTCTAAAACTTATGGCATATATTAAAAATGGAAATAACAGCATCAAACTCATGTAATTATAAAGATTAAATGGAAACTGAATATATATCATTGGGTTCAATAATGGTCAAATTAATAAATGAGGATGAGCCCAGCTGGTGTGGCTCAGTAGTTGAGCATGGACCTATGAACAAGGAGGTCAGAACTCAATTCCTGGTCAGGGCACATGCCCAGGTTGCAGGCTTGATTCCCAGTGGGGGAGTGTGTGCAGGAGGCAACCAACCAATGATTCTCATCATGGATGTTTCTCTCTCCCTCTCCTTTCTGTAATAAATAAAAATACATAAAAAATAAATAAATGAAGATGAAACTGAAAAAGGGAGGTATTTTAGATATAAGATCTTGGAAAGGGAGGAGACCTTTGGGCTCTCTCTAAACCTTTGGCAATTAAGGTTTTGCTGTTCTTAAACTTCGGTTGCTTCTTAGATGCCCAGTCAGTCCCTTCCTGTCTTGGGTACTCTTGGACTTACCTTGTAGACATGTTCAAATTCTTCCTGCCTTCTTTGGCAAACTTGTTTTATCTTAAATAAAAAACCCCAACCTCTACATTATGCTAAGTGAAATAAGCCAATCAGAGAAAAATAAATATCACATGATCTCATTCATTTATGGAATATAATGAACAACATAAACTGATGAACAAAAATAGATCCAGAGACAGAGAAACATCGATCAGACCATCAAACCTCAGAGGGAAGGTAGGGGAGGGTGGGGGTAAGCGGGAGAGATCAACCAAAGAACTTGTATGCATGCATATAAGCCTAACCAATGGACACAGACAACAGAGGGGAGGGCATGAGTCGGGGGGGATGGGGGGTAATGGGGGAATAAGGACACATATGCAACACCTTAATCAATAAAAAAAAAATTAAAAAAAGAAACTAAAAACAAACAAACATAAAAACAACAACACCCCAACCTCTAAATTTGAAGTAACAATTAATTGGTGCTAATGGAAAATAGCCAAAGTCCCACCTTTAATGTCTAGTTGAGAACTAACAATGCTCATTTCCCCATAGTTGAAGTCCAAACCTTTACTGCAGGGTGTCTAAAAGATCACTTGAGCTAAGAACCATATTTCTGATCAAGTCAGTTCCCTAAGGAAATCTTGGGGAGAGATTGACGCTGACACAAAGATATGTACCCTGTTTCCCCGAAAATAAGACACGCTAGGTCTTATTTTCAGGGGATGTCTTATTTTTCCATGAAGAAGAATACGGTACACATTTATTGTTAAATGAAAATAAAGGAAATTTATTACCTGTATACGGTACAGTAGTACGGTAGTTGTCAACACAAACCAGACAAACTGTGAATTTACTCATTTATTCAATGACAATCATGTCATCATCTTCTGGAACATCATCATCACAATCCAATTCCTGAATTTCCTGGTGAATTTCTTGTGACTCCATTTCTTTCAGAATCAGTGGACCAAATCTCTCATGTTTCGCAATAGCACTGTCTTTAAATGAGTACTTCTTGTCAAGGTAGCCTGCTCGCAGTGCATTTGCAATGCAACTGTCAGTGATTTTCTCCCATGAATTCTTCACCCAAGTCACAACTTCTTGCAGTTTTGGTTTCACAAAGTTTCCACGCTGATTTCTCTCCATTCTATTTTCAATGTAGTCATTAATTTCCATGCGCAAATTGTCTTTGAATGGCTTGTTTATTGCAATATCAAGAGTCTGGAGATAGGCCGTCATTACTGCGGGAATCATTATCTGATCTATTTTTTCTTTTGTGAAGAAATATCTTCATGTCTTTAGCGCGGTGAGTGCTGGCTGCATCCCAGAATAGCAGACCTCTTTGGCTCCCTCGCATAACAAGCAGCAGCATTAAATCGACCCACTTCCTTATAACTGCTTGTGTGGCCCAGGCTTTTTCAGTTTCAAGAATAAAAACGCCCAAAACACGTTCAATCTTTTCCTTCTTGCCCTTAGAAATGATTAAAGGTGGGATTTTAGTGCCATCCAGATGAATTGCCAAAATACAGGAAACACGTGCACTTTCGTAAGCAGTGGAGGGAATGTACGCTAAGGAGGCACCCCGCTGTTCAATTGTTGTTTGAGATGATTGGCCCATAAACACTGCAGTTTCATCCATAGCAATCATGTTGGAAAGATTGTATTTAGAGAAGTCAGCATCATCAATAAAGGACTTGAATGCAAGTGCTCGCTTAATAACTTGAGTATCTTCCAACCTAAACAATGTTGGTAGATCTTCTTAAAGACAGTTCACTTCACTGAAGGAAATTATCCAGCCAGTGTTGTGATGCTTTGAAGTCTTTGGGGGCTATGTCAAACTGTGGTGCCATTGCAAGGGCAAATACTTGAATCTGAGCCCTATTCACAACCAAAACCTTTGCTCTCCTGTCAACAACCCATTCACAGATCAGGTCTTCCAGCTCGGAAAATAATGGTTGCCGACCTGATCCACACTTGCGCTTTTTAGCATTTCCCTTGTCCACTTGTTCAATGAGGTTACCATACTCTGCTCGCCATTTTTGGACCAATCGGATACTCAACATCTTCTCTTTGCAGAAAGCAGTAAGATTTTGGCCCCAAGAGTCTTCCACGATTCCTTTCTTGTACTCCACGGAGTAGCTTTTTCTTTTTGCGCTCATTTCTAGGGGTAAAAAAAAAGGAATTGGGGTATCAAGGTGGGGGGAGGGGAATCACTCAAAATGACACAGGGGGGATCAGAGGGGGGAATCAAAATGGCACAGGAGAATCAGAGGGGGGATTATCATTTTAGTAACCCCTTTTGATCCTCCTGTGTCATTTTGATTGTCCCCTCTGATCCTCCTGTGTCATTTTGATTGTCCCCTCTGACCCTCCTGTGTCATTTTGATTGCCCCCTCTGATCCTCCTGTGTCAGTTTAAGTGATCCCCCTCCCCCCACCCCTGTGCCACTGAACACCTTCACCAGACATCCCCCCTACCCCTTTATCAGACATTTACCCCCTGGGGCCTGCCTGGGGACTGTCACTGGGCTTGCTGGGGCCTGGATCTGGGCTGGAGCAGGGTCTGCCACTGACTGAGAACCTTCAGTCATCATGAAGGCGGCCATGAGCATCAGGTAGTGTCACCAGAGACAGACCAGCACTCACCACCTTCGCTGTGTCCCGTCCGCTCTAATCCTCCTGTTCTTCTACACGCATCTGCGAAAGTCTCCTCCTCTCTCCCGGCCTGTGCTCACCGCTCACTCCAACCTCCTCTCCGCCTCCACACAGCAGTGACATCAGGACTCCGCGTAACGTCGCTGGTTGCTAGACGCCAGTCGGGGCGGCCCTAGCGACCAGTTTACGGTAAATTAATTTTCATTCTGAGACAGAGCCTGGGGCCTTATTTTCGAGGGATGCCTTATATTTCACTCAGAAGGAAACCTGTAAGTAGGTCTTATTTTCGGAGGATGTTTTATTTTCGGGGAAACATGGTATCACACAACTAACAAAAGAAAGAAGAGCAAAAAGTGAGATAAAAGATGAAGAAGGAGAGGCTGTTAATGGAAGCCTGTATGATATGAAGCAAATTGCAATTATCTGCATTCAGTTCCTTCAGTTGAAAACTGAGGTTGGTGCTTATTATCTGTACAGTTGTTAGAGCTAAACATCATTATTTATATAAAGTGACTAGTATACAGTAGGCAATCAATACATCTAAGTAATATTAAATATGTATTTTTAGATAGTAGTATACATTTTCAAATACATAATAGTCTTCCTGAGAAATTAATGGGAAGATAAACTCATGGTAGATCAAATGTAAACCTCGATTCCTGCCTCCTGGGTGCTGGTGAGACCCATTAAACTTCATTTAGAAGGCGGGAGGGAGAGGGGGAATGTAATGCTTTAACAGAAATCCAAAAAACAAAATATGATTCTAGCAGTGAGAAGGGAAGTAGGGAGAGAGAATCAAGAAGTTTAAAACAAAAGAAAACACTAAGAGAAGACCGAATCAGTGTACGTGCTTTGGCACAAGAGACCAAAGAAGAGATAGGGCTTAAGAGACTGCAGGAAAGAAGTAAAGGATTTGGTGACAGCCTGGATAAGGGGGAAGAAAGAGATGCCGTGTGTTTAAAAGATATATGTGATAAGTAATTCCCCAATTCTGGCAAAGAAGCTAAGCAAGCGATGCCTTCTTTACAATGAAAATAAATTGATCTACATAAAGCTAACTGTATTTACTCAATGCATATTACTACTGCTCAAAGAGGGGAGGGAACACATTTTAAGTAATGTTGGGAAGAAGAGAAAAATGTATTATTTGCTTGTCATCAGTGGGGAAAAATTACCACAAAGTGTTCAGATTTGGCTCAGTATAGTAGTTATATAAAGTTTGATTTGAATAACAGATTAATTATTCTAATCTCTACACTATGCTAACTAACTGTTTTGTTTTTTATTTTTTTATTTTTCACATGTATTACTTCCCTTAGCTCTTTAGGAACTGTTAATGCTTTCTTTAGAGAAGCCAGGAAGGTAGGAGAAATTTGTGACAAATGAAGGCAAGGATTAACTTTTAGAATTCCATTACTCTTTAATCTGCATTGTTTTATGTTTTACAATCCTATATAATCTGAAGAAAAATGAAGGAAACTATTATCAGTATGAACTTACTTGTTGTAGATAACCAAGAAAACCTTAATACTTTGTTGATTCATTTCTATAAAAATAATAGTGGATTTATAGATGGTTAAGATACCATAAGATATTTGCTTACTGAATTTTCTTTTCTATTTAAATAGGAAGGGCAGCTGCAAGAAAAATTGTTGTGTCTGCTTAGAGAGTAGCAGAGGATTCAATCCTGGACTGAATTCCAGATTTATTCGGTCTCCAATCTTTATGAAAGGTAATATAAAAATCAATTAAACCTCACTATTTAGCACTCTACAAAAATTATAAAACAATGGTAAACTGTTTTGTTTGTACAATCCCAAGTGTTTTATTTTGCCACCTCATTCTCCCCACCCCTCACCCCAAACACATACTTAATTATTAATTGTTCTGAATTTCACTGACATGCTGGCTGGCATTCAGAACCTTAGCATGTAATCCAAAAAAGCACAGCATTGTACCTATTGACTGGTAAATTATTTGACTTAACTTCATTTTTGCTTTCACATCTTGACTAGACCTGTCATTATCTCTCCACAAGGCTGATTAAAACAGAAAGAAAAGGAAAGGAAAGAAAGGAAAAGAATTAGATAAAATGTGTAAACTCAAAAGATCTACTTGAAAGTCCAGGGTGATGTCATTATTCCTGATCTTGATGTAATAAAAAATTATCTGAATCCACTAGCCAATATATCGCTAGTCTCCTTTGTCAAGTAAAAGGAGAAAAGAAGGCATGCTAAGAGATCAGCAAGACAAAGGCTCAAAACCCAGAAATGTAGGGCACTAAATGCATTACCTTACTTGCTTGTAATAGTCATCAAGAGCACACCAAAGGTTAAGCTCAGAAGAGTTGAACTCCTTAATCAGGCATAGGATAGTTTACTTGGAAAATATAAATGAATACAAGGAAGCAAGAAATAGTGTTAACAGCCCTTACTTGTAAAAGTCCATGATAAATATTGTTTTATATAGAATTTATTGCTTTTTTTATGTTTTGATCAAACTACCGCCCTTATCTTTATCACTCCATCTTTTCTTGGTGTGGTCTGTGACTAGAATTCCATTTCAACCTTAGCCTGCAGTTAAAATACAGTATCAAAGGACTCATTGGCCCTGTTTCCTGTTTTCTGTGGGTAATTCCATTCATTTTTCTTACAAGGTAAATGTGAAGAAAGGAGTGAAGACTGTGAAGAGAATGCCCATACAGGAAATAGGGAAAATGTTACCGAAACACTAAGGAAGTTTACACCCTATTTGTGGTAGAAAGTGAACTCCACCTCACTTATCTAATTCATCTAAAAGATTTTTTACCCTAGCCAACGTGAAGTGTGTGTGTGTGTGTGTGTGTGTGTGTGTGTGTGGTGAGAACATTTAGGGTTTAGAGATATTCTTCACAATGTCTCATCTTTTCCTTCCCATCAGTCAAATGTCCAAAGTTCTTCTCACCCGACCTCCTTTATCTCTAAAATCTCCTGAGATAATGCAGACTTTAGGTGGGTGGTCTTGAGCATATTCTAGATTTCTCTCAAGGGCAAAGTCCTCTAGGTAAAAAGGAAGGTGTTACTGCCTGCCTCCTTAGTACTTGTCTTGAGGCAATTTTTTTTTCCTTTTTATTTCCCCACTTTATTGAGGTACAATTGACTAATATAATTGTACAAATTTAAGAGGTATAATATGATGATTTGATATGAATATCACAATAGAGTTAGTTAACACATCCATCGTGTCACATAATCACTATTGTGTGTGTGTGTGTGTGTGTGTGTGTGTGTGTGTGTGTGGTGAGAACATTTAAGATCTATTCACTTAGCAAATTTCAAGTATACAATATAGTACTGTTAACTATAATCACCATGTTATACATTACATCCCCAGGACTTATTCATCTTATACCTGAATGTCTGTGTCCTTAGACCCACAGCTCCCTATTTCCCCCATCCTCAGCCCCTGGCAACCACTATTCTAACCTCTGTTTCTATGTGTTTGATTTTTTTTTTTTTTTAAGATTCCACATGTAATTGAGATCATACAGTATTTGTCTTTCTCTAACTTATTTCACTTATCATGATACCCTTAAGGTTCGTCCCTTTTGTCTTATCTGGCAGGATTTCCTTCTTTTTTATAGCTGAATAATATTCCATCACATACCTATTCTACATTTTCTTTATCCATTCATTCATTGATGGACACTTCGGTTTTCATGTCGTGGCTATTAAGAATAAGCTTCAATAAACAGAAGAGTGCAGACATCACTTTGAGATAATGCTTTTATTTTCTTCTTTCTACAAGTGGTACTCCTGGATCATATGGTGGTTCTATTTTTAAGTCTTTGAGGCAATTCTGTACTGTTTTCCAGAGTGGCATCACCAGTGCCAACAATTATCTCTTTTTCTCTTTTTTAAAGTAATAACCATCCTAACAGATGTGAAGTACCATCTCATTGTGGTTTTGATTTGCATTTCCCTGATGATTAGTAATGTTGAGCACCTTTTCATGTTGTCTATTTGTAAGTCTTCCTTGGAAAAATATTTATGCAGGTCTTCCCCCCACCCTCTTCTTTCTTTCTTTCTTTCTTTCTTTCTTTCTTTCTTTCTTTCTTTCTTTCTTTTTTTTTTTTTTTTGCCAATGAGTTGTATGAGTTCTTTATACATTTTGAATATTTACCTCTTATCAGAGGTTTGGTTTGCAGATATTTTCCCCATTCCTCATTCCTTAGGGTGCTTTTTTATTTTGTTGATGGTTGTCTTTGCTGTGCAGAAGTGTTTTAGTTTGATGAAGTTCACTTGTTTATGTTTTTTAAATATATTTCTTATTGATTTCAGAGAGGAAAGGAGGGGAAAAAAGAGCAATAGAAACATCAATGATGAGAGAGATAGAAAACATGAATTGATTGTCTGCCTCCTGTACCTACTTCACTGGGGATCAAGCCTGAAACCCGGGCATGTGCCTTTACTGGGAATCGAACCTTGATCTCCTGGTTCATAGATAGATGCTCAACTACTAAGCCACACCGGCCGGGCTGTTTTTGTGTTGTTACTTGTTTGACATTTAAAATGCTGGCACATATGACTGGTAGAAAGCAAGCAGGAAATATAGGGTAGTCATTTTCCTGATTATTTTTGTTTACTCGCTATTTTTTTTTTTACCCTGAGTAGCAGCTCTTCAAGTCATTCACACTACTTTGCAGGTTCTCGCTAAGAAAAAACACACAAATGTATAAAGTCCTAAATAAAAGAATAAATGTCAGAAACCTGTAACCCCATTGAACAGTTAAACTTTTTCTAAATACCAAAATATTAAACCTAAATAAGGTCATGTTGATTGAGGAAAAAACAATAAACTACCACAAAGCAGTCTGGACCTTCCTTTTTACTCTCCATCTAGTTTGCCTTTTTTTTTTTTTTTTTTTTTTTTTTTTTTTACTGTGGCTGGAGCGATGGCTCTAATTGGTCTCCTTTCTTTTGGATAATCCTTTCAAATCCATCCTGGCTGCTGACAGTAATCTTTTAAAACTGTGGAATTAATCCTGTCATTCCCCAACATCAACGTTTTCTGTGCCTACCAATTTCCTTCAGGATGCACTTCAACCTCCTGACCCTGGCATACAGAGCTCTAGGCCTAGGCACATGGACAGCCTCATTTCCCAACAGCCTCATCTCTCCCTGTATTTTCCCCAACCTCCAACAAATCCTAAACATGTTACAGGGCCCCTTTCAATTTCTCAGATACGCTCATCTTTCTCTGACCTCTGGGGCTTTTTAATGTTTTTCTGCTATCATCTTTATTACCAAGTCACTTTTTTATTTATCCAGTCATTCATGATTCATCATCTCCTCTGCACAGCCTTCCCTTCCCCTCTCTTCCTCAATCTCAGATTAGTTTAGTTCATTGCCCTCAAAGCTCTCATAGCATCTACTGATTTGGGTCTTGTTTTGTAAGTAATCATGGTACTCCTTCTAGCATGAGAGTATTTTGAGGGCAACAATACAGTTCTTTCATCTTTAGGCATTGTACAGAATACATATTCAATAAATATTTGCTAAATGGCATAATTAGGGAGGCTGTATCTTAGAAATAATAACCACACTTTATAGAGTACTTATTAAATACCAAGAACTGTGTGTGAATTGTTAAATTTATATCATCTCAAAAATTCTCTCCCTGGCTGGGTAACTCAGTTGGTTGGAGCATCATTGGATATGCCAAGGTTTCAGGTTCTGTCCAAGGTCAGGGCATATACAAGAATCAACCAGTGAATGCATAAATAAATGGAACAACAAATCTCTCTCTCTCCAAATCAATAAACAAAAAAATTCTCAAAGAAGTTCACTATTATCCTCCTCATCTTAATAAATGAGAAAATTAAAAAATAACAAAGAAGCAAAAATAGAATTCTGTTCTGTTGTGCGTGAGTATACTTTCTATAAAAGACTGCTAAGTAGAATACATTGAATAAACTGTAGTAAATTATTTCCTGAAAAATATTACAATCCAAACTTTTCTCAGCCATTGAAAATGACCAACGTTAAATGCTTCTCATAGAAAGGGCTTAGTCTTCATCCTGAACTTAGGAGGCCAGGAGGAAAAAGTGTGGGTAGAATAGAAGATTACAGAGGAAACAGTTTTACTCTGAAATTAAAGATGAAAATGTGTAGGACCAAACGGGAAGAAAGAATTACTAGGTAAATACCTCAAGTGGAAGTTTCCTAGATCTTTTAAGGCTAGCACCATTGTAAAATTAAAAGTCCCTCTTCCCATTTTCTCCTATATCATTCCCAGATTTCCTTTTCTAGTTATTGACTATATAGGATTTAAAATGTTGACAGTAACCCCCATAGAAGTATAATGATTTTAGACTTGTCTTTAGAATTGTACTCAGGTTAAAGAATATGGTCCCTCTGGGGCTCCTTGTCATTTACTATGTTAACATCAAATTCTGAGCCATAAATAGCACACCAGTCAAACTTTCCAATGAGAGCAGCCCTTTATACTGCCCTATTCCATACTTGCATAATACAGGATGTGTCGATGATCAAACAGTCATGGACATCACTGTCTGTTTCCCCAAGTTCCATCAACCAAAGTGGGATGGGTTACACAACCAAAACATTTACACTGTTATTTGTGTCTTACTATGTTTAGTTTTGGATCACACATTTTAGTACATCAGCCCTCCTGTTTTCAAAAGAGAAAACAAGAAAATATTCAAGCAGGTTAGCCTTTTTCTGACATTTGGCAAGCTTTGGGTACTTATTTCCTGCTCTAATTTTTCAGCTACTTTTAAATCTGTTTGTTACTGTGGTAGGTTTTTAGTAACAGACATCTCCTTGGTTATTTGTGCAGAAAAACGTCTAGGACTACACAATGTAGTCATTCTCAGCCTGGTAGTATGTGGCCTACCTATTGGTAGAAGACAGTTTTCAAGTGCTTATTTTTTTTTCTAGTCTTTAAATCCAAGTCAAAATTGATTAAACCTCAAGCATTTATAAAGCATACATTTTATTTAATTATATATATATGCATATATTTTTGTTAATCCTCACCTGAGGATTTATTTTCCATTGATTTTTAGAGAGAGTGGAGGAGACAGAGAGAAACATCAATGTGAGAGAGACACATCAATTGGTTGCCTCCCACACACCGAGGCGGAGGATTGAACCTGCAACCGAGATACATGCTCTTGACCTGGGATCCTTCAGTCTGAAAGCTGACACTCTATCCACTGAGCCAAAACGGCTAGGGCTAATTATATATTTTAATTCATAACTCATTTGATATGCCTAATAATAATAGTTACCATTCACATTTGTGCCAGCTCTGGATTAGTCTCTTTATAAACTTTGCTGTATTTTAGTCTCACAATAATTCTGCAAGAAGAGTATCTTACCTTCCTCCCCATTTGATAAGCCAGTCTATGATTCTGTGAAGTTAGGATAGTTGCCTAAGGTCACCTAATCAGTGTTTTGAGGTCAATGTGGACCTAAAGACTATATTCTTCACATTAAAAAAACAATAAAGAGAAAGCGGGCATGTGAACAAAGTGTTATGTTGGCTCAGATGAGGAGAGGTCCTTTTGATATGGGGAATTAGTTAAGTTTATAGAATATGGATATTTGTGAAATATCTTATGTATATGGAAATGATTTGAGGCATACCTTAGAGATCAAGCAGAGCTAGAGCAAAGGTAATGGATGAGAAATACTCAAAATATCTTGGATTAGAGTGAATGGTCAGACTAGTTGGACTAAAATGGTAAGGTAGATACTGGGAAAAACTAGAGTTAAGACTCAAAAGTAAATTGAAGCCATGTAGACCTGCTTCATGAGACTGAATCAGTAGGAAGGTAGGAGGTATCAAGAAGGAAGAGACTCGAAATAGTTTTCAAAGGTTAAAAGGATTTTTGCCATAGAAGCCTATACCAAAGTGTAATGAAAACACTTGTTTTCCTTTATTCACTTACTCACAGAATACTCTGTACTCCAATTTCATGGGGATTTTCCCACATGCAGTGATTCTGCACGACCAGCCCTATATTCTATAATCAATTCATTTCTGACACTAGCTGTGAGAGCATCAGGTTCCACAAATTGAGTGCTCACTCCCACACATTTCCCCCCAACACCCTATTTCAGACACCAATTGCAAATCCAGGTTGTTACCTGGGCTTCCGAACGGCTGGTGACAAATCAGACATTTCCCTGCCCCCTCCCTTGGTTTAGATTAATTTGCTAGAGCAGGTCACAGAACTCGGGAAAACAGTTTGCATACTAGATTACCAGTTTATTACAAAATACATTAAAGGGTAAAGATAAACAGTCAGATGAAGAGGTACATAGGGAGAGGTCTCGAAGGGTCCCAAGCACAGGAGCTTCTGACCCTGTAGAGTTTGGGGGTGCCACTCTCCTGGTATGTGGATGTGTTCTTGTTCACCAACCCTGAGGCTCTATGAACTCCACAGATATAACAAGGCCTAGATGAGAATCCACATGGAGTGAGCAGTAGAGAATCCACATGGAGTGAGCAGTATGAGATATTTTTTTCAATACAAATGTAATTATTTGGCACTTGAATGTGGGGATGATAGCATTAAAAACAAAACAGAAGTTGGGCAGTTTAAAGTGGTGAGCTCTGGATATCCTAAATTTATAGAATGGATAAGTGGGTGAACCACAGTCACATAGGTGGATAGATCTCCTAACAACTGCTTCCATGCTCAACTCCATTCTGCTTTTCTACCAATCCCTGACACCATCCTTTAGAAAAGAATATTTAAAAGGTTGTATAATACCAATCCCTGGGCCAGCTTGTGGACAGAGTACAGAGCAAGACAACAGGAACCATTATTAATCTTTACTGGAACACAGAGATGGTTCCACAGAGATGGTGCCAAGAAAATGTCAAGAATATTGTATTGGCATTCTGTGTGAAATTAACATATTTTGTTATAACCAAACACAATCACAATGTTTTGATAATGAGATCTCAAAGTTCAGATGAATCTTTATGGTAGAAAAGGTTAAAATAGAAATGTAAAAGCAATGGTTTGGGTTATATCTGCTCTTTCAATACTCATAATCATTAATAATTCTCAGACACTTATTATATGCCAGGCATAATTCTAACACTGTGTGTAAAATAACTCACTTTATCCTCATAGTAAACTCATGAAAAATTCAATTCTATCAGGCCTATTTCACAGAAAAGGAAGCTAAGACTCAGAGATAAAGTAACTTGCATAGACTCTCAGAGTACTCAGATTGGAGCAGGCTTCACGTTCAGGTTTCTCTGAGTCTAAAACCTTTTTCACAACTCACAGTAAGCTATTTAATGCCCACAACTATTTTATCTGACATGACTTAGGGTAACGAGCATTTTTTATTGACATTTTATAATTGGCCACATTACTCTAAAACTTGAGAGTGTTCCTCTACTATTTTCCATGGAAATATGGAAATATGAAAGATAAAGAATATATTTAACCTCCTTGTTTTATGGATAAGAAAACAGAGGGTAAGTGATTTTAACAAAGACACAATTTATTATATGAAGTAAATAAACATTCACCAAAGCCATATTTATATGATCCAGCAATTCCTAAATGATTATCTATCAGCCTGTTTTCCTCAAAATATACTCTATTTCAGTTATAAAGGGTATTTTCTTTTAAAGCTAGCTACTCACCTATTCTTAAAACACACCCATACAAAACAAAAACAAAAAAAAACAACTTCTCTTTTCCTGATGATTCTAGAGCCCATTTTTCTGTCAGTAACAAAAAGTGGAAAAAACCTCTAATCTTCCTTTTCCAATATCTCTCTTTGAATTCCCTGAGAAATTGATGGGTAAAACATTGACAGCTATGGCGTCTAACAGAAATAATTAAAGGAAAATAATTCCACAAAATAAGAATGAGAGCATTCTTAACCGTGTGTAGAACTGGAGAACACGGGCCCTGGTGTTTCACGAATACTGCCCAGCTGAACCGTTGTAGTGGGGCCTCCTAAAGCAACCCACACGGTCCAACAGTGTAGCAGGGGTCCTCAAACTTTTTAAACAGGGGGCCAGTTCACTGTCCCTCAGGCCGTTGGAGGGCCGGACTATAGTTAAAAAAAAACAAAACAAAACTATGAACAAATTCCTATGTACACTGCGGGCCCGGGACGAGTTGGCTGCTAAGCAGGACAGGCAGCGGCACCCGGCGGGCCGGATAAATGTCCTCGGCGGGCCGTAGTTTGAGGACGCCTGGAAGGAATAGCAACATGGTTAATGCAACGAAACCACGCATAACTCAGGGGTTTGGGAGTGCAAAGATGAGTTAGGCAGAGCTCTCGCCTTCAAAGGGCTCACAGTCTAATATGTAAACTAATAGGTTACTGTACAGTATTAACATGTCTATGCAAATTTTAGAACATTATTTAAAATGATCATACATTCTTTGAGAGCCCCACCATTGAAAGATGTGATCTCTTTCTTTTCTCCTTCACTCTGGCCTAAACTGTGACCATTTTGAATGCAAGGGGAATCTTGCTGTCTTGTTCTGAGTCCAGCTTTCAGATAACGGGCCGCTTCCTGCCATGGTACCTGGGAGGTTACACTGCCATATAAGAAGCTCTTTTTGTCCTGTTAGAGGCATCACATAGAGAGCTGTTCAGTCCACAAAGAGAAAAACAGGGGTTCTTCTGAGCCCTGCCTTTCACCCACCCCATCAAGGTGCCAACTTGTGAGTGAAACCCTGTTAGATCCTCAAACCTGCCCAGCCACCAGCTGAAGATCACCAAGTAAACATGTTGTGTAAAGAACTGGTCAGCCTGGCCTGTGTTGCTCAGTGGTTTAGCATAGATCTATGAACCAAGAGGGTCATGATTCGATTCCTGGTCAGGGCTCATGCCTGGAGGTTGTGGGCTCAATCCCCAGTGTGGATGGGGGATGTGCAAGAGGCAGCTGATCAGTGATTTTCTCTCATCATTGATGTTTCTATCTCTAGTCCTCCCTCTCCCTTCCTCTCTGAAATCAATAAAAACATATATATATATATATATATATATATATATATATATATATATATATATATTTATTTTTTTAAAGAACTGCCCAGTTGAGCACTGCTCAAATTCCCGACTCACCAAATCATGAAATATAATAAAATGTTGTCATTTTAAGCCACTAACTTTTGGGGTTGTTTGTTACACGGCAACATATAATCAGAACAAAGGGGGTGCTTAATTCTGACTCAGAAATACTCCTCAAATGGGGTTGAAATCTAAGTATGGTTTTGAAGGATGAACAGGGATTACCCAGGCAACAAATGGGGGAAAAGCACTTTAGGTTGGTGGGAGAATGTAAGAGAAGACAAAGGAATTTGAGTTTGGTGTGTTAGAACTTCTCAATATTTTGTAGGAAAAATACAAAACAGAATAATGAATGGGGGTTGGGGGGATTAGACTAGAGAAAGATGAATCAAAAAAGAAAAGATATCACATGTTAACCACTTTGTACTAGTCATATTTATATATTTCTATGGAAAATGGTTAGAATTTATTTTAATAATCTAAAAAAGATTTTAAAAGTATGAAATAAAGGTCAAGTAATTTAAAACCTTGAATTGTGTAAGAAATGGGTAGAATGAATGTAGAAGGAAGGATTAAGAAAGAGTATTGACTAAATCTCAGTTTTTAGATTTAGCAATTGAATGGATACCACCAATTGAAAAATGGAATAGGAAGAAGGGTAACTTGGGCTACTAGATTTCAAATTCATTTTTTGGATGTATTTACGTTGAACATCTGTGAGTTTTTAAGGTGGAAAGAGATGCTCAGTCAGCAACAGGATGAAAAGATTCTAAGCTTACGAATCACATGAGGGTTCTCTCTTATTTTACACACACACACACACACACACACACAAAAAAAAATATTGGAGTTGTGAATGTGTCGATGGTGGTTGAAACAAAGTGCAAAGATGAAACTACCCATAGAAAGCAAGTAAAGTGAAAATTATGAATACATACAAGAACAAAACAAGATTATAAGGGGCGGGAACAAGGAAAATTTTAAATAAATAAACTGATAAGATCCAGTCTGTAAAATATGTCATAGAAGTCATGTTGAGAACTAGATTATTCACTTTACTTGCTTAAAACTCACTTTACCTACCCTATCCACCCAATAATCGACTTTATTTCAGTGAACCTTGGATTGAGCTACTAATAATATCTAAATGTTATGTAAATCTAAATAGCTATGGATTTAAGTCTGGGGATGACTAGACTATAAGTATATATAATTACATTTTTCTTACATGTGTATATTTATTCTATTCTGTTCACATGAATGCTTTTAAAATAGACCTTTCACCACTGTAATATGAAAAATTATCTACTTGCCTTCACACTGAATTATCAAATGAGTCATAACTTTTTTCAATTCAATATCACAAGCCAAAAGAAACACCAATAGTCAGAATTAATTTTACCTTATTAAGTAACAGCATGTCTCTACATTATAAAAAAAAGTTAGAAAATTATCAAGTTAATACATATGGCATTGAGAATTTTTCACAAATGAAGTGGAAACAGAGAAAAAAAAACTTGAACTGAGTTTTATCTTTTTAAGGACTATTTGCTTTTGTCATTCTCAATAAGAAGTGGGTATTTTGTTTGAAACACCATTACTAATAAGCAACTTGTTTGCTTTAATCTCCATGACAGGGAGAAGACTATACCATTTTGAAAAGAGAAAATTCTAAGGCATGACTTAAGATCCCATATTTTTTTATTTTAGAGTAGAAATATAATTTTTTTCCCACTTTTCTAGAGATCAGGATTTGGGAACAAAAAATTCCACTTCATTTTTTTATTTTTTTTCTAAGACCTTCAATCTCCTTTAAACGGAATATGGTCAATTCCTAGTTGTGGAATAACCACAAGACAATTAGAAGTTAAATTGTTGAGCAGCCCGCATCTAATTAAAGTCTCTCCATTTTAACTATTTTATTTTTAGCATCTGAAGCAGTTTGTAGCTCTTCTAGGCTATAATCATGTTTATTTAAGAGTAGTGCAGTCCTCAGTGAGAAAATAAAAACCTACCAGAACTGCTATACCGAATAGAAGAAAACAGGGAGATGGGTGGCATGTTTAGTGTTCCTTTCAGTTTATGATTTTCTTCAGTTTACTGTACAAATACTTCAGCTTGAGTTCTAGAACTCCATGTCTGAATGGGTTTCCTCTGTATAATGTCATGAACGCGTGTTGTAACTACATTGATGTGAGAAGTTATCCATGCTTTTTACCTTGCACAAAGTTAGAGCCCATAAAGTTCTGAAGATGCTGAGTAAGTTTTATTTTACAAGTCATTCTAGGCAGTCACCACGTCTAAAATTCTGTTTTTAAAAATATACAAAAAAAACCCACAAAAAAACAATATGACTGAAGATTTCTGCCATATTATTTCCCAGAGAGTAGGGGCTATGACCTAGGAGAAGTTTTTGCCTATTCAGAAAGGAAACTTCTGTATATCATCAGAATACCATATTAGCAGACATTCCCTAATTGCCTACTGTGTTCCAGCCTCTGACCTACACCTACCACATGGAGCTTCCTCTTTAACTGTCAGAACAACTCTGTTAGGTAATATTACAAATGGTTAAAATATGCTAGTTATTAATTGGCAGAGTGATGTTTTGAATCTAGCAGTTAAACCTTACACTTTTAACCACTCTTGATATTATATTTAATGTAAAGAGTATCAAAGCAGCCAAAACCGGTTTGGCTCAGTGGATGGAGCATCGGCCTGCGGACTGAAAGGTCCCAGGTTCGATTCCGGTCAAGGGCATGTAACTTGGTTGCGGGCACATCCCCAGTGGGAGGTGTGCAGGAGGCAGCTGATCGATGTTTCTCTCTCATCGATGTTTCTGACTATCTATCCCTCTTCCTTCCTCTCTGTAAAAAATCAATAAAATATATTTAAAAAAAAAAAAGAGTATCAAAGCAAACATTTTGTCAAGAGAAATACTTAGAAAAAAATTAATTACTGCCAGTAGCTCTGATTTAGTGCAGGCAGTATAGAGAGAGTTCAGTGCTTGTCTCTGGAGTCAAGTCCTCACCAATGTGACTCTAGACAAGTCCCATCCTTTGCTGTTTCATCATCTGGCATAACACCATGGCAAGAGTGTGAATTTATAATGGCAGTATAAATGGGGATACTATGAGTCCTTTCTTCCTGGGTTGTTCTGAGGATTAAATAAAATGTAAAGTATAATTAAACACTTAGCATACTGTCCAGAGGATAAGGACTTTTCAATTAACTTTCAAATGCTCTTATTTTGTGTTGGTATTATTATTACCAACATTATATATTTCAAAAGGTAAGCTTGCCCTGGCTGGTTTGATTCAGTGGTCAGAGTGTCAGCTCTCGGACTGAAGGGTCACGGGTTCAATTCTGGTAAAAGGCTCGTACATCAGTTGCAGGCTCGATCCCTGGCCCCGGTCAGGGCATGTGTAGGAGCAACCAACCAATTGATGTGTCTGTCTCACATTGATGTTTCTCTCTCTCTGCCTCTCTCCCTCCCTTCCACTGTCTCTGAAAATCAATGGAGAAAATGTCCTCTGGTGAGGATTAACAAAAAAAAAATTTAATGGTAGGCTCATGCCATAATTCAGTTGGGCTCACCAACTACTGTGGGATAAATACTATTCTAGTTCTAGTGATAGATATCTATCAAACATATATAACTGTGCCTTTTCCAGTTTGGAAAACAGAAACAAATGGGTATTTAAAAATAATTAAAGAGCATTATAAAAATGGTATTTGGGAAACTGTAAAATTGAACATAAGCTAAATATAGTAAAGATGGTGAGTGGTCAGGAATGAGAAAGACGTTACTGAACTGATCACACCTGGGATGAGATGAAAAAGACTGCTAGAGGAACAGTCAGGTGATTAACTTAACCATGAATTTGTTTTTTTTTTTTTTTTTCATTTAAAAAAACCCTTCAAATATCATAAATAATATTGAATATCACTCCAAAGAGTTAGTGAATAATTAACTGTAGATACTGGAATGGGAGAAGTAATGTGAGAAGATTGCTGTTAGAAAGGCAGACTAGATAAGAAGGGGAGAGCTTGGCAGGAAAAACATCCGTTTGGGAAAATTGGGTCTGATTTAATGAGAGACTGAAACCATTATGGTGAGAGCATAATATTTTCAGTGTTCATCCATGTTAGAGCATGTGTCAGAATGTCCTTCCTTTCTTTAGGCTGAATAATATCCCATTGTGTTGTCTACCACATTTTGTTTATCCATTCACTATTGATGGACACTTGCACCCTTTGCTATTATGAATAATGATGCTATAAACATAGGGATACAGGCTATCTCGTTTCTTTTTTAATTTTTATTTTTTAATTACAGTTTATATTCAGTATTATTTTATATTAGTTTCATGCGTGCAGCAGAGTGGTTAGACAATCTTATACTTTACAAAGTGTTCCCCTCGATATTTCCAGTACCCCCCTGGCACCATACATAGTTACTGCAATATTATTGACTATATGCCTCATGCTGTATTTCATACCTTCATGACTACTTTGTAACTATCAACTTGCACGTAACCCCTTAACCTTTTCCATCCAGTCCCCCAATCACCCTCTCCTCTGGCAACCATCAGTCTGTTCTCTGTATCTATGAGTCTGTTTTAATTTCCTTTGCTTATTTTGCTCTTTAGATCCCACATATAAGGGAAATTATATGGTAGTTGTCTTTCTCTGACTGACTTATTTCACTTAGTATAATACCCTCTAGGTCCATCCATACTGTTGCAAATGGCAAGATTTCATTCTTTTTTATGACTGAATAATATTCCTTTGTATATATGTACCACCAGTTTTTTATCCACTTGTCTATTTATGGACACTGGGTTGCTTTCATGTCTTAGCTATTGTAAATAACACTGCAATACACTTAAGGATGCATATATTCTATCACATTAGGGTGGTTTTTTTAAATATATACCCAGAAGTGAAATTGCTGGGTGATAAAGCAAGCTGCCTTATTTCTTATACTCACATTGCATATTATGGTAAGATGTTGACATTTGCGGCCATTTAGGCAGTTTTCCTCCATATTATTATAAACAACAAAAAACACTAATAAATTTTAGAACAGGAGTTGGCAAACTTTTATATATATCTTAGAGAGGAAGGGAGAGGGAGAGACAGATACAAATATCAATGATCAGCTGCCTCCTGCAATGCTCCACACTGGGGATTGATCCTGAAACCTGGGCATGTGCTCTGACTGGGAACCCAACTGTGACCTCCTGGTTCATAGGTGGATGCTCAACCACTGAGCCACTGGGACTGAGTTCCTTTTAAATTTTTAACTGGTTAGAAAAGGTGTGTGTGTGTGTTTTTTTAAATAAGAGTATTTCATGATATGAAAATTATATGAAATTCAAATTTCAGTGTCCATAAATAAATGTCATTGGAATACAGCTACACTCATTCATTTACATACTATCCATGGCTGCTTTTGCAGTACAACAGCTGAGTAAAGTTATTGCTACAGAGACAGCATGGCCTGCAAAGCCTAAATCCTGTCTCTTTACAGAAAAAGTTTGCTAATTCCTGTTTTAGCAATCAGTCATAACAGGCAGCAAAGAACAGCTTAGAAACTGCATTTATTCTTACAGATCATTGATGTAGCATTTTAGAAAAATACTATTTGGACAGACATAGGGAATCTAAGAAAAAGTATTGCTAATTCTGTGACATTTCATTGAAGCTGGTCACTTGTATAAATGCTTATTCCATTAAACTAAATCATATTGTGGCATAAGCCCTGTTGAAAATACCACTGTGTTTCCAGAACATTCACCCAGCTGGAGCTGTTGGAATGGAATGGATACCAGGACAGCCAGAGGGGAGCGTGGAGGCTAGAAAGAAGACATGAATAGGCTTGGAATGAGAAAATCCTGGGGCCTGGGAGCCCCAAATGTGATCTGGGACTATGAGGAGGAGTGTTACAGCAGCAGTTCTCAATTTTATTTTCTAACAGTCACACTGGACATTTTAAATTACAAAAATACAGTAAAACCTTGATAAAATGGACTGATTTGGGCAAGGGGGTGTCCGTTAAAGCTGAAAGTCTGTTTTATAATAAAGTAGATTTTCCAAATGCTTATGTTAAAAATTTGACAAATTAGTTTACCTGTTTTTACTTATATAGACACATTTGTGTAATTAAAATTAAGTATGTATAAAATGTTTAATTTCACAGAAAAGTTTTATATATGTTTTACAGTAATTTTAAATTTACACTGAGTAGGTCTAGTAACCTCGAGTAAACAAATGCAGGCAGGAGGGCGTGGCTTAGCCCACGTGGGAACATCCCCCAGCACACCTTAAAACTGCTGCAGAAAGCCCGTGATGCGGCGATCAGGTGCTAATCATTCACCAAACATTGTTTATGAGCCGTGACTCTTGGATTTAAATATGTAGACTATAGTTATAGATATGTAATATATTTATTTATGTTTGCGAAACTACTACAGTATTTTTCCAACATATGGCCTGTTCCTGAAAATTTGTTAAAAATAACTGAATTAATAACAAAAAAAATAACCTGTTAATTTAATTATAAGCCAATCTTGGTTAAAAGCATTTTAAAATTAACACGGTGTTCATTTTCACATGTGGCATATGGGTAGGAAATTTTGCCCATTAAATCTGAAGTTCGTTAAGTCGAGGTCTGCAAAATCAAGGGTTTTCTGTATGTCATTCACGATATCCTTGGCACTTTCGGAATTAATTATAGTGATTAGCAGTCCTTAAGTATGTGGCAGCCATTGTGCTAAACCTCTTGTGCATAGGTATTGCTTCATTTTATCCTACCCCTCAACCCCGTACAGATAGGTGCTATCTTATTATGATTCCTATTTATCAGTGAGGAAACTAACACACAGTGAGGTCAAACAGCAGCCAAAGGTGGACTTGGGGCTTAATTTGTGCCAGGGAGACCCCATGCTGGTACTTGAACTATAAGGACCTCATGTGATTCCCACGTGGCAACCTGCACTGGTCTGCCAATACAGAGAGCAGCTGCTAAACACCGAAGCAGCCCCTAGTAACGCCACGCAGCTGGATCAGCTGGTAACAACACACTCGTCTCACCCAGAGATTTCTTCAAACACTCATAAAATGAATGTGTGCTGGTGAAAAGACTGTCAAAATGCAAAGCAGGGATGAGAACACACTGGAGATTGGGAGGGAGAGGCTTTGAGACCCTAGCCTAGTGCTTCGTATTCAGCCTCAGAGACCTACCTCTCCTACCCCCATCTGAGATTAGGCTTGACGGTTTTTGAGTGTCATCATTCCATGACTCCTAAGCCTCTCACCTTTTACCTATTTGTTTTCTTCTTTCGCCAAGGCCTACCTCACCAGGAATTTGCCTCACACAATTCCCAGTGGTCTTCAGTTGTTCACCGGTCATTTCACATCTCCTAATGTATTCCCATTACGCTTCTTGAACACAATGCTAAGCCCTGTAAAGGACAGGAACTGTTTTTCCTAAGCTTTTGCAATCTCTCTTCATTTCCTTCCTCTCTCCTCTCCCTCCAACCTCCATCCTTGTACTTTCCAATTTATGGGATATTGATGGATGAGTCCAAATACTCTCTAGTACCCTATGGCCTTAAACACCCATCTTTACAAGTCTTATGGCATGGCCAGCCAACCACTTTAAGGCAATACTTGTCTCTGTAAAATTACTCTGCCCTCTAGCCCAGGCACTCTCCTCCTAGCATTTGTGAAGGCATCCTAAAAGATCTTTCACCTCTTGGATAATCCTAGACACCAAGTCAAAGTACCCTCTGAAGCTTATCCCTCAATCAAGTTCTCCCGAGCTGCTGTGTTAAATACCTCCTTTTATTGTACTTCGTTTTATTGCACTTCACAGATGTTGCCATTTTCTACAAATTGAAGGCAGGACACGCCACCAGCAAAAAGATTGCAACTAGCTTTATTCTAATACTTGCTTTTTTGTGGTGGTCTGAAACCAAACCTACAATGGATCCAAGGGATTGCTGTACAAACTCGTGAGCTGTACAGTAGGATGTGGCAGGCAGTGTAACTTAACCATGAAGAGTATAGGCTCTGGATTCAAAATGCTTATGATTGAATTCTGGTTCTACTATTTACCTGTTGTGAGACTTGAGAAGGTTGCTTAATGTCTTTGAACTTAACTTTCCTAATCTGTAAAATGGAGCTAATAACTACCTTCTTTATAGGACAGTTGTGGGGAGTCAATGTAAAAATGTCTACTCAGCAATTTAAGCACTGCTCTGTAGTAGTTTCTTCACAGGAAATCTTAATGACTAGTGCTCATTATTATTATCAGCATCATTATGGTTTTAACATAGTGACTGGATTTATTCTGAGCATCTTATACTCAGCTCTGAAAATCCAGGCAAATGCAGCCCTATGGTGGGTCCTCAGTAGGACGGACACTTTTCTGCTTCATGATTTTTGTTGTTTTTCTTTTTTTTTTGCTTCCTGTGTCTGGAGCCTTTCCTTAGCCCCTGTATGAGCCTTTCTAAAACCTTACCTTCACGGAGGCCACATCTTCTAAGAGGCCATTCCCATTTCTTTCCACGTGGAGATAATTTCCCCCTTCTTTATAGCACTGTTTTTGGAACGTCCCTTAATAAAGTAATTTGTAATAGCTAATAATATATAAAGTCGTACCAATATATACTTTGTTCTTAATATTTGTTGTCATATATTTGCAAATAATGGAAAAGAAGACTAAGGTGGTATTAGTCAGAATTTTACTTTTTCTGATTCTAAAATAGAAGCACAGAACAAACATTTTTCTA